>NC_026003.2:75664176-75743561 GCF_000442705.2 Elaeis guineensis
GAATTAGAAATTCAGTTAGTCCAGTACCAAAGCACAGTGAGTTGCTTGCAAGTCACTGAGGCGATCTCAAGTCTAAGGGACACTTATACCTATATCCCATCAGAGACATTCTCGACAGCAGAATACTCTGGAGTTGGTCACGTTCAATGATGATGTACCCTTACATCTCACCTGTATGCCATACCAGTGTCTCCACACTCCTTGGTTAAGAGGACAACCAATCCATATGGCCTACAGTGACCTACGCTCGATAGAAGCTGTCGTCCTTATTAACAGCCTATCATTTGGTCGTGAACAGTTTTAAGGACTAATCGATAAATCCTCTCTTTATCGAACTTAAATAGTCCTAAGGACTTCATCATAACAATGGAGTTCATTAGAAGATGAAAGCTTATGATGAAGATGCCAAATATATTTTATTTATTAACAAATTAATTACAATACTTGATTGCTCAACCGTCAACAGCTTGACGATTGGCTTTTTGGGACACATTTTCCAACATGAAGGTCAACGATGTATGAACATTGACTGACCCACCTGAAGGGGTTAAACCCATTAGGTGTAAATGGGTGTTCAAAAGGAAAAAGGGTGCAGATAGAAAGATGGAGACCTATAAAGCCCATCTGGTTGTCAAGGGATATCGTCAACATTATGGTATTGACTATGACGAGATATTTTCTTCTGTGGCAATGCTCAAATCCATTCGGATAATACTTGCAATAGCTACCCATCTGGATTATGAGATCTGGCAAATGGATGTAAAGATAGCTTTCCTAAATGGAGAGCTTACCGAAGAGGTATATATTATACAACCTGAGGGGTTTACATCCACAGATGAGTCCAAGATGTGCAAGCTTTAGAGATCCATTTATGGATTGAAGCAAGCTTCTTGAAGTTGGAACATGCATTTTGATAAGGTGATCAAAACGAATGGCTTCGTTAAGAATGGAGAAGAGTCCTGCATCTATAAATGGGCAAATGGTCCAGTCGTGGTATTCCTTGTTTTGTACGTGGATGATATTCTCTTAATAGAAAATGACATCCCCGCACTACAGGAAATAAAAGTTTGGTTGTCATCGCAGTTCTCCATGAAGGACTTGGGTAAAGCATCCTACATCCTAGGGATGAAGATCTATAGAGATAGATCTAAAAAGATGCTTGGGTTATCCAAGTCCACGTATATAGACACTGTGCTGAAGAGGTTCAGCATGGAGAATTTCAAGAAGGGCTATCTATCGATAGGCCATAAAATTTCTCTCTCTAAGAAGGATTATCCGACAACTCCTGAAGAGAGAGAGCGTATGAGTAGCATCTCATATGCTTCGACCCGTGGGATCTATCATGTATGCCATGATATGTACAAGACCAGATGTGGCATACTCACTAGGAGTAGTGAGTAGATACCAATCTGATCTTGGAGAAAACTATTGAAAAGTGGTTAAAGCCATCCTTAAGTAATTGAGAAATACTAAGGACCAATGGTTGGTTTATGGTGAGTCAGATCTGAAACTTGTGGGGTTCACAGACTCCAGCTTTCAATCTGACCATGATGATAGCAGAAGCATGTCAGGTTATATCTTTACTCTGAATGGTGGAGCTATCTGCTGGAAGAGTTTCAAGCAGCATACTGTGGCAGACTCTGTTTGTGAGGTGGAGTACATCGCAGCATCGATGCCACAAAGGAAGCTGTGTGGCTGAAAAAATTCATCATCGAGCTCGGAGTAGCACCCTCCCTCGATGGTTCGGTCCTGCTCTACTGCAACAGCACTGGTGCCATAGCTCAAGCGAAGGAACCCAAAGTACACCAGTAGGCAAAGTATATTTTGTGCCGCTTTCACTTGGTCCGAAAGATTGTAGATCGAGGTGATGTCGATCTTCAGAAGATTGATGGAAAGGAGAACTTGGCCGGCTCCTTCACTAAAGCCCTAACGATAAAGGAGTTCGACAACCACAAGTCGAAGATGGGTATTAGATACTGTGCCGAGTGGCTTTAGGACAAGTGGGAGTTGTTGGGAAATATGTCCCAAAAATCAATTGTCAAGCTGTTGACGGTTGAGCAACCAAGTATTATAATTGATTTGTTAATAAAGTTTTCATCATAAGCTTTCATCTTCTAAAGAACTCGATTGTTATGATAAAGTTCTTAGGACTATTTAAGTTCGATAAAGAGAAGATTTATTAATTAGTCCTTAAAACTGTTCATGACCAAATGATAGGCTGTTAATAAGGACGATAGCTTCTATCAAGCATAGATCGCTGTAGGCCATATAGGTTGATTGTCCTCTTAACCAAGTAGTGTGGATACACTAGTATGGCATACAGGTGAAATGTAAGGATACATCATCATTGAACATGACCAACTCTAGAGCATTCTGCTGTCGAGAATGACTCTGATGGGATATAGGTATAAGTGTCCCTTAGATCTGAGATCACCTCAGTGACTTGCAAGCAACTCACTATGCTTTGGTACTGGACTAGCTGAATTTCTAATTCAGTGATGGAAGGTTCTGGGCATAGTCAAGTACTTGCGAAGTCAGAGTGTGATCGAGATGGGATTGACCACTCCAAGAGTTGGAGAAGAATGAGTCACTGTATTTCAATTTAGCAAAATCTTGGCCAGGATAATCCATCAGATGGATTTGATATTTTGAAATACAATGTGGATAACCTGATCAGAGTTGACAGTTGAACTCTGAGGTGTCCTATGATCATTTTGGTCAAGAAGATGAATTATATAGAAACTATATCCACATGGGTTCTACAAATATTATTCTATACATTCGACCTATCCGGTCGTCGGGTACCATTACTAGATGGTCACATCGATTGGTACAAAAATTTATTTCTATGCTACCAACTTAGGTTTGAACCTATAAGGTCACATATTTTAGAGTTTATGATCCGATCGGATGGTTGATCAATGATTAAGAATCGTTCTAGGGTTAAATGATCAATACGATTGACATTTAACCTAGTGCAAGTGTTGCAGGAGGATTGATTAGCAATTTAATTGCTAATTGGCTTAATTTGATTAAGCCAATGGACTGAGATTAAGTCTAATTGAATATAATTTAATTATATTTAGTTTGGGCTTGATTAGATCAAGTCCAATTGGTTTATTGGATAAGCCAAGTGCAAGAAAAAAACTGGTCCTAGTTCAATTAGGACTTGGGTCAACCTAATTTCTAATTTGATTAAAAAATTAAATCTAATTTAAATCTAATTTAATATGATTAAATTAGATTTTTAATTGAATTAAGACCTATTTTAATTGGGTTGATCAAATTTTAGTTTGATTTGGTTTGAGAAATCAAATTAAAACAAGTCATAAGATAGAATCCTTGTAAGACTAGGATTCCACCTTGCGCCACATAAGCCCCCCCACGCCCTCTCTCTTATTCCACACCAATCCCCTCTTATTTTGTGTGATAAAAGCCCTCTCCCAAGTCTTTCCTATGTCCAAAAAGTTTTCTCTCTTCTTTCATACATGGAAAGTGGTTGTAGATCAAATCAAAGTAGGAATAAGTTTAGATTTCAAATTCTATGAGATAGAGTTTTAGAAATCCAAAACTTTTTTTTTTTGCACTGAATTTACCCAAATTTTTTTTGAAATTTTTATGGCTTTTAGGGTACACATTGTGCATCCTTTTCTAGTAGTCCATGCATGAAAATAAGGAGTAGGCACCCAAGAGTTGGATGCCCCTTATCTTGTCATGTTTGGATAAGCCTTGACTAGGTATTTGACCTAGACAAGGACTCTATCATAACTCTCTCTATAAAATGAGTTTCTTCATGAAATTTTTTGAGAGCACAGATATTTGAGATACCTTTGGGGCATCCAACAATCAAAGAGAAAGATCTTTAGATTGTGGAGGTATAATAGACACAAGACAGGGTGTCTAGGAGAGAGTAAAGAGAAGAAGAAGAGGGTCTTCTTCTAGGGTTGTTAGTTTCATCTCTTTCCTTCCTCCATCTTGAGTGTTTTTGAGAGTGTATCAGATCTAAAACTCATCCTCCTACTTCTCATCTTTGGAAGAGCCTAAATCAAGAAGGAGGCACCTGATCAATCATCGAAGAAGGATCAGCACAGTACTAGTATACTGTGCTAATTTCCTGAAGCAAGACTTCTGGTCGAGATTCGTGGGCTCGTGTGGATGACTCCTAGAGATCAGACATATGTACAATTTGCAGTATCATCTTCAAGCCCGGATCGGCAAGGTTAGAGCATCTAACTTGCAAGGTAATAGATTTGATCTATTATTTAATACATACATTAGATGTAGTATAGAAACATGTTGATATGATCAACATATAGTTCATACTCTATATATTTTAATTTTTGATTTAATGCTGTGATAATCATGTAATAAAATCTTAGATCTAGAGATTCTCTAATTTTAGAAAATAAATTTTGATTTATTTTAGTCTTTCGCTGTCTGATCTTGAAAAAGTTTCAAGATCTAACCCTAAAACCCTGGATCTGGTTCCTTCACTCCATTGAGCATACATAGGATGTACCAATCTATCTGGAACATTGATCTCCGACTCAATGCTCCTATGACTAAGAATATTTAATATTAGAATTTTAGGTCTCACTAGCATGACCAATTCATGTCTCCTAAAATTATTATCCTAATCTTTGGGGTTCATCATAATCTTAGATATAATAAGATCAGCTAATATGATGAATCAATGCCTCAAATAATAATAAATATCATTTTATGAGTTAAAAAATTATAAAGAAAGTCCTATTGCAACACACTTGTGATTGGCTTATAGGACACTTTTCTTTCAGGGCCGACCACCATGTTATCGGTGACTCATCATTGTTGGTCGATCATTTTGGTTGTTGCCCGAGGCATGCATGGGGCCAAAAAATTTTGATCATGAAAAGGATGCATCAGATATCAATTAGGGTTTTTATTGATAGATTTATTTAACTATAATTCTTGGTTCTAATATGATTAGAATTTAATGATTATAGATTAAATCAAAATCATTGTTCTAATTTGATTAGTAGCTAAGTTTAATTTTGGTTAATCAATTTGTCATTTACCTAATTTGATTAGATTTTGAGTTTTGGGTGATTGAATCTGGGTTAACCTAATTGAATTAGGTTTAACCTAAGAATTGATCAACTCAACTTAAATTAATGACAAATGATTAACTTAAAAGTTAAAATTGGGTCAAGTGTTGAACCCGGATCGAAAATTCTAGATGGATCATATGCCCATAATTTTGAACATCTTAATTGATATGTGTTTGAATGATATTGTAATTGAAATAACATGAGTTGTATGTTATAATATTTTATAATTATTATAAAATGCTATGTTGATTTGTTATGGACTATGGAACATCCATGTGATGGATATATGTATTCATGGTAGTCTTTATGATGATGAAGACTAGACTACTAGGCTTCTAGAGAGCATAGGTGCATTAAGATTGACCATGAGATGGTTTAAACTATGATGCACCTAGGGTTAGACCCTTTGATCATCCTATGGTTTGGATGATTTTTCAAAGTCCATAACTATTTATCTTCCTTAATATGCTCTTATATGCTGGTAGTTAGGAATTTGAATTTTCATAGCATAGATGCATGACTAAATGTTTAGGATGTACTTGAGATCTAAGTCCCTTGGTTAAATTACATTAAGTCATAATAGCGAAGTGTTAAGAACACTACCCATGCCTTTCTTCATGCTAAGTCATTATTATGTCAAAAACTATAGTAGGCTTGTTATGCTATCCATAAGGCTTACTGTGGAGACTGGTTTAATACTGTCTTGATGCATTATGAAGCTAATGGTATTTAGCTCATACTAAGTCAATAGAGTATATCAAAAACTATAATGAGTTTATTGTGCTATCCATAAGACTTGCTATAGTGATTGGTGTGATGTTGACCTAGTGATGCTTATGATATATTTGGTAGTGGTACCTTATTGTACTATCCACAAGGATAGTATTATCCAGATATGACTATATAGGATTAAAAGGTATAACTTAACTAAAATACTATCGTTTGTTGTGCTATCCACAAGGCTATAAGTATTTTAGAGGTAAAACTTATGTTGAGAATTATATGAGATATAATTAGTAAAGAGTTACTTATCCATGAACTCATAGGAGCTTGTTGTGCTATCCACAAGACTTTTTATGAGGAATTGGGATCTCAACCACACTTAAAAACTTCATGATAATGTTCTTCGATTTCATACTTGAGGGCTATGAAATTCGTTAAAATAGTGAGAGAGACAATTAGATAAAATCCTCATCTAACTTGTGCATGTCATTATTAGTAGTCTTTTTTATGTTTTCATTTTCATATTTGCATCATGACATTCACTGCTTCATATATTTTTAAAATTGACCGAATGTAATGGAATAGTTGAGGAAAAAAAGGTGAAGAATGTCTTCACTATAGGTAACTAATATTATTACAATATTGATGAGCAATAAATTGTAAGAATTGTCTTACAAATGTGAAGTAGTAGTAGTATGCAAAAATTACATCTGCTAATAGTTTGTATGTGATACAAATTAATAATTCATTGAGTGTTTTAGCTTAAAAATCTTTAAGGTATGTGATACCTCATATAGGTTCCAGTTATGCAAAGTGTTGTAGGATCTATAAAGCTGAAGTGAGGTAACTACTTATCTTTTGGCACTAATGGATAGTCCATTATTGCTAAGATTGTAGGAACCTATTTATTTAGAAACTAGTAGACCATTGTTTATCAGAAATATTATTTCAATCTCTATGTTATTGTAACATAGATTTGAAATTAATGTTAAGAGTAAAAGTTACTCTCCCTTTGATAAATTTTATGGTTATGATCTTATGTTTCTATCACTCAATGATGTTCTTCATGTTGATGAAAATAAGAAATAAGTATGTGATGGTCACACATCTTAAGGCAAGGAAGGTATTAAGTCTTGAACATATGGATATTCGAAGGCTAATAATATCTCAACCTACAGATGGACACTTCATATGTGATATGTTGTATTCACTAAAATGCTTCACAAAATATTATTATCTCTTTCTGAAAATATATCCCAAAAATTGCTGTATGAATTAGATACTATAAAATTCTATTACGAGCACTCCATATGAGATATGAAAAAGGCAAAAGGCAGATTGCCCAACTTATGTGAAAAGGGTTGATGTACATAAATTTGTGCTAGAATAAATTTTTATAAGTATATAGGTTATCCTAAAAGAATAGTATGAGATACAGTTTCTATTATCCTACTTGGCAAAAGATGTTTTGTCAGTAGATATGCCACCTTTTAGGAAAATTTTTTTTTCTAAAAGGGTATAGTGGGAGGATAATTAACTTGAGAAGTTCAAGACCTATAAACTATCCTATCTTTATCTGTGGAGTGTCCACAAGTTAATCATCAATCAGATATGCCCAGTGATGAGGCATGACAATGATACACACCTCCACACTGAAAGATCAATCCGAGTGAGTAATGTACCACTCAAATATGGGTTTGTCATTGTGAATGGCAGTACACCATACATCATTGTGAATGATGTTTTATTTGACCCATTCAGAGATTGTTATGAGTAGGGACTCTAACAGCTGGCATGAAATCTTTTCATCCGAAATGGACTCCATGAACATCAACCAAGTATGGACTATGGTTGAAGCATCAATGGGTATGACCCTACAGGTTGCTATCAAGGATACCTATTCGGATATTTGCTATTGCCATACACCATCTAGAGAAGTTATCTCTAGTGAGAGGGCAAATGCTTTTATGAATTCAGACAGTTTATGAGAAGTAGGTTCTTCTATTTTTGATGGGACAGTCAAAATATTTGACTTTATCAAAAATAGATGAACCATGTGTGTGTGCAAGAAGATAAGTTGGAGTCCCACTAACTTCTTGGTTATGTATGTGAGAAACATACAGCATATTGAGAAGATAGTCCCGATATTGCACTTGATCAATGGCTTGCTTTTCATAAAAATTTTCATGGAATAGACTTGGGTTTGAAGGGAAAACCACTTTTTTTCCTGTAGGATCTTCCAGATCTAATGAGATCTGGGGTGAAATATTTTTAAATAAAAATTATCTTAATTTATTTCAGATCTAAGGTCTATTATATCTGATTTTTATTATCTAATATTTAATCTAAAATTAAATCTAAAACTTAAGGATTAGAGGAATAACTCTAGGGTAACTAGATTACCCTGTAAATGATCACAGCAACACCCGAGGTTCTAAAATAACCATGCAGTCGTCTGGACACTATCAGTATCTACTCAAGCAGGATCTGGATCATCTTCTCCTCATAAATCTTTACTCCAAAAATCAGATCTAGATCTAATCTGCAAGATCTTCAAAAGATCTTCTAAAGCTGGAGCAGCAGCTTCTCGACAAATCCCTGCAGCCTTCTGATTAGGAAGCCACCACACCTTGGACAAGCACCAGATGGATACCCAACCTCTTGGACATGAAGAGGGGAGGGAGAGGAGTAGAGGGGGAATGGAGAAGTGGAGGGGTTTCATATTTTTGCTGGGGATTGACCAGATTCTTTTTAAACCATAGGCGCAGACAAGGTTTAAATAGACCCTGCTGTGCCATGTAGTGCCACATCATTCGACCAATCAGAAAATTTCAATTAATTCTGAAAAAATTTTGATTGGTGGAGTGATGTCATCTGATCATATCAGATAAGAACCCCACCAAACCCTCCTACTGTTGGTGCCAACACTAGATAAACACAGTGAGATTGGCATCCAATAATTTGAGTCGATCAAGGCATAGAGTCCTCATCTCATGGGACTCTATCCTTATCCACTTGGGGTGCACGTCATATCTGATTATGGCACCCACTTTGAGAGTAAAATTAGTAGGTGGACACTCCATAAAAACTTCCCAATGACCTCTTACCAAGTGGCCTTCAATCCAAGGTCCATGGGTCAACATTTGACCGATGTCCTAAAACGAAAATGGCAGATGACAGGAATTGACAGGTGTTGTCTTAAATTCATCTCATGAATTAAGATAAGATTTTTTTGAGCTGGACTAGCTCCAGTCAGACTGAGAGAAACCTTCTCAAGATTCTCTGGGTGAGTCAAATCACATTTGGCTCAGTCGAGATAGAAAAGACTACACGAAGAGAAAGTTAGGCTCAATCGTGTGCTAGCATGATTTTCTTGAACCTAATTGGATCAAATCCAAATCAATCGAACTAGGCTAGCTCAATTGATGACATCTAGATCCTAACTCTTATTTGTGTGATCTACTTAGGTTCATTTCTGTATGGTAATGAGACATGTCGTGATCTCATCATCGACATCATCGAAACTCCTTTCGATGGATCAAAACTCTTCTGATTCAGACAATTAGAATGATCGTTCATCAAGATCATTCTAATTGCTCCCAAAATCCATCAGTGACACCTAGCAGTATATGGTGGCAACTCATCAGAAATGAAGATGAATCTCTTGGTGCAGCTACCTATGTGATTGAGTTCCTCTATCATGAGTTCCAACTGAATTAGGGTTAAAGTGAACTCGTCAAACCCAACATCAGTCATATGAATCAATCGATCGATCCAAGTCCGATGTGAAACCTTAATGGAAAACTCTTTTCCATTATTTCACTCTGCCATGGCCATGGGCTTAAGGACTCAATCTTTCGATCATCATAGGACTACTCCTCTTATCTACCGAGGTTGATAGATCCCATCTTAGTGCGATCTGGTTCCTACAATGAATATGCTACAACCAACATACACCTCAGGGTTCCGAATGGCTAGAAGATCAAGTTATGGTGTAGTCAAACTATAACACACTCAAGGTGAACTGTCGATGTATCTCAGATCAAAGAACAAGACACACAGCTGTAGCATCGAGCTAGTCATCAATGAGAAGGTAGACTTTCTTATGACTGCTCGAGGTGGTCACGCTCAGTACTCTCATTCTCAACGAATACCTATACTCTCACTCTGATGTCTCCACACTGTGGACTCAAGACACATCTACCATAAGGAAGCGATCGTACACCAACCTTCTGGATCGATCACCATCCTCGTGATGATCCTATGGTCAGGAACAGTTTATGATTTAGTTATGTAAATTCATGCCTTAAATTTTCAACTCTTGAAAATATGAATTAACATTCCTACTAACTCAAAAGATATATCACAGACATAATGTACACAATGTGATAGTAGAATAACCCTTTTATTCATTTATAGTCAAAATTATAAATTTGCCCTTACATTTGTACAGAAATGTGTCAGCCAATCTAGCATCTAGGGCACACATCTAACAAACTCCCACTTAACCTAATGCCAATTGGCTACATATCTAAATCTCATCTTCTCAAGGTGGGCTTCGATCTTCTGCTGGCCTAATGGTTTTGTCAGTGGGTCTGCCACATTGTCTGTGGAGTCGACTCTCTTAACCTCGACATAACCTTTTTCGAGGTAATCACGGATCAGATGGAATCACCGCTCGATATGCTTGGACTTCTGGTGAGACCTTGGCTCCTTAGCTAGGGCTATGGCACCATTATTGTCGCAGTAAAGAGGGATGGCATCCGATGACATCACTCCAAGCTCTGCGGCAAACTTCTTGTACCAGAATGCCTCCTTCGTAGCTTCCGATGCAACAATATACTCTGCCTCCATGGTGGAATCAGCAATTACCGTCTGCTTGGAACTCTTCCAGCAGACTGCACCACCATTGTAAATGAACAGACTTCTAGATGTCGACTTTCGATCATCTATATCAGACATAAAGTCTGAGTTTGTAAATCTCTGAACTTGAAGTTCTCTATTCTCAAAGACTAGAAACACATCCTTAGTCCTTCTCAAGTACTTAAGGATATATTTCACAGAAGTCCAGTGCTCTTCGTCTGGATTTGACTGATATCTACTTGTGACACTCATAGCATGGGCTATATCAGGTCGTGTACATAGCATGGCATATATGAGGCTCCCTATTACCGAAGTATAAGGGATCTTGCTCTTGCGTTTAATCTCCTCAGGTGTGCTAGGGCATATCTTTTTGGATAGATGAATGCCATGTCTAAAAGGTACTAAACCTCTTTTGGAGTTTTCCATGCTAAACCTTTTTAGCACCTCCTCTATGTACATCTTCTGTGAAAGTCCTAGCATCCTATTTGGTCTATCTCTATAGACCTTAATACCCAGTATAAAGGATGCTTTTCTTAGATCTTTCATAGAGAACTCCTTAGACAACCATATGTTGACTGAGGTCAACATGAAAATATCATTTCCAATTAGGAGGATGTCATCAACACACAGTATGAGGAAGACAACTGTGCTCCCACTGACCTTCTTGAATACACATGGTTCCTCCTCGTTCTTGATGAAACCAAACATTTTAATCACATCATTGAAAAAAGTATTCTAGCTCTGAGATGCTTGCTTAAGTCCATAAATGGACCTTTGCAGCTTGCAGACCTTGTGATCATCATCACTGGATGTGAAACCAAGCGGCTGTTCCATATAGATATCTTCCTCAAGATTTCCATTTAAGAACGTCATTTTCACATCCATCTGTCATATTTTATAATCGAAATAGGCTGCAATAGCAAGCAATGTGCGGATGGATTTTAGCATGGCTACGGACGAAAAGGTATCCTGATAGTCAATGCCTTCGCACTGACTATAACCTTTCACTACGAGCCTAGCCTTGAATGTCTCCACATTTCCATCTGCACCTATCTTTCTCTTGAAGATCTATTTACACCTAATAGGTACAATACCTTCAGGTGGATCTACCAAGGTTCAGACTTGGTTTGAGTGCATCGAGTCAATTTCTGATCTCATTGCCTCTAACCATTTCTCGGAGTCAATATCTGATATCACCTCGTCATAGGTCTTGGGGTCATCACCATGAGCTCCATTTCGCGTGAGAAATATTTTCTCTACATCCTCTTGTATAGTACCTAAGTACCTTTCAGGAGGATGGGAAACTCTAGTCGATCTACGTGGTGGAAGAGGTTGTATTAGGACTGGTCCTAATTGATTGAGTTCCTCAGGTTCTTTAGCTCGTTGCTCTTGGGAGACATTCTCCTTGAGCTTAATTATTTTTCCAATGCCACCATCTTGAATAAACTATTTTTCAAAAAAAATAGCATGTCGATTCACAATCACATTGTGATCTTCCGAAATATAGAAATAGTATCCTAATGACTCTTTAGGATATCCTATGAACTGAGCTCTAAAAAACCTGAACTCTAACTTGTCCGCTTGCTGTCTCTTGACATGAGCCGGACAATCCCAAATTTTGAGATGACTCAGACTTAGTTTCTTACCATGTCATATCTCATACGGTGTGATAGGAATGATTTTAGAGGGAACCTTATTCAATACATATATTACTGTCATGAGATAATGTCTCCAATGAAACTCAGAGAGGTCCATGAAGCTCATCATGGAACGGACCATATCTAATAGGGTCTGGTTTGTCCGTTCTGAAACCGCGTTGAGTTGTGGCGTTCTAGGTGGAGTCCATTGAGAGACTATGCCATTGTCCTTAAGATAGTCTAGGAACTCCCGACTAAGGTATTCACCTCCTCGATCTGATCGAAGAACCTTAATGGGCTTTCTTGTTTGTTTTTCTACCTCATGCCTGAATTCTTTGAACATTTCAAAGGCTTCAGATTTATGTTTTATTAGAAATACATACCCGTACCTAGATATATCATCGGTAAAGGTAATGAAGTAGACATAGTTGCCTCTAGCCGGCATATCAAATGGGCGGCATACATCCGTATGTACTAGAGCAAGTAGGTCTGTGGTCCTTTTCCCATGTCCCACAAAAGGGAGCTTGGTCATTTTGCCTTGAAAGCATGATTCATAAACTGGATATGACTCAGAAGTCAACAAACTCAATAGCCCAGATTTCTCCAATTTGTTAACCCTGTCTTCCGCTATATGACCTAGCCTTAGGTGCCATAGATACCTATCATTTAGACTATCTCTAGGCCTTTTAATTCCCATGGCATTCATATTTTGCTCGATATGAAATATAGATACATCAATATGTAGCTGATAGAGACCATTAATAAGAAAACCATTTGCAACTTTATTATTTTCATAAAATATGTTACAATGGTCCTTATGAAAGCTAATCACATAGCCTTCTTTTGCTAAACATGAAACAGAAATCAAATTTCTACTTGCTGCAAGCACATAATAACAGTCTCTAAGAACTAAATCTAATCCTAATGGTAATCTCAGAGGGTAGATTCCCACGGCCACAGCAACAACTCTTGCTCCATTCTCGATGCGTAGGATCATATCCCCATCCCTCAACCTCTTGCTCTCCTCAAGACCCTGCATAGAAGTGCACAAATGAATACTAGAACCAGAGTCAAGTACCCAACTGGATGCAGAGGAAACCGTAAGATTAGATTCTATAACGAGTATATCTCTAGAAGGACCATCTTTTTTGTTCTTCAGGATGGCTAGGTACTAAGGACAGTTCCATTTCCAATGGCTGTCTTGTAAGATGTGTTCCTTAGATGCCAGATTGGCTGACACATTCCTGTAGAAATCTAAGGGCAAATTTATAATTTTGACTATAAATCAATAAATAGGTTATTCTTCTATCACATTGTGTACATTGTGTCTGTGATACATCCTTTGAGTTAGTAGGAATGTCAATTCATATTTTCAAGAGTTGAAAATTTAAGGCATGAATTTACATAACTAACTCATAAGCAACTCCTGACCATAGGATCATCATGAGGATGGTGATCAATTTAGAAGGATGGTGTATGATCTCTTTCTTAGGATAGATGTGTCTTGAGTCTACGGTGTGGAGACATCAGAGCGAGAGTACAGGTATTTGTTGAGAATGAGAGTACTAAGTGTGACCACCTCGAGCAGTCATAAGAAAGTCTACCTTCTCGTCGATGACTAGCTCGATGCTGCAGTTGTGTATCTAGTTCTTTGACCTGAGGTGCATCGACAGTTTACCTTGTGTGTGTTATAGTTTGACTACACCATAACTCGATCTCCTAGCCATTCGAAATCCTGAGGTGTATGTTGGCTGTAGCATATTCATTGTAGGAACTAGGTCGCACCAAGATGGGATCTATCAACCTCGATAAATGAGAGGAGTAGTCCTATGATGATCGAAAGATCGAGTCCTTAAGCCCATGGCCATGGCAGAGTGAAATAATGAAAAAAAAGTTTTCTATTGGGGTTTCACATCAGACTCAGATCGATCGATTGATTCATATGACTGATGTTGGGTTTAACGAGTTCACCTTAACCCTAATTCAGTCGGAACTCATGTAGAGAAACTCAATCACACAGGTAGCTAGACTGAGAGGTTCGTCTTCAGTTCTGATGGGTTGCCATCACATACTGCTAGGTGTCACTGGTGGATTTTGGAAGCAATTAGAATGATCTTAATGATCGATCATTCTATTTGTCTGAATCAGATGAGTTCTGGTCCATCGAAAGGAGTTTCGATGATGTCGATGATGAGATCACGACATATCTCATTACCATACGAAATTGAACCTAACTGGGTCACACAAATAAGGGTTAGGGTCTGAATGTCATCAATTGGGCTAACCCAATTGATTTGGATAAGATCCAATTAGGTTCAGAAAAATCATGCTAGCACACGATTGAGCCTAACTTTCTCCTTATGTAATCTTTTTTGTCTCTACTAAGCCAAATATGATTTGACTCATCTAGAAAATCTTGGAAAGATTTTTTTCAGTCTAAATGAAGCTTGTCCAGCTCAGAAAAGGCTTATTTTAATTCATGAGATAAATTTAAGACAAGCACTTGCTAATTCCTGTCACCTGCCAATTTTATTTTAGGACATTTGTCAAAAGTTGACATATGGGTCTTAAATTGAAGGCCACTTGGCAAGAGCTTATTAGAGGATTTTTGTAGAGCCAAATCACATCAAATTGGGTGCCATAATCAGATTATGGTGTGAGCCCAATTGGATTAAGTGGGTGCCCCAAGTGGATAAGGTTGGAGAGTATTGATAAGATTGGACTCTTTGGCACCAACCTCTCTTTGTCCTTATCCAGTGTTGGCACCAACTTTGAGATAGAGGCTTGGATTCTTATCTGATATGATCAGATGACATCAAGCAATCAATCAAAAATTTTTTAAAATTTATTAAAATTTTTTGATTGGTTGAATGATGTGGCACTGCGCAGCATAAAGGATCTATATAAACCCTTCTATGCCTAGGGTTAAAGGATGAAATTGTTTTATGCACTACACCCAATAGCTGCTGCCCCCTCCCTTTTTCTCCATATCCTCCCTACTCTTCTATCTCCCTTCTTCATGTTCAAGGAGTTGGACATTCATCTGGTGCAAGGAAAAGGTGTGGTGATGCCTGGAATAGGAAGGCTGCAGGACATCTTCGAAAGGCTGCTGCTCCAACTTCAGAAGGAGTTCTGAAGCACTTCCAAATCAAATAGAGATCTGATTTTTGGAGCATAGATTTATGAGGAGAAGATATTTCAGGTCCTACTTGAGTGGATATTGGTAGAGGCTAGGCACTTATGTGGCTAAATCAGAACCTCGGACTGTGCTGAGATCATCTATAGGATAATCAGATTACCCTTGAGGTATGTCTATACTTCTCATACTTTTAGATTTAATTTTAGATTTTAAATATCAAATAATAAAATTAGATCTAATAAATATTAGATTTAAAATAGAGTAGGATAAAATTTTTAAATTATTCTGCCCCAGATTTGATGAAATCTGAAAGATCCTACAAAGGAAAAAGGCGATTTTTCTCTTCAACTGGTATTAGAGTTAGGTTTTTGGCTCTATTTTAGATCTAATTTAGATCTTGTTGGTACAAAAATCTGCTCACGTCGGAGAAGCTGGAGTCGCGGTCGCCGTCGGGACCTGCAAAAGAAGTCTAAACCGGAGGTGGGGTTGCTCTGGCAAGACCCTCCAACGCTCAAGTTAGTTCTCTGCCTCAACAAGAATAGAGTGCTCGAACGAAAATTTTGACAGAGTTTCTAGGTAAAAATTAGAGCTTGTAGAATAACGTATCTGGGGTTCCCTTTTATAGACGGAGGGGGCAACAGATTGATAGCGACGCCTGTAACCGTCTGGCAGTGGGCCGCCCATAGTCAGGAAAAGTTTGTTGCGGAGAGTAGTGGGGTGGACCCGTGGCTATTACCGGGGCGTGCCACGTGGAGTCTGCCACGAGAAGAGGAGCGACGTCCGTTGTCACGACTTGCCAGAGGATAGAAGAATCGCGCGGTATCCATCACAGGAAGTGGAGCAGGACCGTGGTCATTATTACGGCCTGCCAGGGAGTGATGGAGCCGCATGGAATCCGTCGCAGGAGGTGGAGCAGGGTCGTGGAGTGATGGAGCCGTATGGAATCTGTCGCAGGGAATGGAGCAGAATCGTGGCTGTTACTGCGGCGTGCCAGGGGGTGAAGGTCTGCCGACTGAAGTCCGGTTGGAGTGTCTGGCGGAGAGAGGTAGCTAGCCATCTGTCCGAGAGGATTTCGAAATCCAGCTTTCGCAGGAGTTCGGATGGAGTATTCCTTCAGTCACAGTCGGGGGTGGAGTTCGGCTTCCGTAGGGGTCTGGGCGGAGTTTCCTTGCTGTTGGAGTCATGGGCGGAGTCTGGCTCCCTTAGGAGTCCGAACGCAGTTCACCGACAGTTGAAATCGAGGACGAGGCCCAGCTCCCGTAGGAGTCCGGGTGGAGCCTACTTGCAGTCGGAGTCGCGGGCGGAGTCCGGCTCCCGTAGGAGTCCGGGCGAAGTCTGCCTGCAGCCGTTGGAGTTGAGAACGGAGCCCGGCTCCTGTAGGAATCCGGATGGAGTCTTCCTGCAATTAAAGTCAGGGGCGAAGTCTGGCTCCCATAGGAGTCCGGACGGAGCTTACCAGTAGTTGAAGTTGGTGATGAAGCCCGGCTCCTGTAGGAGTCCGGGCGGAGTCTTCCTTGCGGTTGAAGTCGGGGACGGAGCCCGGCTCCCGTAGGAGTCCGGGCGGAGTCTACTTGTAGTTGAAGTCGGGGATGGAGCCTGGCTCCCGTAGGAATCCGGGCAGAGTCTACTTGCAGTTGAAGTCGTGGGTAGAGTCCGGCTCTCGTAGGAGTCTGGGCGGAGTCTTCCTACAGCTGTTGGAGTCGAGGACGGAGCCCGGCTCCCGTACAAATCCGAGTGGAGTCCACCAGTAGTCGAAAGTCGGAGGGGACCTGCAAGGGTCAATCCCGCTGAGAACTTCAACTGAGGGTATTTTATACCCAACACCAGTCCCCCTACTTTCGAGTTTGAAGTTCGAATGAAGGAAGTACAAAGAGATTGGCATAGCCGAAGTTGTCCCCTCGAATCCTGTGCACGACCGCCCCCAGATATTTTGGCATTAAATGCGCGCGTGTTGGAGTCTTTTCGAATCGGGGCGATATGAAGGGACCTTTCAAAATTTCTGTTGGTACGCTGGCCCAGGTACGGCACAGTAATGGCTCTGTCAGCCGTCAGCCACTTTTAGCCACCTGCCACGGTGAGTGGGACACGTGTCGAGCGTGGGCCGATCTGGGGGGATTCACGATCATTATGGCGCCAGATCCCAGGGTCTATTTAAACCCATCCCTCCGCCTTTAGGGGCCCCATTCCGCTCGAGAGTTCTATCGGTATCCGCCCTTGCTTCGAGAGTCCCAATTCTCTTGGCATCTTCTTGGGCCATAGGCGTCCTTCGAGTCATCCCTGTCCTCGCCCCTCCGCATCCTTCAGAGCGATCTAGGTTAGTCCCAGAATCTTCGCTCTTCTCTCTGCCGCTTAGGGGCCTTTTCCCTTCATCTGATCTTGTTGGGCGGCTGGGTTTCGTCACCGTCAGGACGAGGTTCTCCTTCTATTCCTGACGTAGTCAATTTTAGCTCAGATTAGGACGAGGTTCTCCTCCTGTTCCCAACGAGGCCGCGGGGGCACATAAGGGCCATCGCAAGGGTCTCTCCCCCCATCCGATCTAAAAGAACCGGGCCTTCGACTTTGCTCATGTCAGGACGAGGTTCTCCTCCTGTTCTTGACATGACTGTGGAGGCGCATTAGGGCATTGTAAGGCCTCTCCCCCCATCCGGTCTAAAAGAACCGGACCTTCGACTTTGCTCATGTCAGGATGAGGTTCTCCTCCTGTTCCTGACATGGCTGTAGGGGCGCATTAGGGCGTTGTAAGGCCTCTCCCCCCATTCGGTCTAAAGGAACCGGGCCTTTGACTTTGCTCATGTCAGGACGAGGTTCTCCTCCTATTCCTGACATGGCTGTGGGGGCGCATTTGGGTGTTGTAAGGCCTCTCCCCCCATCCGGTCTAAAAGAACCGGGCCTTCGACCTTGCTCATGCCAGGACGAGGTTCTCCTCCTATTCCTAACATGGCTGTGGGGGCGCATTCGGGCATTGTAAGGCCTCTCCCCCAATCCGATCTCAAGATAATCAGACTTTCATTTTATTTATGTTAGGATGAGGTTCTCCTCCCATTCCTAACATAACTTTATTTTAATTATTTGAAGAGGTTATCCCCAGTCGTAGCAAATCTATGCCAAATGGGAGGAACATGCAAAGTCGAAAGGAATTTAGATTCAGGGCAAGGTCGTAAGCGATACATTTACAGGTTTCCCGAGTTCCATGGTCGTGGAAGGTCTGCTCCTCCTTGAGGCCCTCCGGTGATGGAGTCGATGGTCCCAATTGGAGGCTGATCTCCGGGCTGCTCCTCCCTCCTTGGCGGTTCAGGTTGCGGCAGGGCCCTTGGCCGATCTTCTCTACCCTCAGGCCGACGTCCTATGAACCTATCGAGTCGACCTTACTGGATGAGCTCCTCGATCTCATCTCGGAGCTGGATGCATTCCTCCGTGTCATGGCCGTGGTCGCGGTGGTAGAGATAAAACTTGTTGGGGTTGCACTTTTCGGGGTGTGTGCGCATCCTCTCTGGCCTAGGGAGCTGCTCCCTAACCTCCATCAGTACCTGGGTCTTCGAGGCATTGAGGGAGGCGTAGTTGCAGAATCTTCTTGGTGGAGAACCTCGCTGAACCTCGCGATCCAGACTTCTCTGCCTATGTACCCAGGGCGAAGTATGGGCATGCTTGTGCCCAGGAGGGGATCGAGAATGCGGCCGAGCTTCTCTCGACCTTTTTTCGACTGCGGGCTTACTCGAATCTCCCGCCTACCGCTCTCTCGCGGTCTCCTCATCCTTCATTTTGAAGGCTTCTTTCGCTCGGACGTACCCTTCAGCTCGAGCCAACAAATCAGCAAAATTCCTGGGGTACTTCTTCTCCACGGAGAACAAAAGGTCATTCTTCTGAAGGCCGCCCTTCAGTGCGGCCATTGCTATCGATTGGTCCAAATTCCGGACCTCCAACGCTGCGACGTTGAAGCGATTGATGTAAGCCCGAATGGACTCCCCCTCCCTCTGCCTGATATTCATGAGGGACTCTGAGCCCTTCCAGGGGCGCCGGCTACTGACAAAATGGGCCACGAATTGGTGGCTCATTTGATCGAAGAAAAAGATGGTACCCGACTTCAGCATCGAGTACCAGTTTCTCGTCGCTCCCTTCAAGGTGGATGGGAAGGCCCGGCACAAGATGGCGTCGGGTGCGCCATGAAGCAGCATCATCATCCGGAAGGCTTCCAGATGATCGATCGGGTCCGAAGTCCCATCGTAGCTTTCGAACTGGGGGAGTTCGAAGTTTGGCGGGATCGGTTCCTGCATGATCATTTGAGAAAAGGAGGGGTCAGTGCAAATATCCTCACCATAAGCGGGGGGAGTGTGGCAGAGTTCTTCAATTCGCTGATTCATTTCCTGGAGCCTCCGGTCCAGGAAATCCTCTCGACTTCGGGTCTCGATGGTCCTCTGGTAGAATGGGGGCAGGGATCTTCCAGGGGTAGAGTCATGATCCGATTGAGGGCTCTCCACCCTCGGGTTCGTCTTCCCGGGAAAGACGGGGTGGCTGGCCCAGGTGGCCCGCCCCACTGTCGGATTCTGACATTCCGGTGACATCCTTTCCAAGCGCACTGATGCTTGCGGATGCTGCTACTGCTGCATGGCCTATACGGCCTCAGTGAGGCCTCTGACCTACTGTGCCAGTAGATAAAATTGCTCCGCATTGACCGCCATCGCCGGAGGAGGAGGAGGAGGCTGGGAAACTGGAGGTGAGGTCGGAGCCTGAGATCTGGCCGCGGAGGCCATGGATCGCCGTGTGGACGCCTTGCAGGGAGGCATCGGGCAAAGACCATGTAAAGGAGGGAGGAGAGGATGCCGGAAAAGATGCCCAGGGGCGGTCCCGTTGAGCGCCCCTTTAAGAATAAGGGCACTGCGAAGACACACCCCTTCCTCTAGCGCCAATCCTGTTGGTGCAAAAATCCACTCACACCGGAGAAGCTGGAGTCGCGGTCGCCGTCGGGACCTGCAAAAGAAGTCTAAATCAGAGGTGGGGTTGCTCCGGCAAGACCCTCCGATGCTCAAGTTAGTTCTCTGCCTCAACAAAAATGGAGTGCTCGAACGGAAATTTTGGTAGAGTTTCTAGGTAAAAATGGGAGCTTATAGAATAACGTATCTGGGGTTCCCCTTTTATAGACGGAGGGGGCAACAGATTGATAGCGACGCCTGTAACCGTCTGGCAGTGGGCCGCCCATAGTTAGGAAAAGTTTGTTGCGGAGAGTAGTGGGGTGGACCCGTGGCTATTATCGGGGCGTGCCACGTGGAGTCTGCCACGAGGAGCGGAGCGACGTCCGTTGTCACGACTTGCCAGAGGATAGAAGAATCGCGCGGTATCCGTCACAAGAAGTGGAGCAGGACCATGGTCATTATTACGGCCTACCAGGGAGTGATGGAGCCGCATGGAGTCCGTCACAGGAGGTGGAGCAGGATCGTGGAGTGATGGAGCCGTGTGGAATCTGCCACAGGGAATGGAGCAGAATCGCGGCTGTTACTGCGGTGCGCCAGGGGGTAAAGGTCTGCCGGCTGAAGTCTGGCTGGAGTGTCTGGTGGAGAGAGGTAGTTAGCCATTTGTCCGAGAGGAGCTCGGAATCCGGCTTTCGCAGGAGTTCGGATGGAGTCTTCTTTCAGTCACAGCCGGGGGTGGAGTTCGGCTCCCGTAGGGGTCTGGGCGGAGTTTCCTTGCTGTTGGAGTCATGGGCGGAGTTCGGCTCCCTTAGGAGTCCGGACGCAGCTCACCGGCAGTTGAAATCGAGGATGAGGCCCGACTCCCGTAGGAGTCCGGGCGAAGCCTACTTGCAGTCGGAGTCGCGGGCGGAGTCTGGCTCCCGTAGGAGTCCGGGCGAAGTCTGCCTGCAGCCGTTGGAGTTGAGGATGGGGCCCGACTCCCGTAGGAATCCAGACAGAGTCTTCCTGCAATTAAAGTCAGGGGCGAAGTCCGGCTCCCGTAGGAGTCCGGACGGAGCTTACCAGCAGTTGAAGTTGGTGATGGAGCCCGGCTCCCGTAGGAGTCCGGGCGGAGTCTTCCTTGTGGTTAAAGTTGGGGACGGAGCCCGGCTCCCGTAGGAGTCCGGGCGGAGTCTTCCTTGCGGTTGAAGTCGGGGACGGAGCCCGGCTCCTGTAGGAGTCCGGGTGGAGTCTACTTACAGTTGATGTCGGGGACGGAGCCCGGCTCCCGTAGGAGTCCGAGCAGAGTCTACTTGTAGTTGAAGTCGTGGGTGGAGTCCGGCTCCTGTAGGAGTCCGGGCGGAGTCTTCCTACAGCTGTTGGAGTCAAGGATGGAGCCCGGCTCCCGTAGGAATCCGGGCGGAGTCCACCAGTAGTCGAAAGTCGGAGGGGACCTGCAAGGGTCAATCCCGTTGAGAACTTCGGCTGAGGGTATTTTATACCCAACAGATCTAATTTTTTATATTTATTTTTTTGATATTTAACAAATTTTAGATATCACATTAGATATGATAAGATCTGAAATCAAAATATTTAAAATTAACTCTAAGAAGATCTAACATGCATGAGATGCATGACTAGACTAGGATTAGTTGAATGCATGAACAATCTTAAGTTTTATATTTTAATGAGATTAAAATATGAATTAAATTTAATTTATTCTCTATTTTTTTGATGTTATAAGTATTATAATCAGATCAAAAAATAAAAAATAAAATTTTATTTTTTTCATAAAATTGATCGGTTGCATGCCTAGACTAGTTGTAGAATTGTTCCAGTAACTTGTCTAGAATATATTTAATTTTGAATAGTTTAATTTAAATCTTATTTTTTAGATATTACATGTGATGTATCAGATCTAAAAGTATGTTAATTAGATCAATTTTTGATACATGAGATGTATGCAAAGCATGTATTAGTTAGATCTTAAATTGTATATGAGATATGTAAATTTAGATCTAACTAGTTTTGTAGTTAAATTTATATTTCTGATTAAGGTGTTCCTCATGGCCGTCCAGTCATAGAACGTAGTAAGATTTTAAGATCCTCTCTTCCCATTCAATGGGGTGTTCTTATGATGTGTAGGGTTGCCGCACGTTCATCCTTAATCAGAAATCAAAACTTACTTTTTTACAAAACCCTAAATCCTGAAACCCTAGGATTTATTTTACATATTTTGTTTATGAACCCAAACTTAATTAATGAATTAAGTTTATGAAATCAATTTGGTCTAAAATTGAGAATTTCAGATTTAAGATATTTTCATAAAATTGGGTTCGGGCTTGGGTAGCTCAATTAGGTCTAGCGGTTGATCAAACCGAATCAAGAGTTAGTTAGGTGGGATCATGAAAGCTAATAATTGACCAGCCTAATAGGATTAAGTCTGGGTCAAGGTCGAATCATATTTAGATGTGACTCGATCAAGTTAAGACCTAATTTGGCTCAGTGGTTAGAGTCTGGATTGTATGCTAACCAAATTGGTTCTGGTTCGACAATTTGGTGTCTAAGGTAAGTTGGGCAGATGTGACCGATTGATTTTTAATTGGGAGCTACTCGACTCGAATGCATTCTTATCGAGTTAATGGCATATCCCTTCCATCGGTCTCACTTACCTGGCCATATGTGTCGATCCAGTTCTGATTTGAGGTGGCTAACAATTCGAGTTAACCCATATCACTAGGTTAGTCATAATTGTTATGACTATGTCAAGTCAAGTTTAATGAGACCTAAATCAAATGTCTCTAAGAAAATATTAAGTCTAGGTCTTCCACCATTGTGGATGTGCGGGTCCTTCCCGGGGTTGATTGTTCTCGACTGGTTACAGTGGCTCAGTTGCATCGAGAATATGCAACCATATCCATTAGGCATTGGATGCTATGAATTAGAGGATGGGTTGGGCTCAATATTTTGGATACGATGAGGGACCCAATCAAGAATCTAGTTCGTGCAAATGGTAGGTCTGACTTAATTAAAGATTGGAGCAATATTTCGGATACAGTGAGCTTCATGAATTAGAGATCAAGTTTTGGATGCACCATGATTAAAAAATCATTGGATAAGAGTTGTCCACTCATCGATTGATCCATCATTAATAACTGTTAGGTGAGGTGATGAGCCAGTTTATGAGACCGCACCACCCACCAGAAATCACTGATCACGGAGATTTTCACATCTCTACCAAGGAAGTGTAGGGATCTGAAGAAATAGTGGGAGCCTAATTTGTTTAAAAATAAAATTCTTAAACAAATTGGTTAAGTCTGATTACAAAATCTAACTAGAAACTTTCAACTCTCTATAGGAAACATGTCTTCCTCCAACCCCCTGACGAAAATACTAGACACCCTCAGATTGAGTGGACCCAATTTCAAAGACTGGTTGAGGAACTACAGAATTATTCTGGGTTCTGAAAAATAGACTCATGTCTTGGACCAGGACCCACCTGTCATGCCAGCACGTCCGACTGTTAAACAGAGAGCATCTCTGGAAAGGTGGACGGATGATGATAACAAAGCGAGGTACTACATGTTGGGTGCAATGTCTGATGACTTGCAGTGCTAGCATGAAAATATTTTGACTATCCACCAAATGTTGGCTCACCTACAAGAGTTGTTTGGTGAACAGAGTCATGCGGCCAACTATCAAGTCTGTCAAAGACTTTTTAAGGCCAAGATGCATGATGGGCAGTCAGTCTAAGATCATTGTTTGACAATGATCAAGAATTTTGAGGAGCTTGAAAAACTCGGTATCATCTTAGACAAAGATTTTCAGATTGATGTGATCCTTCAGTCCTTGTCAGATGCATATGATCAGTTCATCATGAACTTCCATATGCATAAGATGCAGTGTACCTTGACCGAGTTAATGAACATGCTGGTTACGGTTGAGCTTTCTATGAAGGGTTCAAAAGGCTCAGTTCTTACTGTGGAGTGGACTTCTTCTAAGAGAAAGTCTTTTGAAAAGAAAAAGAAGTCTGTGAAGAAGCAGAAGGTGGATGGCAAGAAGAAGAAGACAGAATCGAAGAAGAAGGCTGCTGATAAGGGAAAATATTTCCACTGCCAATCAGATGGCCATTGTAAGTGAAACTATTTTCAATACCTCACCATCCTAAAGAACAAGAAGGATGGTCCTTCTGGAGGTATGCTCATTTTAGAATCTAACCTTACAGTTTCTTCTGCATCCAGTTGGGTGCTTGACTCTGGTTCTAGTGCTCATTTGTGCACTTCTATGCAGGGTCTTAAGGAGAGCAGGAGGCTAAGGGATGGGGAGATGATCCTATGCATCAGAAATAGAGCAAGAGTTGCTGCTATGGCTGTGAAAATCTACCCTCTGCGATTACCGTTAGGATTAGATTTAGTTTTAAGAGACTGTTATTATGTGCCTGCAGGAAGCAGGAATTTGATTTCTATTTCATGTTTAGCACAAGAAGGCTAAGTGATTAGCTTTCATTAGGACCATTGTAATATTTTTTATGAAAATAATAAAGTTGTAAATAATTTTATCATTAACGATCTCTATCAGTTACATGTTGATATATCTGCATTTAATATCGAGCAAAATATGAATGCCATAGGAATTAAAAGGCCTAGAGATAGTCTAAATAATAGGTATCTGTGGCATCTAAGGCTATGTCATATAGTGGAAGACAGGGTTAACAAATTAAAAAAATCTGGGCTATTGAGTCTGTTGACTTTCGAGTCATATTCAGTTTGTGAATCATGCCTTCAAGACAAAATGACCAAACTCCCTTTTGTGGGACATGGGGAAAGGGCCACAGACCTACTTGCTCTTGTACATACGGATGTGTGCGGCCCATTTGATGTGCCGGCTAAAGGCAACTATGTCTACTTTATTACCTTTACCAATGATATGTCTAGGTACGGATATGTGTTCCTAATGAAACACAAGTCTTAAGCCTTTGAAAGGTTCAAAGAATTCAGACATGAAGTAGAAAAATAAATAGGAAAGCCCATTAAGGTTCTTCGATCAGATCGAGGAGGTGAATACCTTAGTCGGAAGTTCCTAGACTATCTTAAGGATAATGGTATAGTCTCTCAATGGACTCCACCTAGAATGCCTCAACTCAACGGAGTTTCAGAATAGAGAAATCGGACCCTATTACATATGGTCGGTTCCATGATGAGCTTCATGGACCTCCCTAAATTTCTTTGAGGACATTGTCTTATGACAGCAATTTATGTATTGAATAGGGTTCCCTCTAAAACCATTCTTACCACACCATATGAGATATGGCATGGTAAGAAGCCAAGTCTGAATCATCTCAGAATTTGGGGTTGTCCGGCTCATGTCAAGAGACAGCAGGCGGACAAGTTAAAGTTCAGGTCTTTTAGAGCTCGATTCATAGGATATCCTAAAGAGTCATTAGGATACTATTTCTATATTCCGGAAGACCATAATGTGATTGTGAGTCAAAATGCTATTTTTCTTGAAAAATAGTTTATTCAAGATGGTGGTATCGGAACAATAATTAAGCTCAAGGAGAATGTCTCCCAAGAGCAACGAGCTAAAGAACCTAGGGAACCCAATCAATTAGAACCAATCCTAACACAACCTCTTCCACCTCATAGATCGACTAGAATTTTTCATCCTCTTGAAAGGTACTTAGGTACCATACAAGAGGATGTAGAGAAAATGTTCCTCACAGAAAATGGGGTTCATGGTGATGATCCCAAGACCTATGACGAGGCAATATCAAATATCGACTCTGAGAAATGGTTAGAGACAATTAGTTCAGAAATTGACTCGATGCACTCAAACCAAGTCTGGACCTTGGTAGATCCACCTGAAGGTATTGTACCTATTGGGTGTAAATAGATCTTCAAGAGAAAGATAGGAGCAGATGGGAATGTGGAGACATTCAAGGCTAGGCTTGTAGTGAAAGGTTATAGTCAGTGCGAAGGCATTGACTATCAGGATACCTTCTCACCTGTAGCCATGCTAAAATCCATCCACACATTGCTTGCTGTTGCAGCCTATTTCAATTATAAAATATGGCAGATGGACGTGAAAACAGCGTTCTTAAATGGATATCTTGAGAAAGATATCTATATGGAACAGCCACTTGGTTTCACATCCAGTGATGATGATCACAAGATCTGCAAGCTGCAAAGATCCATTTATGGACTTAAGCAAGCATCTCGGAGCTGAAATACTCGTTTCAATGATGTGATCAAAATATTTGGTTTCATCAAGAATGAGGAGGAACCATGTGTGTTCAAAAAGGTCAGTGGGAGCACGATTGTCTTCCTTATATTGTACGTAGATGACATCCTCCTAATTGGGAATGACATTCCCATGTTAACCTTAGTCAAAGTATGGTTGTCTAAGGAGTTCTCTATGAAAGATCTAGGAGAGGCATCCTTTATACTGGGTATTAAGGTCTATAGAGATAGACCAAATAGGATGCTCGGACTTTCACAGAAGATGTACGTAGAGGAGGTGCTAAAAAGGTTTAGCATGGAAAACTCCAAAAGAGGTTTATTACTTTTTAGACATGGCATTCATTTCTCCAAGAAAATGTATCCTAGCACACCTGAGGAGATTGAACGCATGAGCAAAATCCCTTATGCTTCAGCAATAGGGAGCCTCATGTATGCCATGCTATGTACATGACCTGATATAGCCCATGCTGTGAGTGTCACAAGCAGATATCAGTCGAATCCAGACGAAGAGCACTGGACTTCTGTGAAATGTATCCTTAAGTACTTGAGAAGGACTAAGGATATGTTTCTAGTCTTTGAAAATGGAGAACTCCAGATTCAGGGATATATAGACTCAGACTTTATGTCTGATATAGATGATCGAAAGTCGACATCTGGAAGTCTGTTCATTTACAATGGTGGTGCAGTCAGCTGGAAGAGTTTCAAACAGACGGTAATTGCTGATACCACCATGAAGGCAGAATACATTGCTGCATCGAAAGCTACGAAGGAGGTATTCTGGTACAAGAAGTTTATCGTGGAGCTTGGAGTGATGTCATCGGATGCCATACCTCTTTACTACGACAATAATGATGCCATAGCCCTAGCTAAGGAGCCAAGGTCTCACCAAAAGTCTAAGCACATCGAGCGGCGATTTCATTTGATCCGTGATTACCTCGAAAAGGGTTATGTCGAGGTCAAGAGAGTCGACTCCACAGACAATGTGGCAGACCCGCTGACTAAGCCAATGGGCCAGCAAAAGATCGAAGCCCACCTTGAGAAGATGGGACTTAGATATATTGCCAATTGGCATTAGATCAAGTGGGAGTTTGTTAGATGTGTGCCCTAGATGCCAGATTGGCTGACACATTCCTATACAAATCTAAGGGCAAATTTATAATTTTGACTATAAATCAATAAATGGATTATTCTTTTATCACATTGTATACATTGTGTCTGTGATACATCCTTTGAGTTAGTAGGAATGTCAATTCATATTTTCAAAAGTTGAAAATTTAAGGCATGAATTTACATAACTAACTCATAAACAGCACCTGACCATAGGATCATCACGAGGATGGTGATCGATCTGGAAGGTTGGTGTATGATCACTTTCGTAGGATAGATGTGTCTTGAGTCTACGGTGTGGAGACACCGGAGCGAGAGTATAGGTATTCATTGAGAATGAGAGTACTGAGCGTGACCACCTCGAGCAGTCATAAGGAAGTCTATCTTCTCATCGATGACTAGCTCGATACTGCAGTTGTGTGTCTAGTTTTTCGACCTGAGGTGCATTGACAGTTCACCTTGTGTGTGTTATAGTTTGACTACACCATAACTCGATCTCCTAGCCATTCAAAATTTTGAGGTGAATGTTGGCTGTAACATATTCATTGTAGGAACTAGGTCACACCAAGATGGGATCTATCAACCTCGGTAGATGAGAGGAGTAGTCCTATGATGATCGAAAGATTGAGTCCTTAAGCACATGGCTATGGCATAGTGAAATAATGAAAAAAGAGTTTTCCATGGGGTTTCACATCAGACTAGGATCGATCGATTGATTCATATGACTGATGTTGGGTTTGATGAGTTCGCCTTAACCCTAATTCAGTCGAGACTCATGATAGAGGAACTCAATCACACAAGTAGCTACACTGAGAGGTTCATCTTCAGTTCTGATAAGTTGTCACCACATACTGCTAGGTGTCACTGGTGGATTTTGGGAGCAATTAGAATGATCTTGATGATTGATCATTCTAATTGTCTGAATCAGAAGAGTTCTGGTCTATAGAAAAGAGTTTCGATGATGTCGATGATGAGATCATGACATATCTCATTACCATATAGAATCGAACCTAACTGGGTCATACAAACAAGGATTAGGATCTGAATGTCATCAATTGGGCTAACCCAATTGATTTGGATAAGATCCAATTAGGTTCAAAGAAATCGTGCTAGCACACAATTGAGCCTAACTTTCTCCTCGTGTAATCTTTTCTGTCTCTACTGAGCCAAATATGATTTGACTCATCCAGAGAACCTTGAAAAAGTTTTTCTCAGTCTAAATGAAGCTTGTCCAGCTTAGAAAAAGGCTTGTCTTAATTCATGAGATGAATTTAAGATAAGCACCTGCTAATTCCTGTCACCTGTCAATTTCATTTTAGGACATTTGTCAAAAGTTGACCTATGGGTCTTAAATTGAAGGCCACTTGGCAAGAGCTTATTGGAAGATTTTTATGGAGTCAAACCACATCAAATTGGGTGCCATAATTAGATTATGGTGCGAGTCCAATTGGATTAAGTGGGTGCCCCAAGTGGATAAGGTTGGAGAGTCTTGATAAGATTGGACTCTTTGGCGCCAACCTCTCTTTGTCCTTTTTCAGTGTTGGTGCCAACTTTGAGATAGAGGCTTGGGTTCTTATCTGATGTGATCAGATGACATCAAGCAATCCATCAAAATTTTTTCAAAATTTATTAGAATTTTTTGATTGGTTGAATGATGTGGTACTGCGCAGGATACAAGGTCTATATAAACCCTTCTGCGCCTAGGGTTAAAGGATGAAGTTGTTTTATGCACCAAACCCAATAGCTGCTGCCCCCTCCCTTCTTCTCCATGTTCTTCCTACTCTCCTATTTCCCCTCTTCACATCCATGTAGTTGGACATTCATCTAGTGCAAGGAAAAGGCATGGTGACGCCTGGAACAGGAAGGCTGCAGGACATCTTCGAAAGGTTGCTGCTCCAACTTCAGAAGGAGTTATGAAGCACTTCCAAATCAGATAGAGATCTGATTTTTGGAGCATAGATTCATGAGGAGAAGATGTTTTAGATCCTACCTGAGTGGATATTGGTAGAGGCCAGGCACTTACGTCGCTACATTAGAACCTTGGACTGTGCTGAGATCATTTATGGGATAATCAGATTACCCTTGAGGTATGTCTATACTTCTCATACTTTTAGATTTAATTTTATATTTTAAATATCAGATAATAAAATTAGATCTAATAAATATTAGATCTGAAATAGCATAGAATAAAATTTTTAAATTATTCTGCCCCAGATTTGATGAAATCTGGAAGATCCTACAAAGGAAAAAGGTGGTTTTTCCCTTCATGTCTGAATTACAATGGAAATATTTTTCCTTTTCAGCAGTCTTCTTCTTCAATTCTGTCTTCTTCCTTTTTCCATCCATCTTCTGCTTCTTTGCAAACTTTTTCCTCTTTCCAAAAGACTTTCTCTTGGAAGAAGTCCGCTCCACAGTAAGGACTGAGCCTTTTGAACTCTTCAAAGAAAGTTCAGCCGTAACCAACATGTTCATTAACCCAGCCAAGGTACACTGCATCTTATGTATATGAAAGTTCATGATGAACTGACCATATGCATCGGACAAGGACTGAAGGGCACATCAATCTGAAAATCCTTGTCTAAGATGATATCGAGCTTCTCAAGCTCCTCAAGGTCCTTGATCATTGTCAAACAATGATCTTGGACTGACTACCCATCACACATTTTAGCCTTAAAAAGTCTTTGACAGACTTGATACTTGGCTGCGCGACTTTGTTCACCAAACAACTCTTGTAGGTGAGCCAACATTTGGCGGGTAGTTATAATATTCTCATGCTGGTGCTGCAAGTCATCAGACATGGCACCCAACATGTAGTACCTGACTTTGTTATCGTCATCCGTTCACTTTTTTAGAGATGCTCTCTGTTCAGTAATCGGATATGCTGGTATGGCAGGTGGGTCCTAGTCCAAGACATGAGTCAGTTTTTTGAAATGCAGAATAATTCTATAGTTCCTCAACCAGTCCTTGAAATTAGGTCCAGTCAATCTGTAGGTGTCTAGTATTTTGGTCAGGGGATTGGACGCAGATATGTTTCCTGTAGAGAGTCAAAAGTTTCTAGTTAGATTTTGTAATCAGACTTAACCAATTTGTTTAGAGGTTTCATTTTTAAACAAATTAGGCTCCCACTATTTTCTCAGATCCCTACACTCCTTAGGTAGAGATGTGAAAATCTCCGTGATTAGTGATTTCTAGTGGGTGGTGCGGTCTCACCGATTGGCTCATCACCTCACCTAACAGTTATTGGTGATGGGTCAACCGATGAGTGGACAACTCTTGTCCAATGATTCTCTAATCATGGTGCACCCAAAACTTGGTCTCTAATTCATGAAGCTCACCATGTCTGAAATATTGCTCCAATCTTTAGTTAAGTCAGACCCACCATTTGTACGAACTAGATTCCTGATTGAGTCCCTCACCATATCCAAAATATTGAGCACAACCCATCCTCTAATCCGTAGCATCCAATGCCTAATGGACATGGTTGCATCTTTTCGGTGCAACTGAGCCACTGTAACCAGCCAAGAACAATCAACCCTGGGAAGGGTCCGCGCATCCACAATGATGGAAGATCTTAGACTTAATATTTTCTTAGGAAGATTTAATTTAGGTCTCATTAAACTTGACTTGACATAGTCATAATAATTATGACTAATCTAGTGATATGGGTTAGCTCGAATTGTTAGCCACCTCAAATTAGAACTGGGTCGACACATATGGCCAGGTAAGTGAGACCAGTGGGAGGGATGTGCCATTAACTTGACAAGAACGCATTCGAGTCGAGTAGCTCCCAATTAAAAATCAGTCAGTCGCATCTGTCCAACTTACCTTAGACACCAAATTATCGAATCAAAACCAATTAGATTAGTCTATAATCCAGGCTCTAACCACTGAGCCAAATTAGGTCTTAACTTGATCGAGTCACATCTAAATGTGATTCAACCTTGACCTAGACTTAATTCTATTAGGTTGGTCAATTATTAGCTTTCATGATCCCATCTAACCAACTTTTGATTCGGTTTGATCAACCGCTAGACCTAATTAAGCTACTTAAGCCTGAATCCAATTTTATGAAAATGACTTAGATATGAAATTTTTAATTTTAGACCTAATTTAATTTTGTAAGCTTAATTTATTAATTAAGTCTTGGATTCATAAACAAAACATGTAAAATAAATCATAGAATTTCAGGATCTAGGGTTTTGCAGAAAAGTAAGTTTGATTTTTGATTAAGGATGAACGCGCAGTACCCCTACACGCCATAAGAACACCCCATTGAATGGGAGGAGAGGGTCTTAAACCCTACTTTGTTCTTATGACCGGACGGCCATGAGGAACACCTTAATCAAAAATATTGATTTAACTACAAAACTAGTTAGATCTAAGTTACATATCACATATATAATTTCAGATCTAACTTATACATGCTTTGCATACATCTCATATATTAAAATCTGATCTAATTAGCATGCTTTCAGGTTTGATACATCACATGTAATATCTGAAAAATAAGATTTAAATTGAACGATTCAATATAAAATCTATTCTAGACAGTTACTAGAATAATTCTACAACTAGTCTAGGCATGTAGCAGATCAATCTTATGAATTAATTAAAATTTTATTTTTTATTTTTTGATATGAATATAATATTTATAATATCAAAAAGATAAAGAATAAATTAGATCTAATTTATATTTTAATCATATTAAAATATAAAACTATAAGACTATTCATAGATCAAACTACTCCTAGTCTAGTCATGCATCTCATACATGTTAGATCTACTTAGATTTAATTTTAAATTTTTTGATTTCAGATCCAATCATATATGATGTGATATCTAAAATCTATTAATATTAAATAAATAAAAATAAAAATTAGATCTAAATTAGATCCGAAATAAAGCCATCAACCTGGCTCTAATACCAGTTGAAGGGAAAATCGCCTTTTTCCTTGTAGGATCTTCCAGATCTAATGAGATCTGGGGCAAAATATTTTTAAATAAAAATTATCCTACTTTATTTCAGATTTAAAGTCTACTAGATTTGATTCTTATTATCTGATATTTAATCTAAAATTAAATCTAAAACTTGAGGATTAGAGGAATACCTCTAGGGTAACTAGATTACCTTGTAGATGATCGCAGCAACGCCCTAGGTTCTAAAATAGCCATGCAGTTGGCTGGCCTCTACCAGTATCCACTTGAGTAGGATCTGGATCATCTTCTCCTAGTAAATCTTTACTCCAAAAATTAGATCTAGATCTGATCTACAAGATCTTCAAAAGATCTTTTGAAGCTGGAGTAGCAGCTTCTCGACAAATCCCTGCAGCCTTCTGATCAGGGAGCCACCACACCTTGGACAAGCACCAGATGGATGCCCAACCTCTTGGACATGAAGAGGGGAGGGAGAAGAGTAGAGGGGGTGTGGAAAAGTGGAGGGGTTTCACATTTTTGCTGGGGATTGAGCAGATTCTTTTTAAACCCGAGGTGCAGACAGGGTTTAAATAGACCCTGCTGCACCATGCAGTGCCACATCATTCGATCAATCAAAAAATTCTAATTAATTCTGAAAAAAATTTGATTGGTGGAGTGATGTCATTTGATCATATCAAATAAGAACCTCACTAAACCCTCCTACTGTTGGTGCCAACACTGGATAAACACAGTGAGATTGGCGCCCAATAGTTTGAGTGGATCAAGGCATAGAGTCCTCATCTCATGGGACTCTATCCTTATCCACTTGGGGTGCACACCATATCTGATTATGGCACCCACTTTGAGGGTAAAATTAGTAGGTGAACACTCCACAAAAATTCTTCAATGACCTCTTGCCAAGTGGCCTTCAGTCTAAGGTCCATGGGTCAACATTTGATTGATGTCCTAAAATTGAAATAGCAGGTGATAGGAATTGGCAGGTGTTGTCTTAAATTTATCTCATGAATTAAGACAAGACTTTTTTGAGCTGGATTGGCTCCAGTCAGACTGAGAAAAATTTTCTCAAGATTTTTTGGATGAGTCAAATCACATTTAGCTCAGTCGAGATAGAAAAGATTACACGAGAAAAAAGTTAGGCTCAATCGTGTGCTAGCACGATTTTCTTGAACCTAATTGGATCTAATCCAAATCAATCGAACTGGGCTAGCTCAATTGATGACATCCAAACTCTAACTCTTATTTGTGTGACCCAGTTAGATTCATTTTCGTATGGTAATGAGATATGTCATGATCTCATCATCGACATCATCGAAACTCCTTTCGATGGACCAGAACTCTTTTGATTCAGATAATTAGAATGATCGATCATTAAGATCATTCTAATTGCTTCCAAAATTCATCAGTGACACCTAGTAGTATATGGTGACAATCCATCAGAAATGAAGATGAACCTTTCAGTGCAGCTACCTATGTGATTGAGTTCCTCTATCATGAGTCCCGACTGAATTAGGGTTAAGGTGAACTTGTCAAACCCAACATCGGTCATATGAATCCATCGATCGATCCAAGTCCAATGTGAAACCTTAATAAAATACTCTTTTTCATTATTTCACTTTGCCATGGCCATGGGCTTAAAGACTCAATCTTTCGATCATCATAGGACTACTCCTCTTATCTATCGAGGTTGATAGATCCCATCTTGGTGCGATCTGGTTCCTATAATGAATATGCTATAGCCAACATACATCTCAAGATTCCAAATGGCTAGGAGACCGAGTTATGGTATAGTCAAACTATAACATACTCAAGGTGAACTATCGATGTACCTCAGGTCAAAGAACTAGACACACAGCTGCAGCATCGTGCTAGTCATCGATGAGAAGGTTGGCTTCCTTATGATTGCTCGAGGTGGTCATGCTCAATACTCTCATTCTCAACGAATACCTGTACTCTCACTCTGGTATCTCAATACCATAGACTCAAGACACATCTACCATAAGAAAGCGATCGTACACCAACCTTCTGGATCGATCACCATCCTCATGATGATCCTATGGTCAGGAACTGTTTATGAGTTAGTTATGTAAATTCATGCCTTAAATTTTCAACTCTTGAAAATATGAATTAACATTCCTACTAACTCAAAAGATGTATCACAGACATAATGTACACAATGTGATAGTAGAATAACCCTTTTATTCATTTATAGTCAAAATTATAAATTTGCCCTTACATTTGTATAGGAATATGTCAGCCAATCTGGCATCTAGGGCACACATCTAACAAGGTTAAGCATCCAATATACTTGGCATCTATAGGGATAGGAGTAAGTGGATGCAAGGCTTGTCCCAGTCTAGGTACATAGAATTTTATGTTGAAAGGGTTCAACATGAATGGGTATAAAGGAGTTTACTTACACATATATTCAATGTACCATGCCTGACATGGATCATGCCTTATGCATAATCATCATTTTCAGGTAGATCCATGATAGGATCTATTGAAAATTATGAAAAGCATTCTCATAGTATTTGAGAAGTACTAGAGGAGCAGTAAATTGAAAGAGTTTCAAACAGTAAACTGTGTTTGACTCAGTTATTTGTTGTAAGTAAAGATTGCTAAAGAAAGTTGCCTGATGAATGGTTCATCACTTAGTTGGGTGTCGTCTCATCGAGTACCCACACACATCCTAGGTACTTTCACCTCATTTGTGATATGATCATAAAATGAGTTAATATTAAGAACATCATAATGGATCGGTTCACTAAGCCATACACAGCAGCAGTGTAATCTCCATTCTGATTGCATGGGCATCAGGTACAGGGGTGATTGGCTTTAGTGCAAGTGGGAGATTGAAAGAATAGTATCCTACAAGCCAATCACATGGGGATGTGATAGGATATTTCTTCATTATCTTCCTACTCGTTAGCATGACATTAGTTATTTTATTTATATGAGGTATTATGTTTTATCATTTGCTGTATCATTTTTATATGATTATGATGAACCCCATAGATTAGGATAATGATTTTAGGGTCATGATGAGATCATGCCAGTGAGACCTAAAATCTTGATAGCACCAATTTAAAATATTCTCAGTTGTAGGATCATCGAGTCAGGGATCGATGACTCGGATAAGACTGGTACATCCTATGTATGCTCAATGGAAAGAATGGTTGATCTCATAATCACTTGTGTGGTGACCCTAATACAAGGATGTAGGTGCTCATTAGAGAATGAGTTCACTGAATAGACCTGTAGAAAGAATATCTGATAGAGCCTAATAGCATGTCAACAGATGGTTCTTCAGTAAGAGTGGTGCATGTGATTCTTTGACCTGAGATCACCATGGTACCTTATGTGTATGGACCTTTACTTTGGTTTATTCCCTAGCACATCACTTTGAGATGTGTGTGGGATATTCTGGGTATGGCAAAGTATGCATGGAGGTTGTGAGTGGTCAACAAAGAATCGATCACTCTTTGTAAGAGAAGAGAACATCCTATGTGATCTTATAGGATGGTGACTCTGAAAGTCTCTGACCAGAGCAGTGATGAATAGTAGAAATATTTTTTATTGGTTCATCAACTGAGTCATCATCATCTGATTGAGATACATATGGTTAGGTATTTGGGTTTGATATATTTCATACCCATAGCCTTTTCGGGATGTTGTGTGATCGAAGGATTGAATTGCATGGTAACCCACCATGGAAGGATAATTTTAGTATTTTCATCAAATTTTAAATCTTTCGAGTAGTCATGACACATTGCTAGATGTCAATCTTGACTTGTGAACTCTCCAAAATTAAAAGATTTCAATTCAAAGATCAATTAGGAAGAGTCCTAGTTGATTGGGACTCTTGAGCTGACCTAATCCAATCGAATTAGGGTTACATCGAGATTTTGGATCCACTGCTTGCTAGATTTGGAACCGAATGGGTTACACACAATAGAAATTTAATTTTATTCTAATCAATTTGAATTTATTATAAATTCAATGGGTTAATTAAATTGCTAGCACATGAATTAATCCAAGTTTTCAATTGGGTTCAGTGCAAAGGTATTTGTGCTAACCTAGTCTTGTTATCTTGACCCAATGTGATTGGATTTGAATTATTTAATTAATTAATTAGTTTTATATGATTTTATGAAAGTGTTCCACATGGAACCAACCTCCTCCATGCCAAAAATCACATTCCAAAGAATTATGGGTGTCACATTTATTTTGGGAAGTTAAGGAGAAGAGTCCTTCTCCTTTATTTATCTTAATTTTCTTACATGATCTACATGTCCCTTAATTTTGTGTTCCATATGATGATGCCTTGGGATAATGTGGATGTCGAAGAGGAGATGGAGACCTTCTCTTAGAAGTAACTCCATGCAAAAAATAAATGTTGGACGTCCCTTGATTTTGGCATTGAAAATGGAGAGTCCATTTTACATTGGACTCTTATTTTCTTTCATATTCTCCATGCATTTCTTAAATCCTCATGACATTAGATGTCTCTTGTGATTGTGAGCATAGAAGAGAAGAAAAAGTCCTTCTGTGGCAAGGAGTTTGAATGCCACAAATAAATGAAAGTCATTTATTTATGCATTGGATATGGAAGTGTCCACCTTGTCATGGACTCTTGGTATTTCCACGTTCTCCCTTTCCACATGCCATATTTTGGTGTCCAGATTTTTGTACATAGAGGAAGAGTCCTTCTACTTGTTAAAATCTTCCTATTCCATGCCTTAACCCATGGGATTACATGCAAAAATTAATATGGAGCGTGTAAGGGAGTTGGGATGCCAAGAGTTGGTGCCCCTTGATGTTTTGTGTGGCGCCCGTTCATCCTTTATTTAAGAGGTGGCCCATATGGCATAAAATTTATTCAAAAATTATTTTGGACGTGGGATTAGATGAGGAAGAGGTGGTAAAAATTTGAAGTAAAAATAGAAAGGGAAAGGGAAGGAAAAATAGAAAGAAAGAGAGGAAGAAAAATTGAAAGTATGAGATACTTGTCTAAAAATAAGATTGTTCATGTGTTGAACATAAAATCTGATTAGAGTATGGTGAGATCTTTTGAGAAAAGGTTCCTAAAGAGATCCTAGTAGAGGTCATGAAGGCATACAAGCAATGGTGCAATGAGTTCTTGCAAAGGACGATCGGTAGCGCACTTACGAAGAAGGCTACAGCACTATGACGAATTAGGAAGGGCCCTGATCAATCCTGTGTGGATCACCGTTGGAGGGCTTCTATTTTGGAGTCTTATGGAGATATCAAAATCATCAGTTTATGGTCTACATGGTGGTATATGACTTTTGGTCTTCTCCTCATATGATTGATTTTGTTATTTGATTGTAATCATCAAGAGGTTCCTAGGGTTTTTGAGTTTTGGTGGTTGTGTTTAAATGTTAAACCTTATTTTTATTATTAAATACATATTAAATTTTTTTTGAAATTTATATTCTACTGCATCATCAAAATCTAATAGTCCCGATATTGTATTCGGTCAATGGCTTGCTTATCACAGAAGTTTTCATAGAATAGACTTGGGTGAAGCATCCAATATACTTGGCATCTATAGGGATAGGTGTAAGTGGATGCAGGGCTTGTCCCAGTCCAAGTATATAGAATTTAATATTGAAAGGATTCAACAAGAATGGTTATAAAGGTGTTTACTTATTCATATATTCAATGTACCAAGCCTAATATGAATTGTACCTTATGCATAATCATTGATTTTGGGCTAATCCATGATATGATCTTTTGAAAACTGTGAAAAGTATTCTCAAAGTACTTAAGAAGTACTAGAGGTGCAGTGAATTGAAAAAGTTCCAAACAGTAAACTATGTTTGTCTTAGTTATTTGCTGTTAGTAAAGAATACTTAGAAAAGTTGCCTGATGAAGGGTTCATCACTGAGTTGGGTCTAGTCTCACTAGGAATCCATGCACATCCTAGACATTTTTACCTCATTCATGATATGATCATAAAATGAGTTAATAGTAAGAACATTATAATGGACCAATTCACTGAGCCTTATACAGCAGCCGTGTAATCGCTACCCTGATTGCATGGGTATCAGGTACTGGGATGATTAGCTTTAGTGCAAGTGGGAGATTGAAAGAATAGTGCCCTACAAGCCAATCACATGGAGATGCGGTGGGATTTTTCTTTATTATCTTCCTACTCATTTGCATGACATTAGTTATTTTTATTTATATGAGGTATTATGTTTTATCATTTGCTACATCATATATTTATGATTATGATAAATCTCATAAATTAGGGCAATGATTTTAGGATCATGATGAGATCATGTCAGTGAGACCTAAAATCTTGATAGCTCCAATTTAGAATATTTTCAGTCATTGGATCATCGAGTCGGAGATCGATAATGCCGGTAAGACTGGTACATCCTATTTATGCTTGATAGAGAGGGTGGTTGATCTCATAACCACTTGTATGGTGACACTAATACAAGGATGTAGGTGCTCATTAAAGAATGAGTTCACTGAACTAATCCATAAAAGAATATCTGATGGAGCCTTACAACATGTCGATAGATGGTTCTTAAGTGGGAGTGGTACATATGATCCTTTGACCTAAGATCATCAGGGTACCATGTATGCATGGATCTTTACTTTGGTTTATTCCCTAGCACACCACTTTGAGATATGTGTGGAATATTCTGGATATGGCAAAATATGCATGGAGGTTGTGAGTGGTCAACAAAGTATCGATCACTTCTTGTAAAAGGAGAGAACATCCTATATAATTACATAGGATGGTGACTCTGACAGTCTCTAACCAGAGCAGGGATGAGCAGTAGAAATAATTGTTACTGATTCATTAATCGAGTCATCATCATCTAATCAAGATACATTTGGTTAGGTATTTGGGTTTGACATATTTCCATACCCATAGTCTTTTTAGGATGTTGTGTGATCAAAGGATTGAATTGCACGGTAACTCACCATGGAAGGATAATTTTGTTATTTTTATCAAATTTTAAATTTTTTGGATAGTCATGATATGTTGCTAGACATCAATCTTGACTTATGGATTTAATAAAATTAAAAGAGTTTAATTATAGAATCAATTAGGAAGAATCCTAGTTGATTGAGACTCTTGAGCTGACCTAATCCAATCAGATTAGGGTTTCATCGAGAGTTTGGGTCTACTATTGGCTAGATTTGGAATCTAATGGGTCACACACAAAAAATATTTGATCTTAATCCAATTAATTTGAATTTATTTTAAATTCAATGGGATAATTAAATTGCTAGCACATGAATTAACCCAGTTTCTAATTGGGTTCAGTGCAAAGTTTTTTGTGCTAACCTTGTCTTGTTGCCTTGACCTAATGTGATTGGGTTTGAACTATTAAATTTATTAGTTGGTTTTATCTGATTTTGTGAAAGTGTTTCATGTGGAATCTGTAGCGAAATTCAGTGCAGGGGTAAAATGGTAATTTTAAAACTTTTCAAAATTATGATTTTATAGTGAAAAAAATTAATTAATCTAATTAATTAACATATGTTTACCCTACACTAGGATCTAAATATGATATACAGCATGCATGCATTTAAATTTAAAATTCGAATTTGAACAGTAAACACTTTACTGTAATGTGTTCGAACACAATACCTTTATGCGGATAGTCGATCTCCATAATCTGATCATCGTCGAGAGGCTCTGATCATCGTGATACAGTCACACAGGGTGTCTGGCCTCTACGGATCATCCACATGAGGCTCCCGATCTGATCGGCTCCTCACGAGTGCTAGCTCGTTGTAGAGCCCTTTTGACGGTTGATGCTAATCGAACTCCTTCGATCGATGTCTGTTGATTCTTCAGATACTTTGGATCATCAGCAGATATGCTTGAGAGGATGTTGAAGATCTTTCTAAAATTTGATGGGCTCACGACACTCGTAGCTCACCTTCTCACTTTCTGAACCCCAGGCTGAAACCCTAGGGTACATTAAGAAAAACTCTGCGCCCTTTTTTCTTTCTTTTCTTTCTTTTTCTCTCGAAAGGTTTTGGACCTTCACCTCATGCAGAAAGGTTCCTCACGCCCAAACTTTTTCTCCAAAATTTTTTACGCACATCCCACCTTTCTCTCCTTTTTAAAACAACGTCGAACGTGTCTTATCCGCGTGAGAGGATAAAGATAAGTGGTTGCACATTTGAATTCAAATCGAGTTTAAATTCAAATGCAAACCAACTCATCCCTATCCACTTATGGCGTGAGAAGAAAAGGGCGTGGACTCCTTGTGTGTGGAAAGGTTTCATGAGAAACCTTTTCTCGTGTAAGTTATGTGGCGCACAAGATGGATAAGCATGAAGGCACAAGAGATAAGTTATCCATTCAAATTCAAACACGCTTTGAATTTGAATGGTTAACTAATCAGCTTTATCCATCCATGTGGCACACAAAAGTGGGTGTGGGGAGGGCTTTGTGTGAGAAAAAATTCACAAGAAATTCCTTCTCGTGAATTCAAATGGGCGCAGTGGATGTGAGGTGGCGCAGGGAGTTTGGGTCAAGGTGGTTTCATTATTTAAACCAACCTAATTGAACCAAATAAGTTAGGCCCAATTAGACTAATTTAAATTCAACTTAATTAGGCTTAATTAGGCTCAATAAAATCTTAATCAAATCAGGAATTGATTAAGCCCAACCCCTAATCAAATCAGGGACTAAACCATCTCGATGATTAGGTCAACTCTTAACCTAATTGGGTCAAACCCAACTGAATCCAATTCAATTGGACTTGATCCAAAATTAATTACTCAATCAAATTGAGTTAATTAGTGATCAAATCACTAATTAAATCTCTTATAAATATTGAGTCCAAATCTGATGGGCAATCGGGTATCAAAGTTCATCAATATGAAACCTTGATCGAAGAGTCCCAAACCATTGGGACTCTTGACCCCAGTACTCAAAATGTATGGGACTCATGATCAGAGAATCTTGATTCTCGATCACAGAGTCCCAGACACATAGGACTCATAGTTCATGAATATTAGGATTCTTCATCAACCATCAGATCAGATAGGAACATCTAATGTGTGTGACCCCGCAGGTTCAAACCTAAGCCGGTAGCACAGAAACCAATTCCTGTACTAATCGAAGTGACCATCTAGCAATGGTACCCAACGTCCGGATAGGTCGAATAGTCGCAATCACAATACTCAGAACCTATGTGAATATGATTACTATATAATTCATCCCTTTTGACCCCTGTGTTTAGGATGACTCAAGGTTAAACTGTCAACCCTGATTAGATCATCCGAGTCTTGTTCAACTCAAACAGTCCTGTGACTCCTCACTAGGACTACCCTGACCAAGATTTTGCTAAATTGAAACACGACTGTACACTGCTCCTGAACTGGAGTGGTCAATCCCATCTTGACACATGCACCGACAAGTTAAGTACTTGACTACACCCAGCATCCTTCCGTCACTGAATTAGAAATTTAGATAGTCCAGTGCCTAAGTGTAGTGAGTTGTTTGCAAGTCACCATGGCGGTCTCAGGTCGGAGGGATATTTATACTCATATCCCATCAGAGCAAATCTTGACAGCAGAGATAGCTCGGTCACATTCAGTGCAGATGTACCCTTACACCTCACCTATATGCCATACCAATGTCTCCACACTCCTTGGTTAAGAGGACAATCAACCTATATGGCACACAACGACCTATACTTGATAAACATTGTTGTCTTTGGTAACAACGTATCATTTGGTCGTGAACAGGTTTAAGGACTAAATGACAAATCCTCTTTTGTCGAGTCTAAATAGTCCTAAGGACTTCACCACAACACAGGAGTTCATTAGAAGATGATAATTTATGATGAAAAATACCAAAATAACTTTTATTTATTTATGATTTATGTACTAATACAATAAAGAGCACAACCGTCAACAGACTGATGATTGGCTTTGAGATACTATTCCTAACAATCTCCCACTTGGCCTAAAGCCAATCGGTGCAGTATCTAATACCCATCTTCGACTTGAAGTCATCGAACTCCTTCACCGCAATGGCTTTAGTGAATGGGTCGGCCAGGTTCTCCTTCCCATCGATTTTCTGAAGGTCGACGTCTCCTCGATCCACGATTTTTTGGATGAGATGGTAGTGGCTCAGAATATGCTTCGTCTGCTGGTGTGCCTTTGGTTCCTTCGCCTGAGCATTGGCTCCAGAGCTGTCATAGTAGAGCAGAACTGGACCAACAAGGGAGGATGCTACTCTAAGCTTGGTGATGAATTTTCTTAGCCACACCACTTCTTTGGCAGCATCTGATGCAGCGACATACTCCGCCTCACAAACTGAATCAGCCACTGTGTGCTGCTTGAAACTTTTTCAGCAGACAGCCCCACCACTAAGGGTAAAAATAAATCCCGACAAACTCTTGCTGTCATCATGATCAGATTGAAAACTAGAGTCTGTAAACCCTATAAGTCTCAAGTCTGATTCACCATAAACAAGCCACTGATCCTTAGTATTTCTTAAATACTTCAGGATGGTTTTAACAACCTTCCAATGATTCTCCCCCGGATCAGATTGGTATCTACTCACTACCCCTAGTGAGTGTGCCACATCTGGTCGTGTACATGTCATGGCGTACATAATAGATCCCATTGCCGAAGCATATGAAATTCTACTCATACGCTCTCTCTCTCTTGAGGTGTTGTCCGATAATCCCTCTTCGAGAGAGAAATTCCATGGCCTATCGGTAGATCACCTTTATTGGAATTCTCCATGCTGAACCTCTTCAGTATAGTACATGGATTGGGATAAGCCAAGCAACCTTTTAGATCTATCCCTATAGATCCTCATCCCTAGGATGTTGGAAGCTTCTCCCAGATCCTTCATGGAAAATTATGACGACAGCCAAATCTTTATTCCCTGTAATGCAGGGACATCATTCCCGATTAAGAGAATGTCATCCACATACAATACAAAAAATATCACAACTGGACCATTAGCCCACTTATAAATGCAAGGCTCTTCTCCGTTCTTAATGAAGCCATACGTCTTGATCGTCTTATCAAAATATATGTTCCAACTCCGGGATGCTTGCTTAAGTCCATAAATGGACCTCTATAGCCTGCACACCTTAGATTCATCTGTGGATGTGAATCCTTCAGATTGTATTATATACACCCCTTCGTCCAGCTCTCCATTTAGGAACGCTATCTTCACATCCATCTATCAGATTTCATAGTCCAGATGGACAGCTATCGCAAGCATAATCCGAATGAATTTGAGCATTGCCATCGGAGAAAATATCTCGTCATAGTCTATACCATAACGTTGACGATATCCCTTGGCAACCAGATGAGCTTTATAGGTTTTCACCTTTCTGTTTGTGCCCCTCTTCCTCTTGAAGACCCATTTACACCCTATGGATTTTACTCCTTCAGGTGGGTTAACCAATATCCACACATCGTTGACCTTCATGGACTCCATTTCAGATTTCATGGCCTCTAGCTATTTCTCAGAGTTAGGTCTCTATATTGCATCCATGTAGGTGATCGGATCCTCATCGTTTTCATCAAGTTCGATAGGATCATCATCCCGAACCAAGAAACCATAGTATCTGTCCGGTTGACGTGGTACTCTACTAGATCGCCTTAAGGGTGCATCAACAATGGGCTCCGAATTTGGTCTAACCAAATCCGGTTCAGGTTCAGCTACTTGTGTCGATTTTTTCACCTGCTGAACTTCCTCAAGTTCGACCTTAGAGGCAACAGTCCCTTCACCAAAGAACTCTTTTTCTAAAAAAAAATTGCCTTAAGGCTGACAAACACCTTTTGCTCATCAGCTAGGTAGAAATAATACCCTTTGGTCTCTTTTGGGTACCCTATGAAATTACACTTGTCTGACCTAGGTCCAAGCTTGTCCATAATTAAACATTTAACATAAGCCGAACACCCCCAAACCCTAAGATGCGAGAGTACTGGCTTACGTCCTATCCATAACTCATATGGCATTTTGGTTACAGACTTACTCAGAACCCTATTTAAAAGGTAACAAGCCGATTTAAGTGCATATCCCCAAAGGGAGATCGAACAGACCAGCAAACCCCATCATGGATCGGACCATGTCCAACAAGGTCCGATTCCTCCTTTCAGACACACCATTATGCTGTGGTGTTCCAAGAGGAGTCCACTGAGAGAGAATCCCATTCTCTCCTAAATATGTCAGAAACTCATTGAAAAGGTATTCACCTCCTCGATCAGATCGAAGAGTTTTAATACACTTCTCAGTTTGTTTTTCTACCTCATTTCGAAATAGTTTGAACATTTCAAACGACTCCGACTTATGCTTCATTAAATAGACATACCCATACCTCGATAGGTCGTCTATGAAGGTTATGAAGTAGAAATATCCACCTCTTGCACTTGAGCTCATGGGTCCACATACATCAGAATGTACCAGACCCAAGAGTTCACTGGCTCGCTCACCTTTTTCAGTAAAAGGTGACTTGGTCATCTTCTCAAGAAGATAGGACTCACAAGTTGGAAGTGATTCATAATCACCAACTTCAAGAATTCCTTCTTGAGCCAACTTGTTTATCCTGTTCTTATTGATATGACCTAGCCTACAGTGCCAAAGGTAGACATCTGACACATTATCTATTCTAGGGCATTTACTGGAGGTTTGAACCACATTAACAGGCTGTGAGAGTAAGTAAATTCCATTATTTATTTGTTCAACAAACATTGTAACACCATTCAAAATGATATTGCAAATATTTTCTTTTATTAAAAATTGATAACCGTACATGGCCAAAAGGCCTACAGAAATAATATTTAATAAAAAGCTTGGACAATAGTGACATTCACTCAGAATTACATTACAAGAATTGATTACAAGGTTCATGATTCCTAAAGCTAGAATTGGAACTTTGTTTCCATCTCCAACGTTCAGGAACCTCTCACCGTCATCAAATCTCCTACTGACCTGCAAACCCTGCATCAAATTGCAAATATGATAAGAGCTTCCGATATCCAATACCCAGGCAGTAGTATCATAAATGGAAAAGTTGCAAGGTATTATCATATAATTACCTTGCTTCTTCTTCAGCCTGTTTGGGTCCAGGGAGGCAATGTATAGAGGACAGTTCCTTTTTCGGTGCCCCTGCTTCTTGCAAAAGAAGCACTCTGCCTGGCTCTGGTCAGGCTTGCGCTTCTTGGTCTGACCCTGTGCAGACGTCCCAGCATGCGGCTGCACCTTCTTGTTCTTCTTCTTCTTGTTCTTCTTTCCTTTTTTAAAGGGTCGACAACCAGAAGAAGACCCTGCTACAACATTCACCAACTCCTTATGGAGCTAGTGGTCCTTCTCAAAGTTCTACAGCAACCCCAACAAGCCGTGGTAGTTCACTGCAGGCTTTGTCATTCGAAAATGAGTAAGAAAGGGAAGGAAGGACTTGGGCAATGAATTAAGGATCGCATTCTTACCGAGCTGTTCGTGCAAGGGAAAGCCCAATTTACTTAGGCACTCAATCATTTCGATCATGTACAGTACATGATCAGTGACTGAGGCCCCATCCCTCATCTGAGCATTAAAAATGGCACAACTAGTTTTGTGCCTTTCAACGTCGTCAGGCGTGCCAAAGGAGTCGCTCAACATTTGAAGCATCTCATGTGGCTAGGCATTCTCAAACCTGCGGCTGAACTCATCATTCATTGCCGCCAGCATTATGCACCGAACGGTGGTGCGATCGTTGAGCCACTTCTGGTAAGTGTCTCGGACCATCCCTTTCGCATTCGGGACTGGCTCCTCGGGTGCAGGATCTGTTACTACATAAAAGATCCGCTCATGCTCAAAAAAGATTTTTAATTTTTGATACCAGCTATCAAAATTCGGTCCCATGAGCTTGTCATTATCTAATAATGATCGGAGCGACAGGGTAGTGGCCATAGCTGCATAAAAAAAATCAGACCTCTATTAGTACATAAATTATTAATACTAAAGACTTGGACTTTAGTCTAAAGTTTCTCCTAATATTTTTATGAACTGGTAGCCTCAACCTCCAATTCGAGGAATTACTTTAATTCCTTAGTGGATACTAAAATCCACACAGACTACACACGAGCCCAACTTTGGTTGGTCAACCCATGTGCATCTATGGATAGGTTCATAACCAGTTATTTCTCTAAACAACTTCTAGTAATCAATTTTGCCCCAGAACCTAATCAGTAGGCTTTGGCCTTCACTGAAAAGATCTGGTTAGGTCCAACCATTAACATGACTTGATTTGGTGAATCAGACCAATAAATGTTCAGGCCCGACTTTGACCGGCCAACCTGACCACCATCAGAAAGACTCAAACCAAATTATCATACTATGAATGATAATTTTATTAGTCAATAAGCACCAGGCCTTTGGGCCTCCAATGATTATTAAACTAATGGACTCATTATCACTCACTTAATGGGAGGCTATGACTTAGTTATCACTATAACTTAATCATTTTAGGGACCTAATAATTTTGAGGATTTTATTAAAGGATAGAAAAAAACAAATTAACCAGCCAATTTCAATCCTCTCACTGACTTCACCAAGTCAAATTAAAAGGATTTAATTAAAGCCGGCATTAGGAGCACCTAAACCAGTCACACTGATTTACCTAATGACATGGGTGAGCCCTAATCACCAAGTAATCTAATCAAAATCTAACTCACCAGGTTGGCCAGGTAAGTGAGATCAGTGGTGGGGATAAGCCATTAACTCGTCAGAGATCGAATCAATGCGAGTAGCTCCCACTTAAGAACCACTAGTCAAACTGTCGAACTTACCTTAGACACCAACCGGTTCATTAGTTTTAATTTGATCAACTTAGTAAATAGGGTTTCACTACGTAGCCATGAATTAAATCCATCTTGGTCTAGTTAAAGACATGGACCCATTCAACTACAACTATTGGAGTTGAGTTTAGAGTGTCCTTGACCAAATCTAATTCAACTTTTGATTAGATTTGACCAATTACTCTAATTTAGTCCATTTCTTTAAGCTAACCTTAGGTCTAACCCAATTATGGATCTAATCCATCTAACCCATTGATCCACAAGTTTATGCAATTATCTTAGGTCTTAATTCATAATTCTAGATCAACTTGACAACACTTAATTCTTTTAATTAAGTATTCGGGCTGATGGGTCAGGGTTTGGCATTTCAAAAATAATTTTTAAATTTGAAAGGTTTTATTTTCTGTTCACCAAATATGTTGACTCATTTCACAAATAGATCTGCACATTTCATAAATAGCAATCCTATTGCTAATTACATAACAGAAAATAACTCAATCAAAATAAATCATGAATATTTCTTTAGATCTAATCTAACATATTCATGATAAATTTTACAATTGAACCTTTACAATTAAGTCCTTTCACTGCTTCATCTGCATGGGATATAATTGTAGCGACATCCCTACCAGCATAGGAGACCCCATCGAATAGGAGGAGAGGGCCTTTAAACCCTACTTTTCTCCTATGATCGGATGGCTATGGCAACCAACCCAATTCGATTACTTGTTACTTGGATCATGTATATCTAAATATATCAATTTCAAAATTTAAATTTTAAATTTCAAATTTTAAATTTTTGAATTTCAAATTTTGAGTTTTAAATTTTGAATTTTAAATTTATAATTTCAACCAAATTTTAAATTTTAAATTTTGAATTTTGAATTTCAAATTTTTGAATTTTAAATTTTGAATTTTAAATTTCAAATTTTGAATTTCAAATGTTTGAATTTTGAATTTCGAACAACTTTCAAAATTCAAATTTTAAATTTTGAATTTCAAATTTTAAATTTAAACTTTTAGATTACAACTTAATCTATGCATGCAAATTCATATATCATATCTTCGAACCTGGCTCTGATATCATTTTGTAGCGAAATTCAGTGCAGGGGTAAAATGATAATTTTAAAACTTTTTCAAAATTATGATTTTATAATAAAAAATATTAATTAATCTAATTAATTAACATGTATTTATCCTACACTATGATCTAAATATGATATACAGTATGCATGCATTTAAATTTGAAATTCAAATTTGAACAGTAAATACTTTACTATAATATGTTCAGAACACAATACCTTTATGCAGGTAGTCGATCTCCACAATTTGATCACCATCGAGAGGCTCTGATCATCATGATATAGCCACACAGGATGTCTGGCCTCTGCAGATCATCCACACGAGGCTCCCGATCTGATCGGCTCCTCACAAGTGCTAGCTCGTTGTAGAGCCCTTTTGATGGTTGATGCTAATCGAACTCCTTCGATCGATATCTGCTGATTCTTTGGATACTCTAGATCATCAGTAGATATGCTTGAGAAGATGTTGAAGATCTTTCTAAAATTTGGTGAGCTCATGACACTCGTAGCTCACCTTCTCACTTCTCGAACCCCAGGCTGAAACCCTAGGGTACACTAAGAAAAACTCTGTGCCCTTTTTTCTTTATTTTCTTTCTTTTTCTCTCGAAAGATTTTGGTCCTTCACCTCACGCAGAAAGGTTCCTCACACCCAAAATTTCTTACGCACGCCCCACCTTTCTCCCCTTTTTAAAACAACGTCGAACGTATCTTATCCGCGTGAGAGGATAAAGATAAGTGGTTGCACATTTGAATTCAAATCGAGTTTGAATTCAAATGCAAACCAACTCATCCCTATCCACTTATGGTGTGAGAAGAGAAGGGCGTGGACTTTTTGTGCGTGGAAAGGTTTCATGAGAAATCTTTTCTCATGTAAGTTATGTGGCACACAAGATGGATAAGCATGAAGGCACAAAAGATAAGTTATCCATTCAAATTCAAACACGCTTTGAATTTGAATGGTAAACTAATCAGCTTTATCCATCCATATGGCACACAAAAGTGGGCATGGGGAGGGCTTTGAGTGAGAAAAATTTCATGAGAAATTCCTTCTCGTGAATTCAAATGGGTGCAGTGGATGTGAGGTGGCACAGGGAGTTTGGGTCAAGGTGGTTTCATTATTTAAACCAACCTAGTTGAACCAAATAAGTTAGGCCTAATTAGACTAATTTAAACCCAACTTAATTAGACTTAATTAGGCTTAATAAAATCTTAATCAAATCAGAAATTGATTAAGCCCAACCCCTGATCAAATCAGAGACTAAACCATCTCGACAATTAGGTCAGCTCTTAACCTAATCGGGTCAAACCCAACTGAAATCAATGCAATTGGACTTGATCCAAAATTAATTACTCAATCAAATTGAGTTAATTAGTGATCAAATCACTAATTAAATCTCTCATAAATATTGAGTCCAAATTCGATGGGCAATCAGATATCAAAGTTCATCAATATGAAACCTTGATCGAAGAGTCCCAAACCAGTGGGACTCTTGACCCCGATACTCAAAATGCGTGGGACTCGTGTTTAGAGAATCCTGATTCTCGATCATAGAGTCCCAGACATGTAGGACTCATAGTCCATAAATATTAAGACTCTTCATCAGCCATCAGATCAGATAGGAACATCTAATGTGTGTGACCCCGCAGGTTCGAACCTAAGCCGGTAGCACAGGAATCAATTTCTGTACTAATCGAAGTGATCATCTAGCAATGGTACCCGATGTTCGGATAGGTCAAATAGTTGCAATCGCAATACTCAGAACCTATGTGAATATGGTTATTGTATAATTCATCCCTTTTGACCCCTGTGTTTAGGATGACTCAAGGTTAAACTGTCAACCCTGATTAGATCATCCGAGTCGTGTTCAACTCAAACAATCCTGTGACTCCTCACTAGGACTACCCTGGCTAAGGTTTTGCTAAATTGAAATATGATTGTACATAGCTTCTGAACTGGAGTGATCAATCTCATCTTGACACATGCACCGACAAGTCAAGTACTTGACTACACCCAGCATCCTTCCGTCACTGAATTAGAAATTCAGGTAGTCCAGTGCCTAAGTGCATTGAGTTGCTTGCAAGTCACCATGGTGGTCTCAGGTCGGAGGGACATTTATACCCATATCCCATCGGAGCAAATCTTGATAGCAGAGATAGCTCCGGAGTCAGTCACGTTCAGTGCAGATGTACCCTTATATCTCATCTGTATGCCATATCAGTGTCTCCACACTCCTTGATTAAGAGGACAACCAACCTATATGGAACACAACAACCTATACTCGATAAACATTGTTGTCCTTGGTAACAACGTATCATTTGATCGCGAACAGGTTTAAGGACTAAACGACAAATCCTCTTTTGTCAAGTCTAAATAGTCCTAAGGACTTCACCACAACACAGGAGTTCATTAGAAGATGACAATTTGTGGTGAAAAATATCAAAATAACTTTTATTTATTTATGATTTATGTTCTAATACAACAAAGAGCACAACTGTCAACAGGCTGACGATTGGCTTTAGGATATTATTCCCAATAGAATCAACCTCCTCCATGTCAAACCACATGCATAATAATGGGTGGCATCACATTTATTTTTGGAATTAAGAAGGAAAGTCCTTCTTTCAAACTCCTCTTAGTTTTATTACATGTTCCACACGTCCCATTATTTTTGTGCACCATCAAATGGTGCCTTGGGATATGGGATGTGGAAGAGGAGAAGGAGTCCTTCTCTAGGAAGGAACTCCATGCCAAAAAGAATTTGGGATGCCCACTTTTATTCGATGGAAATGGAAGAGTCCATTTCTACATGGACTCTTAATTTCCTTCCTTTAATTCTCTCTACGTTTATTAATTCACCATGTCATCAGATGTCCCTTGGATTTATGGGCACAGTAGAGAAGGAAGAGTCCTTCTCTAATAAGGAAACCACGTGCCAAAAAATTATGGATGCCTCCCTTTTGTGCATTGATTTTTGGGAAGAGTCCTTAATGGAATGGACTCTTGGTTTCATGCCTTTTATCCTTATCCCACGCACCAAGTGTTGGCATCTTAATTTTTTCCAAGTAGAGGAAGAGTCTTTCTACTGGTTAACCTCTTTGTTTTCCATGCAAACTCCTTGGATTACATGAAAAAATTAATTTGTACGTGTAATAGTTATGGGACGCCAAGAGTTGGCATCCCATGGAGTCGCCCCATGTTTCCTATTTATAGGGGGTGCCACAACCTATTTTAACATGCCATTTTTGACTAAGAATGGGCATGGAAATGAGAGAAAATAATCAAAAAAATTTGGAAAAAAGATAAGAAAAAAAAAAGGAGAGAAAAATAGAAAGGGAGAAGAGAAAAAGGAAAGTATGAGATATTTGTCCTAAAATCAGATTGTTCATGTATTGAACATAAAATCTAATTAGAGTGTGGTGAGATATTTTGGGAAAGAGTTCCTAAAGAGTTTCTAGTAGAGGTCATGAAGGCTTACAAACAATGATGCATCAAGTTCTAGTGAAAGACTATCGATAGTGTACTTACAAAGAAGGCTGCAGCACTATGATGAGTTGGGAAGGACCCTAATCAATCCTGTGTGAATCACCATTGGAGGGCTTCTACTTTGGAGTCTTATGGAGATCTTAAAATCATCAGTTTGTGATCCTCATGGTGTTATATGACTTCTGGTCTTCTCCTCATATGCATGTTTTTGTTATTTGATTGTAATCGTCAAGAGGTTCCTAGGGTTTTTGAGTTCTAGTGGATAAGTTTAATTGTTAAACTTAGTTTTCATTATTGAATGCATGTTAAAAAAAATTTAAAATCTATATTTCACTGCATCATTGAAACCCAATAAGCATATGGTTAAACCCAATTCTTCTTTGGATTTGAATTCCTTATTAGATAAGGATTGGATCTAGTCTATAGCCTTGAACCTTAACTAGATCCATTTTGATTTGAATTTAGTAGGGCACTTATTTGAGGATCCAATAAGATTGGATCATGTCAATTAATTGATAAATTTATTAAAAAATATATCCTAAAGCCAATCATCTAGATTATAGATAATTATCCTATATACATGTAGATGAATTATAAAATGATAAATATTATCTAGTAGATTCATCATAAAGAATACATCTTCCTAAATAGAACTCAAATGTTATGATGAAGTCCTTAGAGCTACTTTCAAAATAATAAAGAAGAATTTATCGTGTGGTTCTTAAATCCTGATCGCGATCAAATGATACAATTGTTATAAGGATGATAATTGTATCGAGTGTAGGTCATTGTGTGTCATATTAGTTGGTTGTCCTCTTAACCAAGACGTGTGGTCACACGGATATGGCATACGGGTGATATGTAGGAATACATTTTACTGAGCGTGACCACTTTCGGAGCACTCTACTGTCAAGAGTTGCTCTGATGGGAAATGAGTATATATGTCCCTCTGATCTGAGGCTGTCTTGGTGACTTGCAAGCAACTCACTATGCTTTAGTGCTAGACTATCTAAATTTCTAATTCAGTGATGGAAGATTTTTGGATATAGTCAAGTACTTGTGAAGTCTGAGTATGAGTCAAGATGAGATTGACTGCTCCAAGTAAAATTGAAGATGATGCATCACTATATTTTAATTTAACAAAACTTTGGCCAAAGTAGTCCTAGTAAGGAGTCACAGGATTTTTGAGGTTGAGACACAATGTAGATCGCTCATTTTGGATTGACAGTTTAACCCTTAGTCATCCTTGAGTATCGAGAGTCAAAGAGATGAATTATATGACAACTATATCTACATAGATTCTAGAGTGTTGCTAGGCATACATTCGATCTATTCAGACATCAAAAACTATTGCTAGATAGTAACATTGACTAGTGAAGAAATTATTCTTGTGCTATTGACTTAGGATCGAATCTATGAGGTCACATACATAGAAGTACCTATCTGATCAAATGGCTGATCGAAGATTATGATTCATTGAAGAGTTTAATTATCAATTTGATTGATGATTATGTTAGATGTGTGCCCTAGATACCAGATTGACTGACACATTCCTGTACAAATATAAGGATAAATTTATAATTTTGACTATAAATGAATAAAAGGGTTATTCTACTATCACATTGTGTAAATTATGTCGGTGATACATCCTTTGAGTTAGTAAGAATGTTAATTTATATTTTCAAGAGTTGAAAATTTAAGGCATGAATTTACATAACTTACTCATAAATAGCTCCTGACCATAGGATCATCATGAGGATGGTGATCGATCTGAAAGATTGGTGTACGATCGCTTCCTTAGGATAGATGTGTCTTGAGTCTACGGTGTAGAGACATCAGAGTGAGAGTACAGATATTCATTGAGAATGAGAGTACTGAGCGTGACCATCTCGAGCAGTCATAAGGAAGCCTACCTTCTCATCGATGACAAGCTCGATGCTGCAGCTGTGTGTCTAGTTCTTTGACCTGAGGTACATCGACAGTTTATCTTGAGTGTGGTATAGTTTGACTACATCATAACTCGATCTCTTAACCATTTGAAATCCTGAGGTGTATATTGGCTGTAGCATATTCATTGTAGGAACCAGATTGCACCAAGATGGGATCTATTAACCTTGGTAGATAAGAGGAGTAGTCCTATGATGATCGAAAGATTGAGTCATTAAGCCCATGGCCATGGCAGAGTAAAATAATAGAAAAGAGTTTTCCATTAAGGTTTCACATCGGACTTGGATCGATCGATTGATTCATATGACTGATATTGGGTTTGACGAGTTCACCTTAACCCTAATTCAGTCGAAACTCATGATAGAGGAACTCAATCACATAGGTAGCTACACCAAGAGGTTCATCTTCATTTCTGATGGGTTGCCACCATATACTGCTAGATATCACTGGTGGATTTTGGGAGCAATTAGAATGATCTTGATGATCGATCATTCTAATTGTCTGAATCAGAAGAGTTTTGATCCATCGAAAGGTATTTCGATGATGTCGATGATGCGATCATGACATGTCTCATTACCATATGGAAATGAACCTAACTGGGTCACACAAACAAGAGTTAGGGTCTGAATGTCATCAATTGAGCTAGTCCAGTTCGATTGATTTGGATTAGATCCAATTAGGTTCAAGGAAATCATGCTAGCACACGATTGAGCCTAACTTTCTGCTCGTGTAATCTTTTCTATCTCGATTGAGCCAAATATGATTTGACTCACCCAGAGAACCTTGAGAAGATTTCTCACAGTCTGATTGGAGTCAGTCCAGCTCAGAAAGGACTTGTCCTAATTCATGAGATGAATTTAAGATAACACCTACTAATTTCTATCACCTGCCATTTTCGTTTTAGGACATTGGTCAAACGTTGACCCATGGACCTTGGACTGAAGGCCACTTGGCAAGAGGTCATTGGAGATTTTTTATGGAGTATCCACCTGTTAAATTGGGCCTCAAAATAGGTGCCATATTCATATTGGGCATGCGCCCCAAGTGGATAAGGATAGAGTCCCATGAGATGAGGACTCTGATCCCTTGATCAACTTGGACTGTGGGGCACCGATCTCACTGTGCTTATACAGTGTTGGTGCCAACAGTAAGAGAGATTGTGGGGATTCTTATTTGATATGATCAGATGACATCACTCCACCAATCAAAATTTTTCCAAAATTAATTAGAATTTTTTGATTGATCGAATGATATGGCACTGCATGGTGCAGCAGGGTCTATTTAAACCCTATCTGCGCCTAGGGTTTAGAGACTCTGTGCAATAACCCACAAAATCCTAAATCCTCTCTACTTCTCTATGCCCCCTCTGCTCCTTTCCCTCTCCTCTTCATGTCCAAGAGGTTGGGTGTCGATCTGGTGCTTGTCCAAGGCGTGGTGGCTCTTTGATTAGAAGGCTGTAGAGATTTGTCGAGAAGCTGCTGCTCCAGCTTCAGAAGATCTTTTGAAGATCTTTCAGATCAGATCCAGATATAATTTTTGGAGCAAAGATTTATGAGGAGAAGAAAATCTAGATCCTACTCAAGTGGATACTGGTAGAGGCGAGGTGACTACGTGGCTATTTTAGAACCCCAGGCATTGCTGTGATCATCTACAGGATAATCTAGTTACCCTAGAGGTATTTCTCTATTCCTCATGATTTTAGATTTAATTTTAGATTTAATATCAGATAATAAGAATTAAATTTAATAGATATTAGATCTAAAATATTATAGGATAATTTTTTTTAAAATATTCTGCCCCAGATCTCATCAGATCTGGAAGATCCTACAAGGAAAAAGTTGGTTTTTCCCTTCAATTGGTATCGGAGCCAGGTTGATGGCTCTATTTCAGATCTAATTTAGATCTAATTTTTATTTTTATTTATCTGATATTGATAAATTTTAGATGTCACATCAGATGTGATAGGATCTGAAATTAAAAAAATTTAAAATTAAATCTAAGTAGATCTAACATGTATGAGATGCATGACTAGACTAGGAATAGTTTAATCTATGAATAGTCTTATAGTTTTATATTTTAATATGATTAAAATATAAATTAGATCTAATTTATTCTCTATTTTTTTGATGTTATAAATATTATATTCAGATTAAAAAATAAAAAAATAAAATTTATTTAATTCATAAGATTGATCTATTGCATGCCTAGACTAGTTGTAGAATTATTCTAGTAATTATCTAGAATAGATTTTATATTGAATAGTTCAATTTAAATCATATTTTTTAGATGTTATATGTGATATATCAGATCTGAAAGCATACTAATTAGATCAGATTTTAATACATAAGATGTATGCAAAGCATGTATAAGTTAGATATGAAATTATATATGTGATATGTAACTTAGATCTAACTAGTTTTGTAGTTAAATTAATATTTCTGATTAAGATGTTCCTTATGGCCGTCCGGTTTATAAGAATAAAGTAGGATTTAAGATCCTCTCCTCCCATTCAATGGGGTGTTCTTATGGCGTGTAGGGGTGCTGCGCGTTCATCCTTAATCAGAAATCAAAATTTACTTTTCTGCAAAACCCTAGATCCTGAAACCCTAAGATTTATTTTACATATTTTGTTTATGAACCCAAGACTTAATTAATGAATTAAGCCTATGAAATCAAATTAGGTCTAAAATTGAGAATTTCAAATCTAAGTCATTTTCATAAAGTTTGGTTCGGGCTTGGGTAGCTCAGTTAGGTCTAGTGGTTGATCAAACCAAATCAAAAGTTGGTTAGGTGGGATCATGAAAGCTAATAATTGACCAGCCTAATAGGATTAAGTTTAGGTCAAGGTCGAATCACATTTAGATGTGACTCGATCAAGTTAAGACCTAATTTGGCTCAGTGGTTAGAGCCTGGACTGTAGACTAATCCAATTGGTTCTGGTTCGACAATTTGGTGTCTAAGGTAAGTTGGGCAGATGCGACCGACTGATTTTTAATTGGGAGCTACTCAACTTGAATACGTTCTTGTCAAGTTAATGGCATATCCCTCTCACCGGTCTCATTTATCTGGCTATATGTGTCGACCCAGTTCTGATTTGAGGTGGCTAACAATTTGAGCTAACCCATGCCACTAGGTTAGTCATAATTGTTATGACTATGTTAAGTCAAGTTTAATGAGATTTAAATCAAATCTCCCTAAGAAAATATTAAGTCTAAGGTCTTCCACCATTGTGGATATGCGGGCCCTTTCCGAGGTTGATTGTTCTCGATTGCTTACAGTGGCTCAATTGCACCGGGAAGATGCAACCATGTCTATTAGGCATTGGATGCTACGGATTAGAGGATGGGTTGTGCTCAATATTTCGGATACGGTGAGAGACCCAATCAGGAATCTAATTCATGCAAATGGTGGGTCTGACTTAACTAAGGATTGAAGCAATATTCTGGGCACGGTGAGCTTCATGAATTAGAGACCAAGTTTTGGGTGCACCATAATTAGAGAATCATTGGATAAGAGTTGTCCACTCATCAATTAACCCATCACCAATAACTGTTAGGTGAGGTAGTGAGCTAATCAGTGAGACCGCACCACCCACTAGAAATCACTAATCATGAAGATTTTCACATCTCTACCTAGGGAGTATAGGGATCTGAGAAAATAGTGGGAGCTTAATTTGTTTAAAAATAAAATTCCTAAATAAATTGGTTAAGTCTGATTACAAAATCTAACTAGAAATTTTTGACTCTCTACAGAAAACATGTCTGCGTCCAACCCCCTGACCAAAATAATAGACACCCATAGATTGACTGGACCTCATTTCAAGGACTGGTTGAGAAACTACAAAATTATTTTGGGTTTCAAAAAACTGACTCATGTCTTAGACCAGGACCCACCTACCATGCCAGCACATCCGACTGCTGAATAGAGAGCATCTCTAGAAAAGTGGACGGATGACGATAACTAAGCCAGGTACTACTTGTTGGGTGCCATGTCTGATGACTTGCTGTGCCAGCATGAGAACATTATGACTACCCGCCAAATGTTGGCTCACCTACAAGAGTTATTTGGTGAACAAAGTCGCGTAGCCAAGTATCAAGTCTGCCAAAGACTTTTTAAGGCTAAAATACGTGATGGGCAGTCAGTCCAAGATCATTGTTTGACAATGATCAAGGATCTTGAGGAGCTTGAGAAGCTCGATGTCATCTTAGACAGAGATTTTCAAATTGATGTGATCCTTCAATCTTTGTCTGATGCATATGGTCAGTTCATTATGAACTTCCATATGCATAAGATGCAGTGTACCTTGGCTGAGTTAATGAACATGTTGGTTATGGCTGAGCTTTCTTTGAAAGGTTCAAAAGGCTCAGTCCTTACTTTGGAGCGGACTTCTTCCAAGAGAAAGTCTTTTGAAAAGAAGAAGTCTGCGAAGAAGCAGAAAGTGGATGGGAAGAAGAAGAAGATGGAACCAAAGAAGAAGGCTGCTAAAAAGGATAAATATTTCTACTACAATTCAAACGACCATTGGAAGTGGAACTGTCCTCAGTACCTGGCCACCCTGAAGAACAAGAAGGATGGTCCTTCTGAAGGAATGCTCAGAATCTAATCTTACGATTTTCTCTACATCCAGTTGGATACTTAACTCTGGTTCTAGTGCTCATTTGTGCACTTCTATGCAGGGTCTTAAGGAGAGCAGGAGGCTGAGAGATGGGGATATGATCCTATGCATCGAGAATTGAGCAAGAGTTGCTACCGTGGCCGTGGAAACCTATCCTCTGCGATTACCATTAGGATTAGATTTAGTGCTTAGAGATTGTTATTATGTGCCTGCAGTAAGCAAAAATTTAATTTCTGTTTCATGTTTAGTACAAGAAGGCTGTGTGATTAGCTTTCATAAGAACCATTATAACATATTTTATGAAAATAATATAGTTGCAAATAGTTTTCTTATTAATGGTCTCTATCAGCTATATATTGATGTATCTATATTTCATATCGAGCAAAATGTGAATGCCATGGGAATTAAAAGGCCTAGAGATAGTCTAAATGAGAGGTATCTGTGGCACCTAAGGCTAGGTGATATAGCGGAAGACAAGGTTAACAAATTAAAGAAATCCGGGCTATTGAGTTCGTTGACTTCCGAGTCATATCTAGTTTGTGAATCATACCTTCAAGGTAAAATAATCAAGCTCCCTTTTACAGGACATGGGGAAAGGGCCACAGACCTACTTGCCCTAGTACATACAGATGTATGCTACCCATTTGATGTGCCGGCTAGAGGCAACTATGTCTAATTCATTACCTTCACCGATGATATGTCTAGGTACGGGTATGTGTTTCTAATGAAACACAAGTCTGAAGCCTTTGAAAAGTTCAAAGAATTCAGACATGAGGTAGAAAAAACAAACAGAAAAATCCATTAAGGTTCTTCGATCAGACCGAGGAGGTGAATACCTTAGTCGGAAGTTCCTATACTATCTTAAGGACAATGGCATAGTCTCTCAATGGACTCCACTTGGAATGCCATAACTCAACAGGATTTCAGAACGGAGGAATCGGACCCTATTAGACATGGTCCGTTCCATGATGAGCTTCACGGACCTCCCTGAGTTTCTTTAGGGATATTGTCTCATGATAACAATATATGTATTGAATAGGGTTTCCTCTAAAACCATTCCTACCACACCGTTTGAGATATGGCATGGTAAGAAACCAAGTCTGAGTCATCTCAGAATTTGGGGTTGTCTGGCTTATGTCAAGAGACAGCAGGCGGACAAGTTAGAGTTCAGGTCTTTTAGAGCTCGATTCATAGGATATCCTAAAGAGTCATTAGGATACTATTTCTATATTCCAGAAGACCACAATGTGATTGTGAATCGATATGCTATTTTTTCTAAAAAATAGTTTATTCAAGATGGTAGCATCGGAAGAATAATTAAGCTTAAGGAGAATGTCTCCCAAGAGCAACGAGCTAAAGAATCTGAGGAACCCAATCAATTAGAACCAGTCCTAACACAACCTCTTCCACCTCGTAGATCGACTAGGGTTTTCGTCCTCCTGAAAGGTACTTAGATACTATACAAGAGAAAGTAGAGAAAATGTTCCTCATGGAAAATGGAGCTCATGGTGATGACCCCAAGACTTATGATGAGGCGATATCAGATATCGATTCTGAGAAATGGTTAGAGGCAATGAGATCATAAATTGACTCGATGCACTAAAATCAAGTTTGGACCTTGGTAGATCCATCTGAAGGTATTGTACCTATTAGGTGTAAATGGATCTTCAAGAGAAAGATAGGTGCAGATGAGAATGTGGAGACATTCAAGGCTAGGCTCGTAGCGAAAGGTTATAGTCAGCACGAAGTTATTGACTATCAGGATACCTTTTCACCCGTAGCCATGCTAAAATCTATCTGCACATTACTTGCTGTTGCAGCCTATTTCGATTATGAAATATGGCAGATGGACGTGAAAACGGTATTCTTAAATGGATATCTTGAGGAAGATATCTATATGGAACAGCTGCTTGGTTTCACATCCAGTGATGATGATCACAAGATCTGCAAGCCTGCAAAGGTCCATTTATGGACTTAAGCAAGCATCTCGAAGCTGGAATACTCGTTTCAATGATGTGATCAAAATATTTGGTTTCATCAAGAACGAGGAGGAACCATGTGTGTTCAAGAAGGTCAGTGGGAGCATAGTTGTCTTCCTCGTACTGTACGTAGATGACATCCTCCTGATTGGAAATGATATTTCCATGTTGACCTCAGTCAAAATATGGTTGTCTAAGGAGTTCTCTATGAAAGATCTAGGAGAGGCATCCTTTATACTGGGTATTAAGGTCTATAGAGATAGACCAAATAGGATGCTAGGACTTTCACAGAAGATGTACATAGTGGAGGTGCAAAAAAAATTTAGCATGAAAAACTCCAAAAGAGATTTAGTACCTTTTAGACATGGCATTCATCTCTCCAAGAAGATGTGCCCTAGCACACCTGAGGAGATTGAACGCATGAGCAAGATCCCTTATGCTTCCGCAATAGGGAGCCTTATGTATGCCATGCTATGTATACGACCTGATATAGCCCATGCTGTGAGTGCCACAAGCATATATCAGTCGAATCCAGACGAAGAGCACTAGACTTCTGTGAAATGTATCCTTAAGTACTTGAGAAGGACTAAGGATATGTTTCTAGTCTTTGAGAATGGAGAACTCCAGATTCAAAAATTTACAGACTCAGTCTTTATGTCTAATATAGATGATCAAAAGTCAATATCTGGGAGTCTGTTCATTTGCAGTGGTGGTGCAGTTAGCTGAAAGAGTTCCAAGCAAATGGTGATTGCTGATTCCACCATGAAGGCAGAGTATATTGCTGCATCAAAAACTGTGAAGGAGGCATTCTGGTACAAGAGGTTTGCCACAGAGCTTGGAGTGATGTCATCGGATGCCATCCCTCTTTACTGTGATAATAATGGCGCCATAACCCTAGCTAAGGAGCTAAGGTCTCATCAGAAGTCCAAGCATATCGAGCGGCGATTCCATCTGATCCATGATTACCTCGAAAAAGGTTATGTCGAGGTTAAGAGAGTCGACTCCACAGACAATGTGGCAGACCCACTGACAAAGCCATTAGGCCAGCAGAAGATCAAAGCCCACCTTGAGAAGATGGAACTTAAATATGTAGCCAATTGGCATTAGGTCAAGTGGGAGTTTGTTAGATGTGTGCTCTAGATGCCAGATTGGCTGACACATTTCTGTACAAATGTAAGGGCAAATTTATAATTTTGACTATAAATGAATAAAAGAATTATTCTACTACCACATTGTGTACATTATGTCTGTGATACATCCTTTGAACTAGTAAGAATGTTAATTCATATTTTCAAGAGTTAAAAATTTAAGGCATGAATTTACATAACTAACTCATAAACAGCTCCTGACCATAAGATCATCACGAGGATGGTGATCGATCTGAAAGGTTGGTGTACGATCATTTCCTTAGGATAGATGTGTCTTGAGTCTACGGTGTGGAGACATCAGAGTGAGAGTACAGGTATTCATTGAGAATGAGAGTACTGAGCATGACCACCTCAAGCAGTCATAAAGAAGCCTACCTTCTCGTCAATGACTAGCTCGATGCTGCAGCTGTGTATCTAGTTCTTTGATCTGAGGTATATCGATAGTTCACCTTGAGTGTGTTATAGTTTGACTACACCATAACTCGATCTCCTAGCCATTCGAAACCCTGAGGTGTATGTTGGCTGTAGCATATTCATTGTAGGAATCAGATTGCACCAAGATGGGATCTATCAACCTCGGTAGATAAGAGGAGTAGTCCTACGATGATCGAAAGATTGAGTCCTTAAGCCCATGGCCATGGTAGAGTGAAATTATGGGGAAATTCAGTGTAGGGGTAATATGATAATTTTAAAACTTTTTCAAAATTATTATTTTACAGTAAAAATTATTAATTAATCTAATTAATTAATAAGAATTTACCCTACACTAGGATCTAAATATGATATATAGCATGCATGCATTTAAATTTGAAATTCGAATTTGAATAGTAAACACTTTACTATAATGTGTTCAAAACACAATACCTTTATGCAAGTAGTAGATCGTCGTAATCTGATCACCGTCGGAAGAGTCTGATCATCACGATGTAGCCACATAATGTGTCTGGCCTCTGTGGATCATCCACACAAAACTTTCGGTCTGATCGACTCCTCACGATTGCTAGCTCGTTGTAGAGTCCTTTCGATGATCGATGCCGATCGAACTTCTTCGATCGATGTCTGTCGATTCTTCAGATACTTCGGATTACCAGTAGACATGCTTGAGAGGATGTTGAAGATCTTCCTAAAATTTGGTGGGCTCACGACACTCGTAGCTCACCTTCTCACTTCCCGAACTCCAGGCTGAAACCCTAAAGAACTCACTGAAACCCTGCACACATTTTTCTTTCTTTTCTTTCTTTTTCTCTCGGAAGGATATAGACCTTCACCTTGCACACAAGGATTCCTCATGCCCAGATTTTCTCTCCAAAATTTTTCTTGCACATGTCCCACTCTTCTCCTCCTTTTAAAACAATGTCAAACATCTTATCCACGTGAGAAGATAAAGATGGGTAATTGCACATTTGAATTCAAATCAAATTTTGAATTCAAATGGAAATCAATTTATTCCTATCCACTAAGGGCATGAGAAGAGGTGGATATGGCTTAATTTGTGCAGGAGTGATTTCATGAGAAACATTTTCTTGTGTAATAAATGGGGCATTAAAAGAGGATAAGGTCAAGGCGCTAAGATTGGTTGCTCATTCAAATTCAAACTTTGTTTTGAATTTGAATGACCAACCAATCATCCTTATCCACTCATTTGGCACATTAAAGTAGGGTGTGAGGAGGGCTTTGCATGAGGAAAAATTCATGAGAACTTCCTTCTCGTGAATTCAAATGGGCGCAGTGGAAGTGAGGTGGCGCAGGGAGAATGGGTCAAGGTGGTTTCATTATTTAAACCAACCTAATTGAACCAAATAAGTTAGGCCCAATTAGACTAATTTAAATCTAACTAAATTAGGCTTAATTAGGCTCAATAAAATTCTAATCAAATCAGAAATTGATTAAGTCCAACCCCTGATCAAATCAGGGACCAAACCATCTCGATGATTAGGTCAACTCTTAACCTAATCGGATCAAACCCAATTGAATCCAATTCAATTGGACTTGATCCAAAAATAATTACTCAATCAAATTGAGTTAATTAGTGATCAAATCACTAATTAAATCTCTCATAAATATTGAGTCCAAATTCGATGGATAATCGGGCATCAGAATTCATCGATATGTAACCCTGATCGAAGAGTCCCAAACCAGTGGGACTCTTGACCCCGGTACCCAAAATGTGTGGGACTCATGATCAGAGAATCTTGATTCTCGATCACAGAGGCTCAGACACGTAGGACTCATAGTCCATGAGCATTAGAACTCTTCATCAGCCATCAGATCAGATAGGAACCTCTAATGTGTGTGACCCCGCAGGTTCAAACCTAAGCCGGTAGCACAGGAACCAATTTCTGTACTAATCGAAGTGACCATCTAGCAATAGTATAGGTCGAATAGTCACAATCGCAACACTCAAAACCTACGTGAATATGGTTACTGTATAATTCATCCTTTTGACCTCTATGTTTAGGATGACTCAGGGTTATACTGTCAACCCTGATTAGATCATCCGAATCGTGCTCAACTCAAACAGTCCTGTGACTCCTCACAAGGACTACCCTAGCTAAGGTTTTGCTAAATTAAAATATGACTGTACACAGCTCCTAAACTGGAGTGGTCAATCCCATCTTGACATACGCATCGATAAGTCAAGTACTTGACTACATCCAGCAACCTTCCGTAACTGAATTAGAAATTCAGGTAGTCCAGTTCCTAAGTGCAGTGAGTTGCTTGCAAGTCACCATGGCAGTCTCAGATCGAAGGGACATTTATACCCATATTCCATCGGAGCAAATCTTGATAGCAAAAATAGCTCCGAAGTCGGTCATGATCAGTGCAGATGTACCCTTACATCTCACCTGTATGCCATACCAGTGTCTCCACACTCATTGGTTAAGAGGACAACAAACCTATATGGCACACAATGACCTATGCTTGATAAACGTTGTCATCCTTGGTAACAACGTATCATTTGATCGTGAACAGATTTAAGGACTAAACGACAAATCCTCCTTTGTCGAGTCTAAATAGTCCTAAGGACTTCACCACAACATAGGAGTTCATTAGAAGATGAAATATTTTGTGATGAAAAATATCAAAATAATTTTTATTAATTTATAATTCATGTACATATACAAAAATGAGCACAACCCTCAACAGGCTGACGATTGGCTTTGGGACACTATTCCCAACAATCTCCCACTTAGCCTAAAGCCAATCGGTGCAGTATCTAATACCCATCTTCGACTTGTAGTCATCGAACTCCTTCACTGTAATAGCTTTAGTGAATGGGTTGGCCAGGTTCTCTTTTTTGTTGATCTTTTGAAGGTCGACGTCACCTCGATCCATAATTTTCTGGATGAGATGGTAGCGGTGCAGAATATACTTCGTCCGCTGGTGTGCCTTGGTTTCCTTCGCCTGAGCAATGGCTCCAGAGCTGTCACAGTAGAGCAAAACTGGACCAACAAGGGAGGGTGCTACTCCGAGCTCGATGATGAATTTCCTCATCCACACCGCTTCTTTGGTAGCATCTGATGCAGCGACATACTCTGCCTCGCAAACTGAATCAGCCACTGTGTTGCTTGAAACTCTTCCAGCAGATAGCCCCACCATTAAGGGTAAAAATAAATTCCGACACACTTTTGCTGTCATCATGATCAGACTGGAAACTAGAGTCTGTAAACCCTATAAGTCTCAAGTCCGATTCACCATAAACAAGCCACTGGTCCTTAGTATTTCTTAAATACTTCAGGATGGTTTTAACAACCTTCCAGTGATTCTCCCCTGGATCAGATTGGTATCTACTCACTACCCCTAGTGATTATGCCACATCTGGTCCTATACATATCATGGCGTACATGATAGATCCCACTACCGAAGCATATGGAATCCTACCCATACGCTCTCTCTCTTGAGGTGTTGTCGGACAATCCCTCTTCGAGAGAGAAATTTCATGGCCTATCGGTAGATAGCCTTTCTTGGAATTCTCCATGCTGAACCTCTTCAGCATAGTGTCTATGTACGTAAACTGGGATAAACCAAGCAACCTTTTAGATCTATCCCTGTAGATCCTCATCTCTAGGATGTAGGAAGCTTCTCCCAAATTCTTCATGGAGAACTGTGACGACAACCAAATCTTTATTCCGTGTAATGAAGGGACATCATTCTCGGTTAAGAGAATATCATCCACATACAATACAAGAAATACCACTACTGGATCATTAGCCTACTTATAAATGCAGGGCTCTTTTCTGTTCTTAATGAAGCCATACGCTTTGATCGTCCTATCAAAACATATGTTCCAACTCCGGGATGCCTACTTAAGTCCATAAATGGACCTCTATAGTCTGCACACCTTAGACTCATCAGTGGATGTGAATCCTTCAGGTTGTATCATATACACCTCTTCATCCAGCTCTCCGTTTAGGAAAGCTATCTTCACATCCATCTGTCAGATTTCATAGTCCAAATGGGCAGCTATCGCAAGTATAATCCGAATGGATTTGAGCATTGCCACAGGAGAAAATGTCTCGTCATAGTCTATACCATAATGTTGACGATATCCCTTGACAACCAGATGGGCTTTATAGGTTTCCACCTTTCCATCTGCACCCCTCTTCCTCTTGAAGACCCACTTACACCCTATGCGTTTTACTCCTTCGGGTGGGTCAACCAATGTCCACACATCGTTGACCTTCATAGACTCCATTTCGGATTTCATGGCCTCTAGCCATTTCTCAGAGTCAGATCTCTGCATGGCATCCATGTAGGTGATCGGATCCTCATCATTTTCATCAAGTTCGATAGGATCGTCTTCCCGGACTAAGAAACCATAGTATCTGTCTGGTTGATATGGTACTCTACCAGATCGCCTTAAGGGTGCTTGAACAATGGGCTCCGAATCTGATCTAATCAAATCTGGTTCAGGTTCAGCAACTTGTATCAATTTTTCCTCCTGTCAAACTTCATCAAGTTCGATCTTAGAGGCAACAGTCCCTTCACCAGGGAACTCTTTTTCCAAAAAGATTGCCTTATGGCTGACAAACACCTTTTGCTCACCAGCCAGGTAGAAATAATACCCTTTGGTCTCTTTTGGATATCCTATAAAATTACACTTGTCAAACCTAGGTCCTAGCTTGTCCGTAATTAAACGTTTAACATAAGCCGGACACCCCCAAACCCTAAGGTGCGAGAGTACTGGCTTATGTCCTATCCATATCTCATATGGTATTTTGATTACAGACTTACTCGAAACTCTATTTAGAAGGTAACAAGCCGATTCGAGTGTATATCCCCAGAGGAAGATCAGCAGACCAGCAAACCCCATCATGGATCGAACCATGTCCAACAAGGTCCGATTCCTCCTTTCAGATAAACCATTATGCTGTGGTGTTCCAAGAGGAGTCCATTGAGAGAGAATCCCATTCTCCCCAAGATATATCAGAAACTCATTGGAAAGGTATTCACCTCCTCGATCAGATCGAAGAGTTTTAATACACTTTCTAGTTTATTTTTCTACCTCATTTCAGAATAGTTTGAACATTTCAAACGACTCCGACTTATGCTTCATTAAATAGACATACACATACCTCGATAGGTCGTCTGTGAAGATTATGAAGTAGAAATATCCACCTCTTGCACTTGAGCTCATGGGTCCACATACATCAGAATGTACCAGACCCAAGAGTTCACTGGCTCGCTATCCTTTTCCAGTAAAAGGTGACTTGGTCATTTTACCAAGAAGACAGGACTCACAGGTTGGAAGTAATTCACAATCACCTACTTTAAGAATTCCTTCTTGAGCCAACCTGTTTATCCTGTTCTTATTGATATGACCTAGCCTATAATGCCAAAGGTAGACTTCTGACATATTATCTATTCTAGGGCGTTTATCGGAGGTTTGAACCACATTAACAGATTGTGATAGAAAGTAAATTCTATTATTAAGTTGTCCAACAAACATTGTAACACCATTCAAAATGATATTGCAAATATTTTCTTTTATTAAAAATTGATAACCGTACATGACCAAAAGACCTACAAAAATAATATTTAATAAAAAGCTTGGACAATAGTGACATTCACTAAGAATTATATTTCGAGAATTGATTACAAGGTTCATGATTCCTAATGCTAGAACTGAAACTTTGCTTCTATCTTCAACATTCAGGAACCTCTCACCTTCATCAAATCTCCTATTGACCTGCAGACCCTGCATCGAATTGCAAATATGATAAGAACTTCTGGTATCCAATACCCAGGCAGTAGTATCACAAATGGAAAAGTTGCAAGGTGTTATCATATAAGTACCTTGCTTCTTCTTTGGCCTGTTCGGGTCCAGTGAGGCAATGTATAGAGGACAGTTCCTCTTCGAGTACCCCTGCTTCCTGCAAAAGAAGCACTCCGCCTGGCTCTGGTCGGGCTTGTGCTTCTTGGTCTGACCCTGTGCAGATGTCCCAGCATGCAGCTGCACCTTCTTATTCTTCTTCTTCTTATTCTTCTTTTCTTTCTTAAAGGATCGACAACCAGAAGAAGACCCTCCCACAATATTCACCGACTCCTTATGGAGCGGGTGATCCTTCTCAAAGTTCTGCAGCAACCCCAACAAGCCATGGTAGTTCACTACAGGCTTTGTCATTCGAAAATGAGTAAGGAAGGGAAGGAAGGACTTGGGCAGAGAATTAAGGATCGCATCCTTACCGAGCTACTCGTAGTGGGAAAAACCCAGTTTACTTAGGCGCTCAATCATTTCGATCATGTACAGTACATGATTAGTGACTGAGGCTCCATCCCTCATCCGAGCATTGAAAATGGCACAACTAGTTTTGTGCCTTTCAACGTCGTCAGGCGTGCCAAAAGAATCGTTCAACATTTGAAGCATCTCCTGTGGCTGGGCATTCCCAAACCTGTGGCTGAACTCATCATTCATTGCCACCAGCATTATGCACCGGACAGTGGTGCGATCGTTGAGCCACTTCTGGTAAGTGTCTCAGACCATCCCTCTAGCATTCAGGGCTGGCTCCTCAGGTGCCGGATCCGTTACTACATAAAGGATCCGCTCATGCTCAAGAACGATTTTTAATTTTTGATACCAGCTATTGAAATTAGGTCCCATGAGCTTGTCATTATCTAATAATGACCGGAGCGACAGGGTAGTGGCCATAGCTGCATAAAGGAAAATCAGACCTGTATTAGTACATAAATTATTAATAATAAAGACTTGGACTTTAGTCTAAAGTTTCTCCCAGTATTTTTACAAATTGGTAGCCTCAACCTCCAATTCGAGAAATTACTTTAATTACTTAGTGGGTACTAGAATCCACACAGACTACACACAAGCCCAACTTTGGTTGGTCAACCCATGTGTATCTATGGGTAGGTTCATAACCAGTTGTTTCTCTAAACAACTTCTAATAATTGATTTTGCCCCAGAACCTAATCAGTAGGCTTTGTCCTCCACTGAAAAGATCTGGTTAGGTCCAACCATTAACATGATTTGATTTGACGAATTGGACCAATAAATGATCAGGCCCGACTTTGGCCGGCCAACCTGACCACCATCAGAAAGACTCAAACCAAATTATCATATTATGAATGAAAATTCCATTAGTCAATAAGCACTAGGCCTTTGGGCCTCCAATGATTATTAAACTAATGGACTCATTATCACTCACTTAATGGGAGGCTATGACTTAGTTATCAATATAACTTAATCATTTTTAGGACCTAATAATTTTTGAAGATTTTATTAAAGAATAGATGAGAAGATAAATTACCAGTCAATTTCAATCCTCCCACTGACTTCATCAAGTTAGATTAAAAAGGATTTAATTAAAGCCGGCATTAGGAGCACCTAAATCAGTCACACTGATTTACCTAATGACATGGGTTAGCCCTAATCACCAAGTGATCTAATCAAAATTTAATTCACCAGGTTGGCCAGGTAAGTGAGATCAGTGGTGGGGATAAGCCATTAACTCATCAGAGATCGAATCACTCGAGTAGCTCCCGCTTAAAAACTACTGGTCAAACTGCCAAACTTACCTTAGACACCAACCGGTTCATTAGTTTTAATTTGATCAACTTAGTAAATTGGGTTCCACCACGTAGCCATAAATTAAGTCCATCTTGGTCTAGTTAAAGACATGGACCCATTCAACTACAACTATTGGAGTTGACTCTAGAGTATCCTTGACCTAATCTAATTCAACTTTTGATTAGATTTGACCAATTACTCTAATTTAATCCATTTCTTTAAGCTAACCTTAGGTCTAACCCAATTATGGACCTAATCCATCTAACCCATTGACCCACAAGTTTATGCAATTGTCTTAGGTCTTAATTCACAATTCTAGACCTACTAGACAACACTTAATTCTTTTAATTAAGCATTTGGGCTGATGGGTCAGGGTTTGGCATTTCAAAAATAATTTTTAAATTTGAAATATTTTATTTTCTGTTCACCAAATATATTGACTCATTTCATAAATAGATCAGCATATTTCATAAATAACAATCCTATTGCTAATTATATAACAGAAAATAACTCAATCAAAATAAATCATGAATATTCTTTTAGATCTAATCTAACACATTCATGATAAATTTTACAATTGAACCTATACAATTAATTTCTTTCGCTGCTTCATCTGCATGGGATATAATTACAGTGGCACCCCTACCGCCATAGGAGACCCCATTGAATGGGAAGAGAGGGCCTTTAAACCTTACTTTTCTCCTATGATCGGACGGCCATGGCAACCAACCCAATTCGATTACTTGCTACTTGGATCTAGTATATCTAAATATACCAATTTTAAAATTTAAATTTCAAATTTCAAATTTTAAATTTTGAATTTCAAATTTCAAACAAATTTCAAATTTCAAAATTTTGAATTTCAAATTTTGAATTTCAAATTTTGAATTTTAAATTTTGAATTTCAAATTTGAAATTTCTACCAAATTTTAAATTTTAAATTATAAATTTCAAATTTTGAATTTTAAATTTTTGAATTTTGAATTTTGAATTTCAAATTTCAAAATTTAAATTTCAAATTTTGAATTTTAAATTTTAAATTTTGAATTTTGAACAACTTTCAAAATTCAAATTTTAAATTTTGAATTTCAAATTTTAAATTTTGAATTTTAAATTTTAAATTTAAACTTTTAGATTACAACTTAATCTACACATGCAAATATATATATCATATCTTAGAACCTGCTCTGATACCATTTATGGGAAAATTCAATGCAAGGGTAAAATGATAATTTTAAAACTTTTTCAAAATCACTATTTTACAGTGAAAATTATTAATTAATTTAATTAATTAATAAGAATTTACCCTACACTAGGATCTAAATATGATATATAGCATGCATGTATTTAAATTTGAAATTCGAATTTGAATAGTAAACACTTTACTGTAATATGTTCAGAACACAATACCTTTGTGTGAGTAGTAGATTGCCGCAATCTGATCACCGTCGAAAGAGTATGATCATCGTGATATAGCCACACAGCATATCTGACCTTTACAGATCGTCCACACGAAGCTTCTGGTCTGATCGACTCCTCACGAGTGCTAGCTCGTTGTAGAGCCCTTTCGACAGCTGATGCTGATTGAACTCCTTCGATCGATTTCTATCGATTCTTCAGATGCTTCAGATTATCAGTAGACATGCTTGAGAGGATGTTGAAGATCTCTCTAAAATTTAGTGGGCTCACAACACTCATAGCTCACCTTCTCACTTCCCGAACTCCAGGCTGAAACCCTGAAGAACTCACTGAAACCCTGCGTACACTTTTCTTTCTTTTCTTTCTTTTTCTCTCGGAAGGATATAGACCATCACCTTGCACACAAGGATTCCTCATGCCCAAATTTTCTCTTCAAAATTTTTCTTGCACACTCTCCACTCTTCTCCTCCTTTTAAAATAATGTCAAACATCTTATCCACGTGAGAGGATAAAGATGAGTAATTGCACATTTGAATTCAAATCAAATTTTGAATTCAAATGGAAACTAATTTATTCCTATCCACTAAGGGTGTGAGAAGAGGAGGGCATGGCTTAATTTGTGCATGAGTGATTTCATGAGAAACATTTTTTCATATAATAAATGGGGCATTAAAAGAGGATAAGGTCAAGGCGCTAAGATTGGTTGCTCATTCAAATTCAAACTTTATTTTGAATTTGAATGGCCAACCAATCATCCTTATCCACTCATTTGGCACATTAAAGTAGGGTGTGAGGAGGGCTTTGCGTGAGAAAAAATTTATGAGAACTTCCTTCTCGTGAATTCAAATGGGCGCAGTGGAAGTGAGGTGGTGCAGGGAGAATGGGTCAAGGTGGTTTCATTATTTAAACCAACCTAATTGAACCAAATAAGTTAGGCCCAATTAGACTAATTTAAATCTAACTAAATTAGGCTTAATTAGGCTCAATAAAATATTAATCAAATCAGAAATTGATTAAGCCCAACCCCTGATCAAATCAGGGACCAAACCATCTCGACGATTAGGTCAACTCTTAACCTAATCGGGTCAAACCCAACTGAATCCAATTCAATTGGACTTGATCCAAAAATAATTACTCAATCAAATTGAGTTAATTAGTGATCAAATCACTAATTAAATCTCTCATAAATATTGAGTCCAAATCTGATGGGTAATTGGGCATCAGAATTCATCGATATGTAACCCTGATTGAAGAGTCCCAGACCAGTGGGACTCTTGACCCCGGTACCCAAAATGTGTGGGACTTGTGATCAGAGAATCTTGATTATCTATCACATAGGACTTATAGTCCACGAGCATTAGGACTCTTCATCATGTAGCGAAAATTCAATGCAAGGGTAAAATGGTAATTTTAAAACTTTTTCAAAATTATGATTTTATAGTGGAAAAATATTAATTAATCTAATTAATTAACATGAATTTATCCTACACTAAGATCTAAATATGATATATAGCATCTATTTATTTAAATTTAAAATTCAAATTCGAACAGTAAATACTTTACTGTAATGTGTTCAGAACACAATACCTTTGTGCGGGAAGTAGATCGCCGTAATCTGATCACCATTGGGAGAGTCTGATCGTCGCAATGTAGCTAGACAACATGTCTGGCCTCTGTAGATCATCCACACGAAGCTTTCGATCTGATCGACTCCTTCGATCGATGTCTGTCGATTTTTTGGATGCTCTGGATCATCAACAAATATGTTTGAGAGGATGTTGAAGATCTCTCTGAGATTTTATGGGCTCACGACACTCGTAGCTCACTTTCTCACTTCCTGAACCCCAGGCTAAAACTCTAGGGAACTCACCAGAAACCTTGCACCCACTTTTCTTTCTTTTCTTTCTTTTTCTCTTGGAAGGATATGAACTTCCTTCTCATGCACAAGACATCCTCACGCCCCAAAATTTTTTTCCAAAAATCTTCTTCTTCCACGCCCCACTCATCTCCTCCTTTTATAACAACATCAAACGTCTTATCCAAAAGAAAGGATAAAGATGAGTAATTACACATTTGAATTCAAATCAAATTTTGAATTCAAATGGACACCAACTCATTCCTTATCCACTAAAGGCGTGAGGCGTGGCTTAAATTATGCATGGAGTGATTTCATGAGAAACATCTTCTCATGTAATAAATGAGGCGTTAAAAAAGGGATAAGGCGCAAAGATTGATTGCCCATTCAAATTCAAACTTTATTTTGAATTTAAATGGCCAACCAATCATCCTTATCCATTCAATTGGCACATTAAAGTGGGGCATGGAGAGGGCTTGGCGTGAGAAAAAAATTCATGAGAAGTTCCTTCTAATGAATTCAAATGGGTGCAATGGAAGTGAGGTGGAGCATGGAGATTTGGTCAAAGTGGTTTCATTATTTAAACCAACCTAATTGAACCAAATAAGTTAGGTCCAATTAGACTAATTTAAACCTAACTTAATTAGGCTTAATTAGGCTCAATAAAATTCTAATCAAATCAGAAATTAACTAAGCCCAACCCCTGATCAAATCAGGGACCAAACCATCTCAACGATTAGGTCAACTCAACCTAATCGGATCAAACCTAACTGAATCCAATTCAATTGGACTTGATCCAAAAATAATTACTCAATCAAATTGAGTTAATTAGAATACTGAGTCCAAATCCGATGGGCAACCAGGCATTAGAATTCATCGATATGTAACCCTGACCGAAAAGTCCCAACTAGTGGGACTCTTGACCCCGATACCCATAATGTGTGGAACTCGTGATCAGAGAATCTTGATTCTCGATCACTGAGTCCCAAACATGTAGAATTCTACACCAGCCATCAGATCAGATAGGAACCTCTAATGTGTGTGACCCTATAGGTTCGAACTTAAGCCGGTAGCACAGGAACCAATTCCTGTACTAATCGAAGTGACCATCTAGCAATGGTACCCGACGTCCGGATAGGTCAAAGAGTCGCAATCGCAACACTCAGAACCTACATGAATATGGTTACTGTATAATTCATCCTGTTTACCCCTGTGTTTAGGATGACTTAGGGTTAAACTGTCAACCCTGATCAGATCATCCGAATCGTGCTCAACTCAAACAGTCCTGTGACTCCTCACAAGGACTACTCTGGCCAAGATTTTGCTAAATTGAAACATGACTGTACACAGCTCCTAAATTAAAGTGGTCAATCCCATCTTGACACACGCACCGACAAGTCAAGTACTTGACTACACCCAGCAGCCTTCTATCACTGAATTAAAAATTCAGGTAGTCCAGTGCCTAAGTGCAGTGAGTTGCTTGCAAGTCACCGTGGCGGTCTCAGGTCGGAGGGATATTTATACCCATATTTCATCAGAGCAAATTTTGACAGCAGAAATAGCTTCGGAGTTGGTCACGTTCAATGCAAATGTACCCTTATATCTCATCTGTATGCCATACCAGTGTCTCCACACTCATTGGTTAAGAGGACAACCAACCTATATGGCACACAATGACCTATGCTTGATAAACGTTGTCATCCTTGGTAACAACGTATCATTTGGTCGCGAACAAATTTAAGGACTAAACGACAAATTCTCCTTTATCGAGTCTAAAGTCCTAAGGACTTCACCACAACATAGGAGTTCATTAGAAGATGAAATATTTTGTGATGAAAAATATCAAAATATTTTTTATTAATTCATAATTCATGTAAAATATAAAAATAAGCACAACCATCAACAGGCTGACGATTGGCTTTGGAACACTATTCCCAACAATCTCGCACTTGGCCTAAAGCCAATCGGTGCAGTATCTAATATCCATCTTCGACTTGTAGTTTTTGAACTCCTTCACCGCAATGGCTTTAGTGAATGGGTTAGCTAGATTCTCCTTCCCGTCGATCTTCTGACGATCGACGTCACCTCGACCCATAATTTCTCGTATGAGATGGTAGCGACGCAGAATATGCTTCGTCCACTGGTGTGCCTTTGGTTCCTTCGCCTGAGCAATGGCTCCAGAGCTGTCACAGTAGAGCAGAAACTGGACCAACAAGGGAGGGTGCTACTCCGAGCTCGGTGATGAATTTTCTCAGCCACATCGCTTCTTTGGCAGCATCTGAAGCAGCGACATACTCCACCTCGCAAACTGAATCAGCCACTGTGTGCTGCTTGGAACTTTTCCAGCATATAGCCCCACCATTAAGGGTAAAAATAAATTCCGACACACTTTTGCTGTCATCGTGATCAGACTGGAAGCTAGAGTCTGTAAACCCTATAAGTCTCAAGTCCGATTCACCATAAACAAGTCACTGGTCCTTAGTATTTCTTAAATACTTCAGGATGGTTTTAACAACCTTCCAGTGATTCTCCCCTGGATTAGATTGGTATCTACTCACTACCCCTAGTGAGTATGCCACATCTGATCGTGTACATGTCATGGCGTACATGATAGATCCCACTGCTGAAGCATATGAAATCCTAACCATACGCTCTCTCTCTTGAGGTGTTGTTGGATAATCTCTCTTCGAGAGAGAAATTCCATGGCCTATCAGAAGATAGCCTTTCTTGGAATTCTTCATGCTGAACCTCTTCAGCATAGTATCAATGTACGTTGACTGAGATAAACCAAGCAACTTTTTAGATCTATCCCTATAGATCCTCATCCCTGGAATGTAGGAAGCTTCTCCCAGATCCTTCATGGAGAACTGTGATGACAGTCAAATCTTTATTCCCTGTAATACAGGGATATCATTCTCGATTAAGAGAATGTCATCCACATACAATACAAGAAATACTACTACTGGACCATTAGTCCACTTATAAATGTAGGGCTCTCCTCCATTCTTAACGAAGCTATACATCTTGATCGTCTTGTCAAAATGTATATTCCAACTCCATGATGCCTGCTTAAGTCCATAAATGGACCTCTGTAGCCTGCACACCTTAGACTCATCTGTGGATGTGAATCCTTCAGGTTGTATCATATATACCTCTTCATCCAGCTCTCCATTTAGGAAAGCTGTCTTCACATCCATCTGCCAGATTTCATAGTCCTGATGGGCAGCTATCGCAAGCATAATCCAAATGGATTTGAGCATTGCCACAGGAGAAAAACATCTCGTCATAATCTATACCATAATGTTGACGATATCCCTTGGCAACCAGATGGGCTTTATAGGCTTCCACCTTTCCGTCTGCACCTCTCTTCCTCTTGAAGACCCATTCACACCCTATGGGTTTTACACCTTCGGGTGGGTCAACCAATATCCACACATCGTTGACCTTCATGGACTCCATTTCGGATTTCATGGCCTCTAGCCATTTCTCAGAGTCGGATCTCTGCATTGCATCCATGTAGGTGATCGGATTCTCATCATTTTCATCAAGTTCGATAGGATCGCCATCCCGGACCAAGAAAACCATAGTATCTATCCGATTGATGTGGTACTCTACCAGATTGCCTTAAGGGTGCTTGAACAATGGGCTCCGGATTGATCTAACCAAATCCGGTTCAGGTTCAGCAATTTGTGTCAGTTTTTTCACCTGTCAAACTTCGTCAAGTTCAACCTTAGAGGCAACAATCCCTTCACCAAGGAACTCCTTTTCCAAAAAGATTGCCTTAAGGGTGACAAATACTTTTTTCTCATCAGCAAGGTAGAAGTAATACCCTTTGATCTCTTTTGGGTACCCTATAAAATTACACTTGTCAGACCTAGGTCCTAGCTTGTCTGTAATTAAACATTTAACATAAGTCGGACACCTCCAAACCCTAAGGGCGGAGATACTGGCTTACGTCCTATCCATATCTCATATGGCATTTTGGTTACAGACTTACTTGAAACTCTATTTAGAAGGTAACAAGCCGATTCGAGTGCATATTCCCAGAGGGAGATCGGCAGACCAGCAAACCCCTTCATGGATCGAACCATATCCAACAAGGTCCGATTCCTCCTTTCAGATACACCATTATGTTGTGGTGTTCCAAGAGGAGTCCACTGAGAGAGAATCTCATTCCCTCCAAAATATGTCAGAAAATCATTGAAAAGATATTCACCTCCTCGATCAGATCAAAGAGTTTTAATATACTTCCCAGTTTGTTTTTCTACCTCATTTCAGAATAGTTTGAACATTTCAAACGACTCTGATTTATGCTCATTAAATAGACATACCCATACATCGATAGGTCGTTTGTGAAGGTTATGAAGTAGAAATATCCACCTCTTGCACTTGAGCTCATGGGTCCACATACATTAGAATGTACCAGACCCAAGAGTTCACTGGCTCGCTCACCTTTTCCAGTAAAAGGTGATTTGGTCATTGTTGGTGCAAAAATCTGCTTGCGCCGGAGAAGCTGGAGTCGGGGAAGCCGCGGTCGCCACCGGGACCTGCAAAGGAAGTCTAAACCAGAGGTGGGGTTGCTCCGGCAAGACCCTCCGACGCTCAAGTCAGTTCTCTGCCTCAACAAGAATGGAGTGCTCGAACGGAGAATTTAGTAGAGTTTTGAGATAAGAAATGAGCTTATAGAATAACGTATCTGGGTCCCCCTTTTATAGGCGGGGAGGTAACGGATTGATGGCGACGTTTGTAACCGCCAGGTAGTGGGCCGCCCTTAGTCAAGAGGAATCTACTGCGAAGAGTAGTGGAGCGGAGCCGTGGCCATCACTGGGGCGTGCCACATGGAATCTGTCGTGGGAAGTGGGATGCAGATGCTGCGGCATCTTGCCAGCGGATGGAGAATCGTGTGATATCTGCTGCAGGAGATGGAGCAGGATCGCGGCCGTTTATTGTGGCCTGTCAGGCAGTAATGGAGCCGTGTGGGCCGGGATCCACCGCAGAGAGTGGAGCAGTGTTGCGACCGTTACTGCGGCACCTGTCAAGGAGTGATGGAGCTGCGCGGAGTTTGTCGCAGAGAAGTGGAGCAGGATCGTGGCCGTGATTGTGGCCTGGGAGTGCAGATCTGCCGGCTGAAGCTCGGTAGTGGTTGGAGTTTGGCCTCGTATGGATCCGGGCGGAGTCCTCCTTGCGATTGGGGTCTGGTGGGAGCCGGCTCCCGTGGGGGTCCGGACGGAGTCCGGACATAGTCTGTCTATAGCTATTGAAGTTGAGGATGGAGTCTGGCTCTCGTAGGAGCCCCGGACGAAGTCCTCCTGTGATTAGAGTCGAAGGAGAGGTCTGGCTCTCGTAGGAGTCCCTTGCAGTTGACGTTGTTGGCAGAGTCCGGCTCCTGTAGGAGTCCGAACGGAGGCTACTGGCAGCTGTTGTGGAGCTGAGGACAAAGCCAGACTCCCGTAGAGTCTGGGCAGAGTCTTCCTGCAATTAAAGTCAAGGCGAAGTCCGGCTCCCGTAGGAGTCCGGACGAGACTTACCAGCGGTCGACGCTGAGGACGGAGCCCGACTCCCGTAGGAGTCGGGCGGAGCTGTCCTGTTTGTCGATGTCGGCGGCGGAGCCCGGCTCCCATAGGAGTCCGGGCGGAGCTGTCCTGCTCGTAACCGTTGGAGTTGTCGGTGACGGAGCCCAGCTCCCGTAGGAGTCCGGGCGGAGCTGTCCTGTAGTCGATGTCGGCGGCGGAGCCCGGCTCCCGTAAGAGTCCGGGCGGAGCTGTGCTGTAGTTGATGTCGGCGGCGGAGTCCGGCTCTCGTAGGAGTTCGGGCGAACTTTCTTGTAGTCGATGTCGGCGGTGGAGCCTGGCTCCGTAGGAGTCCGGGCGGAGCTGTCTTGTAGTCGATGCCGTTGAGGATTTTGGCTGTGGGTATTTTATACCCAACACCAGTCCCCCTACTTCCGAGTTTGACTTTCAAATGAAGGAAGTACAGAGAGAGAGATGGGCACAGCGAAACATCCCTTCAATCCTGCGCACTGCCGCCTCCGAATATTTTGGCATTAAATGAGCACGTGCCGGAGTCTTTTCGAATTGGAGCGGTACGAGGGGATGCTTCGAAAATCCCACAGGTACTCTGGCCTAGGTACGGTGCAATTATGATCCTGCCAACCGTCAGCCACTTTTAGCCGTCTTGCCAGGGGGAGTGGGACACGTGTTGGATCGGACTGGCCTGGAGGATTCGCGATCATTATGGCACCGGATCCCAGGGTCTATTTAAACCCGTCCTCCTCCTTTAGGCGTCCAACTTCATTCCTGAGTTTTCGCTGGTGTCTGTCTTCTCTTCGAGAGCCCTGCTTTAGTGAGCGTCTTCTCGAGCCGTAGGCGCCTCCGTTTCTCGTCCCCCAGGTCCCTCAGAG
>NC_026003.2:75805798-75878976 GCF_000442705.2 Elaeis guineensis
GGGCGGAGTCTTCCTACAATCAAAGTTAAAGGCGAAGTCCGGCTCCCGTAGGAGTCCGGACGGGGCTTACCAGCAGTTGACGTTGAGGACGGAGCCCGACTCCCGTAGGAGTCCGGGCGGAGTCTACTTGAGGTCGAAGTTGTCGGTGGAGTCTGGCTCCCGTAGGAGTCCGGACGAAGTCTGTCTGCAGCCGTTGGAGTCGAGGATGAAGCCCGGCTCCCGTAGGAATCTGGGCAGAGTCTTCCTGCAATCAAAGTTAAAGGCGAAGTCCGGCTCCCGTAGGAGTCCGGACGGGGCTTACCAGCAGTTGACGTTGAGGACGGAGCCTGGCTCCCGTAGGAGTCCAGGCGGAGTCTACTTGAGGTCGAAGTTGTCGACGGAGTCTGGCTCCTGTAGGAGTCCGGACGAAGTCTATCTGCAGCCGTTGGAGTCGAGGATGAAGCCCGGCTCCCGTAGGAGTCCGGGCGGAGTCTTCCTGCAATCAAAGTTAAAGGCGAAGTCCGACTCCTGTAGGAGTTCGGACGGGGCTTACCAGCAGTTGACGTTGAGGATGGAGCCCGGCTCCCGTAGGAGTCCGGGCGGAGTCTACTTGAGGTCGAAGTTATCGGCGGAGTCCGGCTCCCGTAGGAGTCCGGACGAAGTCTGTCTGCAGCCGTTGGAGTAGAGGATGAAGCCCGACTCCCATAGGAGTCCGGGCGGAGCTGTCATGTAGTCGATTCTGCTGAGGACTTCGGCTGTGGATATTTTATACCCAACAAAACTAATGAACCGGTTGGTGTTTAAGGTAAGTTTGGCAGTTTGACTAGTGGTTTTTAAGCGGGAGCTACTCGTAGTGATTCGATCTCTGATGAGTTAATGTCTTATCCCCACCACTGATCTCACTTACCTGGCCAACCTGGTGAATTAGATTTTGATTAGATCACTTGGTGATTAGGGCTCACCCATGTCATTAGGTAAATCAGTGTGACTGATTTAGGTGCTCCTAATGCCAGCTTTAATTAAATTTTTTTAATCTGACTTGGTGAAGTCAGTGGGAGGATTGAAATTGGCTGGATATTTTTTCTTCTCATCTATCCTTTAATAAAATCCTCAAAAATTATTAGGTCCCTAAAAATGATTAATTTATATTGATAACTAAGTCATAGCCTCCCATTAAGTGAGTGATAATGAGTCCATTAGTTTAATAATCATTGGAGGCCCAAAGGCCTAGTGCTTATTGACTAATGGAATTATCATTCATAATATGATAATTTGGTTTGAGTCTTTCTGATGGTGGTTAGGTTGGCCGGCCAAAGTCGGGCCTGATCATTTATTGGTCCGATTCACCAAATCAAATCATGTTAATGGTTGGACCTAACCAGATCTTTTCAGTGGAGGCCAAAGCCTACTGATTAGATTCTGAGGCAAAATTAATTACTAGAAGTTGTTTAGAGAAACAACTGGTTATGAACCTACCCATAGATGCACATGGGTTGACCAACCAAAGTTGGGCTCGTGTGTAGTCTGTGTGGATTCTAGTACCCACTAAGGAATTAAAGTAATTCCTCGAATTGGAGGTTGAGGCTACCAGTTCGTAAAAATACTAGGAGAAACTTTAGACTAAAGTTTAAGTCTTTAGTATTTATAATTTATGTACTAATAAAGGTCTAGTTTTTCTTTATGCAGCTATGGCCACTACCCTGTCGCTTCGGTCATTATTAGATAATGACAAGCTCATGAGACCTAATTTCGTTAGCTGGTATCGAAAATTAAAAATCATCCTTGAGCATGAGCGGATCCTTTATGTAGTAACGGATCCGGCACCTGAAGAACCAGCCCCGAACATTAGAGGGATGGTCTGAGATACTTATTAGAAGTGGCTCAACGACCACACCACCATTCGGTGCATTATGTTGGCGGCAATGAATGATGAGTTCAGTCGCAGGTTCAAGAATGCCCAGCCACAGGAGATGCTTCATATGTTGAACGACTCCTTTGGCACACCTGACGACGTTGAAAGGCACAAAACTAGTTGTGCCATTTTCAATGCTCGGATGAGGGATGGAGCCTCAATCACTGATCATGTACTGTACATGATCGAAATGATTGAGTGCCTAAGTAAACTAGGTTTTCTCCTGCACGAGCAGCTCGGTAAGGATGCGATCCTTAATTCATTGCCCAAGTCCTTCCTCTCCTTCCTTACTCATTTTCGGATGACAAAGCTTGCAGTGAACTACCACGGCTTGTTAGGGTTGCTGTAGAACTTTGAGAAGGATCACCAGCTCCATAAGGAGTCGGTGAATGTTGTGGGAGGGTCTTCTTCTTATCGTCGACCCTTTAAGAAAGGGAAGAAGAAGAACAAGAAGAAGAAGAATAAGAAGGTGCAGCTGCATACTGGGACGTCTGCATAGGGTCAGACCAAGAAGCGCAAGCCCAACCAGAGCCAGGCGGAGTGCTTCTTTTGCAAGAAGCAGGGGTACTGGAAGAGAAACTGTCCTCTATGCATTGCCTCCCTGGACCCGAATAGGCCGAAGAAGAAGCATGGTACTTATATGATAACACCTTGCAACTTTTTCATTTGTGATACTACTGCCTGGGTATTGGATACCAGAAGCCCTTATCATATTTGCAATTCGATGCAAGGTCTGCAGGTCAGTACGAGATTTGATGAAAACGAGAGATTCCTCAACGTTGGAGATGGAAGCAAAGTTCCAGTTCTAGCATTAGGAATCATGAACCTTGTAATCAATTCTCAAAACGTAATTCTGAGTGAATGTCACTATTGTCCAAGCTTTTTATTAAATATTATTTTTGTAGGCCTTTTGGTCATGAATGGTTATCAATTTTTAATAAAAGAAAATGTTTGCAATATCATTTTGAATGGTGTTACAATGTTTGTTGGATAACTTAATAATGGAATTTACTTTCTATCACAATCTGTTAATGTGGTTCAAACCTCCGATAAACGCCCTAGAATAGATAATATGTCAGAAGTCTACCTTTGGCACTGTAGGCTAGGTCATATCAATAAGAACAGGATAAACAGGTTGGCTCAAGAAGGAATTCTTAAAGTAGGTGATTGTGAATTACTTCCAACCTGTGAGTCCTGTCTTCTTGGTAAAATGACCAAGTCACCTTTTACTGGAAAAGGTTAGCGAGCCAGTGAACTCTTGGGTCTGGTACATTCTGATGTATGTGGACCCATGAGCTCAAGTGCAAGAGGTGGATATTTATACTTCATAACCTTCACAAACGACCTATCGAGGTATGGGTATGTCTATTTAATGAAGCATAAATCGGAGTCATTTGAAATATTCAAACTATTCCAAAATGAGGTAGAAAAATAAACTGAAAAGTGTATTAAAACTCTTCGATCTGATCGAGGAGGTGAATATCTTTCCAATAATTTTCTGACATATCTTGGGGAGAATGGAATTTTCTCTCAATGGACTCCTCCTGGAACACCACAACATAATGGTGTATCTGAAAGGAGGAATCGGACCTTGTTGGACATGGTTCGATCCATGATGGGGTTTGCTGGTTTGCCGATCTTTCTTTGGGGATATGCACTTAAATCGACTTGTTACCTTCTAAATAGAGTTCTGAGTAAGTCTGTAACCAAAATGCCATATGAGATATGGATAGAACGCAAGCCAGTACTCTCGCACCTTAGGGTTTGGGGGTGTCCGGCTTATGTTAAACGTTTAATTACGGACAATCTTGGACCTATGTCTGACAAGTGTAAATTTATAGGGTACCCAAAAGAGACCAAAGGGTATTACTTCTACCTAGCTGATGAGCAAAAAGTGTTTGTCAGCCTTAAGGCAATCTTTTTGGAAAGGGAGTTCCTTGGTGAAGGGACTGTTTCCTCTAAGGTCGAACTTGACTAAATTCGACAGGTAAAAAATCCGACGCAAGTTGCTGAACCTGAACCAGATTTGATTAGATCAGATCCAGAGCCCATTGTTCAAACACCCTTAAGGCGATCTGGTAAAGTACCATGTCAACCGGACAGATACTATAGTTCTTGGTCCGAGATGACGATCCTATAAAACTTGATGAAAATGATGAGGATCCGATCACCTACATGGATGCAATGCAGAGATCCGACTCTGAGAAATGGCTAGAGGCCATGAAATCCGAAATGGAGTCCATGAAGGTCAACGATGTGTGGACATTGGTTGACCCACCCGAAGGAGTAAAACCCATAGGATGTAAGTGGATCTTCAAGAGGAAGAGGGGTGCAGACGGAAAGGTGGAAACCTATAAAGCCCATCTGGTTGCCAAGGGATATCGTCAACATTATGGTATAGACTATGATGAGACATTTTCTCCTGTGGCAATGCTCAAATCCATTCGGATTATGCTTGCGATAGCTGCCCATCTGGACTATGAAATCTAGCAGATGGATATGAAGACAGCTTTCCTAAATGGAGAGCTGGACGAAGAGGTGTATATGATACAACCTGAAGGATTCACATCCACAGATGAGTCTAAGGTGTGCAGACTACGGAGGTCCATTTATGGACTTAAGCAGGTATCCCAGAGTTAGAACATATGTTTTGATAGGACGATCAAGACGTATGGCTTCGTTAAGAATGGAGAAGAGCCCTGCATTTATAAGTGAGCTAATGGTCCAGTAGTAGTATTTCTTGTATTGTATGTGGATGACATTCTCTTAATCGGGAATGATGTCCCTGCATTACAGGGAATAAAGATTTGGCTGTCGTCATAGTTCTCCATGAAGGATCTGGGAGAAGCTTCCTACATCCTAGAGATGAGGATCTATAGGGATAGATCTAAAAGGTTGCTTGGTTTATCTCAATCCACGTACATTGATACTATGCTGAAGAGGTTCAGCATGGAGAATTTCAAGAAAGGCTATCTTTCGATAGGCCATGAAATTTCTCTCTCAAAAAGGGATTGTTCGACAACACCTCAAGAGAGAGAGTGTATGGGTAGGATTTCATATGCTTCAGTAGTGGGATCTATCATGTACGCCATAATATGTACACGACCAAATGTGGCATACTCACTAGGGGTAGTGAGTAGATACCAATCTGATCCAGGGGAGAATCACTGGAAGGTTATTAAAACCATCCTGAAGTATTTAAGAAATACTAAGGACCAGTGGCTTGTTTATGGTGAATCAGACTTGAGACTTGTAGGGTTTACAGACTCTAGTTTCCAGTCTGATCACGATGACAGCAAAAGTGTATCAGGATTTATTTTTACCCTTAATGGTGGGGCTATCTGCTGGAAAAGTTCTAAGCAGCACACAGTGGCTGATTCAGTTTGCGAGGTGGAGTATGTCGCTGCATCAGATGCTGCCAAAGAAGCGATGTGGCTGAGAAAATTCATCATCGAGCTCGGAGTAGCACCCTCCCTTGTTGGTCCAGTTCTGCTCTACTGTGACAGCTCTGTAGCCATTGCTCAGGCGAAGAAACCAAAGGCACACCAGCGGACGAAGCATATTCTGCGTCGCTACCATCTCATCCAAAAAATTATGGATCGAGGTGACGTCGATCTTCAGAAGATCGATGAGATGGAGAACCTGGCCGACCCATTCACTAAAGCCATTGCGGTGAAGGAGTTCGATGACTACAAGTCGAAGATGGGTATTAGATACTGTACCGATTGGCTTTAGGCCAAGTGGGAGATTGTTGGGAATAGTATCCCAAAGCCAATCATCAGCCTGTTGATAATTGTGCTCATTTTTGTATATATACATAAATTATGAATTAATAAAAATTATTTTGATATTTTTTATCATAAAATATTTCATCTTCTAATGAACTCCTATGTTGTGGTGAAGTCCTTAGGACTATTTAGACTCGACAAAGGAGGATTTGTCGTTTAGTCCTTAAATCTCTTCGCGACCAAATGACACGTTGTTACCAAGGACGACAATGTTTATCAAGCATAAGTCATTGTGTGCCATATAGGTTGGTTGTCCTCATAACCAATGAGTGTGGAGACACTGGTATGGCATACAGGTGAGATATAAGGGTACATCTGCACTGAACGTGATCAACTCTGGAGCTATTTCTACTGTCAAGATTTGCTCCGATGGAATATGGGTATAAATATCCTTCCGACCTGAGACCGCCACGGTGACTTGCAAGCAACTCACTGCACTTAGGCACTGGACTACCTGAATTTTTAATTTAGTGATGGAAGGCTACTGGGTGTAGTCAAGTACTTGACTTGTCGATGCGTGTGTCAAGATGGGATTGACCACTCCAGTTTAGGAGCTGTGTACAGTCATGTTTCAATTTAGCAAAATCTTGGCCAGGGTAGTCCTTGTGAGGAGTCACAGGACTGTTTGAGTTGAGCACGATTTGGATGATCTGATCAGGGTTGACAATTTAACCCTGAGTCATCCTAAACACAGGGGTAAAAAGAATGAATTATACCGTAACCATATTCATGTAGGTTCTGAGTATTGCGATTGCGACTCTTTGACCTATCCGGACATCGGGTACCATTGCTAGATGGTCACTTCGATTAGTACAGGAATTGGTTCCTGTGCTACCGACTTAGGTTCGAACCTGCGGGGTCACACACATTAGAGGTTCCTATTTGATCTGATGGCTGGTGTAGAATCCTACATGTTTGGGACTCAATGATCGAGAATCAAGATTCTCTGATCATGAGTTCCACACATTATGGGTATCGGGGTCAAGAGTCTCACTGGTTGGGACTTTTTGATCAGGGTTACATATCGATGAATTTCGATGTCCGATTGCCCATCGGATTTGGACACAGTATTTATGAGAGGTTTAATTAGTGATTTGATCATAAATTAACTCAATTTGATTGAGTAATTATTTTTGGATCAAGTCCAATTGAATTGGATTCAGTTGGATTTGACCCGATTAGGTTAAGAGTTGACCTAATCGTCGAGATGGTTTGGTCCCTGATTTGATCAGGGGTTGGACTTAGTCAATTCCTAATTTGATTAGAATTTTATTGAGCCTAATTAAGTCTAATTAAGTTGGGTTTAAATTAGTCTAATTGGACCTAACTTATTTGGTTCAATTAGGTTGGTTTAAATAATGAAACCACCTTGACCCAATCTCCATGCGCCACCTCACTTCCATTGCACCCATTTGAATTCATGAGAAGAAACTTCTCATGAATTTTTTTCTCACGCCAAGCCCTCTCCACACCCCACTTTAATGTGCCAAATTGAATGGATAAGGATGATTGGTTGGCCATTCAAATTCAAAATAAAGTTTGAATTTGAATGGGCAATCAATCTTTGCGCCTTATCTCTTTTTTAACGCCCCATTTATTACATGAAAAAAATGTTTCTCATAAAATTACTCCATGCACAATTTAAGCCATGCCTCACACCTTTAGTAGATAAGGGATGAGTTGGTTTCCATTTAAATTCAAAATTTAATTTGAATTCAAATATGTAATTACTCATCTTTATCCTTTCTTTTGGATAAGATGTTGGATGTTGTTATAAAAGGAGGAGAAGAGTGGGGCTTGTAGGAAGAAAATTTTTTGGAGAAAAATTTTGGGGTGTGAGGAAGTCTTGTGCATGAGAAGGAAGTCTATATCCTTTCAAGAAAAAAAGAAAGAAAAGTGGGTGCAAGGTTTTCGGTGAATTCCTTAGAGTTTTAACCTAGGGTTCGGGAAGTGAGAAAGTGAGCTACGAGTGTCGTGTACCCGCAAAATCTCAGGAAGATCTTCAACATCCTCTCAAGCACGTCTGTTGATGATCCGAAGCATCCGAAGAATCGACAGACATCGATCGAAGGAGTTTGATTAGCATCTTCCGTCAAAAGGGCTCTACAACGAGCTAGCACTCGTGAGGAGTCGATCAGATCGGGAGCTTTGTGTGGATGATCTGCAGAGGCCAGACACACTGTGTGGCTACATCGTGATGATCAGACTCTCCCGACGGTGATCAGATTGTGGCGATCTACTACCCGCATAAAGGTATTGTGTTCTGAACACATTACAGTAAATTATTTACTGTTCGAATTTGAATTTCAAATTTAAATGAATGCATGCTATATATCATATTTAGATCCTAGTGTAGGGTAAATTTATATTAATTAATTAGATTAATTAATATTTTTCTACTGTAAAATCATAATTTTGAAAAAAATTTAAAATTACCATTTTACCCCTGCACTGAATTTTCCCACACAAATATGGTAAGGGCTATCGATATCTAATACCCAGTCAGTTATATCACAAATAGAGAAATTACAAGGAGTTATCATATAAATATCTTGCCCAGCAATAGCTTGCTTGTTTCTCTACTTGTTCGGGTCCAGAGAGGCAATGTACTGAGGACAGTTCCTCTTTCAGTGTCCTCGCTTCTTGCAAAAGAAGCATTCAGCTTGACTCTTATCGGGCTTGATCTTTCTGGTCTGGTCCTGCACTGATGTCCCAGCTTGAACTTGCACCTTCTTCACTTTCTTCTTCTTGTTCTTCTTTCTTTTCTTAAAGGATCGAGAACTAGAAGATGAATCTCCCACTAAGTTCATCGACTCCTCGTGGAGTTGGTGATCCTTCAAAAGTTCTGAAGCAACCCCAGTAATCCGTGATAGTTTACTTCAGGCTTTGTCATTCTATAATGAGTGAGGAATGGGAGATAAGACTTGGGCAGTGAGTTCAGTATTGCATCTTTCCCAAGTTGCTCATGTAAGGAAAAGCCGAGCATACTCAAACGTTCCATCAGCTCGATCATGCACAATACATGATCAGTGATAGAGGCACCATCCCGCATTTTGGCGTTGAAGATGGCACAACTAGTCTTGTGCCTCTCCATGTCATCGGGTGTGCCAAAGGCATCCTCCAACACTTGAAGCATGTTCTTTGGCTGAGCCGTCTCAAATTTGTGACTAAACTCATTGCTCATGGCAGCCAGCATGATGTAGTGCACCGTGGTCCGATCATTGAGCCACTTCTGGTAAGTGTCTCTGACTGTTCCATGTGTATTGATAGCTGGCTCCTCAAGTGCAGGATCCATTATCACATATAGGATCCGTTCATGCTCCAGGACTATCTTCAACTTTCGGTACCAGCTACCGAAGTTGGGTCCCACCAACTTATCATTGTCCAACAATGATTGGAGTGATAGGGAAGTGGCCATATCTGCACAAAGGAAAACTATAACCTAATTAGTAATTGTTTCATTAAACCTAAAGATTTAGATTTTAATCAAAAAATTTCTCTCACTATTTTATTCGAATTGGTAGCCTCTACCTCCAATTCAAAGAATTATCCTAATTTCTTAATGGGTACTAGAATCCACTTAGACTGCACACAAGCCCAATTTTAATTGACCAACCCATGTACATCTAAGGGTAGGTTCATAATCAATTAATTTTCTAAATAATTTTTAGTAATTTTAAATTTTGCCCCAGTTCCTAATCAGTAGGCTTTGGCCTCTACTGAAAAGATCTGGTTAGGTCCAACCATTAGCATGACCATACTTGGCCCATCTAGCCAATGAATGATTAGGCCCAACTTTGGTTGGCTAACCTAACCACCATTTAGAAAGATGCAGTCAAGAAATCATATTATGAATAACAATTCCATCAATCGATAAGCACTAAGCCTTTGGGCCTCCAATGATTATCCAATTGATGGACCCATTATCATCCACTTAATGGGAGGCTATGATCTAGTTATCACCATAACTATTTCATTTTAAGGATCTAATAATTTTAGAAGATTTAATTGATTTAGAGGAGGAGGTCAGATGAACCAGCTTATCATGATCCTCCCACTGGCTTCACCAAGTCAGCTTAAGGGAGACCATTAAAAGGGCTGGTCTAGGAGCACCTAAATCAGTCACACTGATTTACCTAGCTAACATGGGTCAGCTCAAATAGTCAAGTGATCCGATCAAAATATAATTTCACCAAGAGGCCAGATATGTTCGATCGATGGGAGGGTCCGCCAAAGCTTGCCTTAGACACCAATAGAAATGACCAGGTAAGCGGGCTCCCAATTAAAAATCACTGGTCTGGTTTACCTTAAACACCAATTGGTTTAATTAGTTTCGATTAGATCAACCTAACAGTTCGTGCTAGACCACTTAACCAAGAATCAAGTCCATTTGGTTCTCGTTAAAGACATGGACTTGGCCAACTACAACTATTGTAATTGATCTAGAGAATCCTTGACCTAATCCAAGACAATAATTGATTAGATTTAGTCAATTCTCTAATTAAGTCCATCTTTAATCTAACCTTAGGTATAACCCAATTAATGGACCTAATTCCCACTAACCCATTAACCCAATATGTTATGGTTTGTGTCTTAGGTTCTTCAATTCACAATCCTAGAACCTAATCAAACAACTTCTTAATTCTTAATTAAGTTTTGGGCTGAGGGTTGGGGTTCGGCTTTTCGAAAATAATTTTCATGTTTGTAAAATATTTTTCAACATGGTTCTACCAACTAAGTTGCATGTTTGATTCATAATCAAAATGCACGTGAAATAAGCATGAAACTACTTTAGATCTAATCTAAACAAATTTATGTAATTGAAACAATTTCAACTTTAAACTGTGCAAATTTTTTAGACAAATATATGATAGTTCTTTGCACAGAAATTATTAACAAAGAGATTTTATTTTAGATTTAAACATCTTTTAAATCTAATAAATCATAAATTTAATCTAGATCACATCTAACAAATTTATGATTAAAGATAGGTCTACACGAACTAAGACAACCTTTGCACCGTAAGGGGTAAACCTTACAGTAGGACAACCTACAGTTCATGATTGATCTAAAAATTTTAATTTTAAATTTAATAATTAGATTATAAATTAGATCTAATCTAAGAAATAATCTAAGCATGTATAAATAATCATGTAATAAACAACCTAGGCTCTGATACCAATTGAAGGGACCAGATCTAGGGTTTCAGGGTTAGATTTTGAAATTTTTTCAAGATCAGGCAGCGCAAGATTAAAATAAATCAAAATTTATTTTATAAAATTAGAAAATTTTTAGATCTAAGATCTTATTACATAATTATTACATAAATCAAAAATTAAAATATAAAGAGCAAGAACTACATGTTGATCATATCAACATGTTTTTATACTACATCTAATGTATGTAAAATATAATAGATCAGATCTATTACCTTGCAAGTTAGATATTCTAGCTTTGCTGATCCAGGCTTGAGGATGATGTTGTGAGCCACACACATGTTCGGCCTCCAGGAGTCATCCATACGAGTCCATGAATCACGATTAGAAGTCCTGGTCCGAGAAATCAGCACAGTATGCTAGTACTGTGCTGATCCTTTTTTGATGGTCGATCAAATGCCTCCTTCTTCTTGATTAGGACTCTTCCAAAGATGAGAAGTAGGAGAAGGAGTTTTAGATGTGAGACACTCTCAGAAATCTTCCAGATGGAGGAAGAAAAGAGGTGAACTCAGCAACCCTAGAAGAAGATCCTCTTCTTCTTCTCTTTGTTCTCACCTAGACACCTAGTTTTGTGTCTATTATATCTCCACGCCCTAAAATTTTTTCTCATTGATTTTCATATGTCCCAAATGTCTCTCAATGCTCTATAATCTATAAAAATTTTAAGAAGAAATTTATCTTAAATAATGAGATATGAAGAGTCCTTGTCTAGGTCAAATACCTAGTCAAGGAAAATCCAAACAGGGCAAAACAAGTGGTGCCCAACTCTTGGGTGCCCCCTCCTCCTTTTTCTACTATGGACCTCCAGAAAAGGGTGCACAATATGTGCCATAAAAGGCACAAAAATTTCAAAAAAAAATCTGGATTAAATCAGTGCCATAAGGAAAGAGTTTTGGTTTCCTAAAATTTTATCTCATAGAATTTAAAATCCAAACTAATTCCTACTTTGACTTGGTCCACAACCATATTTCATGTAAGAGAGAGAGTGGAAAGCTTTGGGCATGCGTGAAGGCCTGGGAGAGAAGATTTTGTTGCACAAAATAAGAGAGAGTGGGCATGGGGGGCTAAGGTGGTGCAAGGTGGAATCCTAGTCTTACTAGGGTTCAATCTATGATTTATTCCAATTTGGTTTCTCAAACCAAATCAAACCAAAACCAAATCAACCCAATTAAAATAGGTCTTAACCCAATTAAAAATTTAATTTAATTATATTAAATTAAATTTAAATCTAATTTAATTTTTTTAATCGAATTAGAAATTAGGTTGACCCAAGTCCTAATTGGACTAGAACTAGTTTTTTCTTGCACTTGGCTTATCCAATAAACCAATTGAACTTGATCCAATCAAGCCCAAACTAAATCTAATTAAATCATATTCAATTAAAATTAATCTTATCCCATTGGCTTAATCAAATTAAGCCAATTAGCTATCAAATTGCTAATCGATCCTCCTGCAACAATTGTACTAGGCTAAATATCAATCGTATTGATCGTTTAATCCTAGAATGATTCTTAATCGTTGATCAACCATCTGATCGGATCGTGAACTCAAATGTGTGTGACCTCATAGATCCGAACCTAAATCGGTAGTATAGGAATAAATTTTTGTACCAATTGAAATGACCATCTAGCAATGGTACCAGACGGTCGGATAGGTTGAATGTGTAGAATAACATCCTTAGAACCCATGCAGATATAGTTTCCATATAATTCATCCTCTTTACCAAAATGCTAATAGGACACCTCAGAGTTCAACTGTCAACTCTGATCAGGTTGTCCACATTATATTTCAAAATATCAAATCCATCTGATTGATTACCCTGGCCAAGGTTTTGCTAAATTGAAATACAGCGACTCATTCTTCTCCAACTCTTGGAGTGGTCAATCCCATCTCGATCATACTCTGACTTCACAAGTACTGACTGTGCCTAGAAGCCTTCCATCACTAAATTAGAAATTCAGTTAGTCCAGTACCAAAGCACAATAAGTTGCTTGCAAGTCACTGAGGTGATCTCTGGTCTAAGGGACACTTACACTTATATCCCATCAGAGACATTCTCGACAGCAGAATGCTCTGGAGTTGGTCACATTCAATGATGGTGTATCCTTACATCTCACTTGTATGCCATACCAATATCTCCACACTCCTTGGTTAAGAGGACAACCAACCCATATGGCCTACAGTGACCTATGCTCGATAGAAGCTGTTGTCCTTATTAACAGCCTATCATTTGGTCATGAACAGTTTTAAGGACTAATCGATAAATCTTCTCTTTATCTAATCTAAATAGTCCTAAGGACTTCATCATAACAATGGAGTTCATTAGAAGATGAAAACTTATGATGAAAATATCAAAAATATATTTTATTTATTAACAAATCAATTACAATACAAGGTTGCTCAACCGTCAATAGGTTGACGATTGGATTTTGGGACATATTTTTCAACAAAAATTCTACTCATATGCTCTCTCTCCTAAGGGGTTATCAGACAATAGTTCTTTAAGAGAGAAATTTCATGACCTATCGGAAGATAGCCTTTCCTAAATTTTTCCATGCTGAACCATTTCAGTATGATATCTATGTACGTTGATTGGGAGAGTCCAAGTAGCCTCTTAGATCTATCCCTATAGATCTTCATCCTTAGGATGTAGGCTGCTTCTTCCAAATCTTTTATGGAGAATTGTAATGACAGTCATATTTTTATTTTCTATAATGCAGGGATATCATTTTCGATTAAGAGAATATCATCTATATACAAAATAAGAAATATAATTATTGAACCATTAGCCCACTTATACATACAGGATTCTTCTCCGTTCTTAACAAAGCCATACGTTCTGATCATTTTATCAAAACATATATTATAACTCTATGATGCCTGCTTTAATCCATAAATGGATCTCTAAAGCTTGCACACCTTGGACTTATCTGTGGATGTGAATCCTTCAGATTGCATCATATACACCTCTTCATTCAGCTCTCCATTTAAGAAAGCTGTCTTCACATCCATTTGCCAGACTTCATAGTCCAAGTATGCCGCTATCACAAGCATGATCCAAATAGACTTGAGCATTGCAACAGGAGAGAATGTCTCATCATAGTCAACACCATAATGCTGATGATACCCCTTGAAAATTAAATGGGCTTTATAGGTCTTAACCTTCCCATCTACGTCTTTTTTTCTTTTAAAGACCCACTTACACCCTAGGGGTTTTATCCCTTTAAGTGGATCAACCAATGTCCACATATTGTTGATCTTTATGGACTTCATTTCAGATTTCATGGCTTCAAGCCATTTCTCAAAGTCAGACCTCTGTATTGCATCCATATAGGTGACTGATCCTTGTTGTTCTCATCGAGCTCCACAAGATCCCCATCTTGGATCAAGAAACCTAGGTATCTGTTCAGCTAACGTGGTACTCTACCAGATCGCCTTAATTATATTTGTATATTGGGCTCCAAGTTTGATCTTATCAATTTTGGTTTAGATTCAGTCACTGGTGTCGATTCTTCTACCTATCAAATTTCGTCAAGCTTGACTTTAGAGGTACTTATTCTTTCACTAAGAAACTCTTTTTTCAAAAAATATGCCTTATTGCTGACAAATATCTTTTATTTAGTAGGAAGATAAAAGTAATATCCTTTCATTTTCTTGGGGTACCCTACAAAATTATACTTATCGGACCTATGTCTGAGTTTGTCGGTTTGTAATTGTTTGATATATACCGAACACCTCCAAATCTTAAGGTAAGTGAGGTTCGGCCTAGGCCCTGACCATATCTCATATGGTGTTTTACTAACTAACTTACTCAAAATATTATTAAGCAACAAACAGGTTATCTCAAGTGCATGTCCCTAAAAAGAGATTGACAGACTTGTAAACCCCATCATGGATCAAACCATATCCAACAAGATTCGATTCCTCCCTTTTGAGTACTATTATGCTGTGGTATCCCTGAAGGAGTCCATTATGAGAGAATCTCATTCTCTCCAAGATATATCAGAAATTTACTGAAAAGGTATTCACCCTGTCAGTCAGATCGAAGAGTCTTAATACTTTTTTAAGTTTGTTTCTCTATTTCATTATGAAATCATTTGAATATTTTAAATGATTCAGACTTATGTTTCATTAAGTAGACATACCTATACCTAGATAGATCATCTATGAATGTAATGAAATAGCTATACCTTCCTCTAGCACTAGTGTTCATAGGTCCATAAACATCACTATGAATTAGACCTAGAACTTCACTAGCTCGTTCATCTTTTTCAGTAAAAGATGACTTAATCATCTTTCCAAGAAGATAAGACTTACAAATCGGTAATAATTTATAATTATTGATATTGAGAATATCCTCTTGTGCTAACCTGTTTATCCTACTTTTATTAATATGACCAAGCCTGCAATGCCAAAGATAGGCATCTGTGATATTATCTAACTTTGGATATTTATTTGGAGTGTACATTACACTCATAGGCTGTGACAAAACATAGATACCATTTCTTAATTGTCCTCGCATTATTGTAACATCATTCATAATGATATGACAATAATCATTCTTTATTAATAAACTATAACCATCTTTGGCCAAAAGGCCAACAGAGATTATATTCATTAAGTAAGATGGACAATAGTGACAATCACTCAAAAGATACTATGAGATTTGAAAACAAGCTCAACGACTCCTAAATCCCAGATTGGAACTTGACTTCTATCTCTCTCATTTAGGAATCTCTCGTCGTTCTCAAATTTTCTACTAGCTTGAAGTTCTTGCAATGATTTGCATATGTGAACTGGACTTTTGGTATCCAATATCCAAGTAGTAGTGTCACATATAGAGAAATTATATGGTGTTATCAAATAAGCACCTTGATCAGCAACTAATTGCTCGTTTCTCTTTAGCCTATTTGGGCCATAGTCTGCTCGACTCAATTCAGCTCTAAACTTATTAGTTAGATTGGGCTCAAGGTCAATGTTCAACTTTTGATACTGGCTATCGAAGTTGGATCCAATAAGATCATCACTGTCAAATAGTGAGTGGAGTGATAAATTATTAGCCATTTCTGAAAAGAAAAAAAAATACAGACCAAATTAGTATATGAATTAATCAAGCCTAAAGACATGGACTTTAGTCTAAAGGTTCTTCCACTATTTTATTCAAATTGATAGCCTCTACCTCTAATTCGATGAATTACCTTAATTCCTTAGTGGGTACTAGAATCCACATAGACTGCATACAAGCTCAAGTATCGCTCGACCAACCCATATGCATCTATGGGTAGGTTCTCAATCAATTATTTTTTAAAATAATTTTTAGTAATTAATTTTGCTCTAGATTTTATTTCAGTAGGTGATGGGCCTCTACTAAAAATCTTGATTAGGTCCAACCATTAACACGAACCTACTCGATGATTCTAACTAATGAATAATCAGGCTTGAGTATGGCTTAGCCAATCCAACCATTCATCAGATAGTATAATAGAGTCATCATATGATGAATAATAATTTTATTATTCAGAGAAACACCAGATGGATGGTGCATGCAATATCAATTAGAAATAATAGATCCATTACCATTCACCTTAATGGGAGGCTATGATCTAGTTATCACCATAACAAGCTCATTTTATGGACCTAATAATTTAAAAAATTTGGTTAACATAATTTAACAGAATTAAATACATAAATCAGCTAATCTTAATCCTCCCACTGACTTCACCAAGTCAAATCAGGGTGGACTAAAAAGAAGCCGGTCTTACTGACAAGTCATCAATCCTCCCACTGACTTCACCAAGTCATGTTGAGGATAATGACAAGTCAAACTAGGAGCACCTAAATCAGTCAAATTGATTTTCTAATAAGCATGAGTCAACCCTAATCATTAAGCGATCTGATCAAAATTTAATTTACCATGTTAGTCAAGTAAGTGAGATGGGTGGGAGGAATATGCCATTAACTCGTCATAGACTCAATCTATGTGAATAGCTCCTAATTAATGATCACCGATCAAGACTGCCAAACTTACTTTAGATACCAATTCATTAATCAATTTCAATTGGATCTACTTATGGATTTGGGTTCGACCACTAAGCTCAAGATCAAAGTCCATTTGGGTCTAATCAAAGATATGGACTCGATCAACTATAATTATTGTATTGGCTCTAAAAAAATTTTGATTTAATTTAATTTTTCTTCTTAATCTATTTAATCTTTGATTCTAACCCTAGAGTCTAACTCAGTTAGGAGGATCTGATCAAGCTAACCCATAAACCCATCATCCATATTTTATGTGAATGACATTAGATCTTTAATTCATAATTCTAGATCTAATAGATTCAACTTAATTCTCAATTAAGTTTGAGGCTGTGGATAGGAATTTGATATTTGAAAATAATTTTAAATTTTATAAAATATTTTTATAATTAATTTTATACACAATCATTTAGATCAAAAATTTGAATCGACTCACCCCTGGATTGAGCTGACTTATTACAATGAGTCGATTAAGTTTTGAGACTTAGTTGACTCATTGATGATAAATTATTAATCATAATTTTTAGCCTATTTTATTGAGTCAACTCAACAAAAATTGAGCGATAAATCAGGGTCCTAAGTTGACCCAAACAATACTGAGTCGACTCAACAGACGAACTACAATAATTATATTAATTTTAGATCAAAATAATTTTATATAAATAGTAATAAAATAAATAATAAATTATTTTAAAACTATTCTCAACATGTTCATGATTCTAGATTTTATTTGCAAAGATTAAATGCAACTACTTTTCATACAATGTATCATATATACAATCTTAGGATTTTGAGAAAAATAATTTTTTTTTGTATTCATCTTTATGGGATATAGTCACAATGGTACTCTTACACATCATAGAAGGACCCAATTGAATGAGAAAAAGAGAGATCTAATCTCTATTACCTCCTATGACCGAATGGCCTGGTGACAAACCCAATCCGATTACTTCACTACTCAGATCTTCTAATCTAAATTATTTTAGATTTGATTATTATATTTTAATTATATTAAAATTAGATAATAATTATCATAAATAAATTTTACATGTTTTAATTTAAAATTAGATTCTATAAAAATCAGCACAAACTAGGGTAACCTTTGCACTGTAAGGGGTAATCCTTACAGTAGGACAATCTTATATCAGTTTGTGTGATTAGATCTATAACTAATTTTAGACCTAAATATCATATATCAATTCTAATATAAATTAAATTATAGATCTATATGCATATAATATCATGTTATATCGAACCATGGCTCTGATACCACTGTTGGAATGTGCAAGGATTTCATGCATGCATTTCAAAAATTTTATAGAAAAAATATTAGATTAAACTATTTAATCTATAAATATATGCATAAGATTTGATCTTAAAACTCTTATAAATAGATCTATGATATAAATTTATGTGCACAAAAATTTAAATCTAAAATGACAAGCATGTGAACCAAAAATAATATTTAGTAATAGATCTAATTTACTACTTTTAGGGTTCCGAACCTAATACCTAAGCATGGGTAGTAAAACTTCACCATCAAAAATATAGATCTAAAAGTTTTCTCTAGTTGCTCATAGCTGTACAAGCATCCGACCTCTACGGATGGTCCACATGAAGCCCTCAGACCGATCAGCCCTCCATGGGAGTGCTAGCTCACGCAATCGACTTCTGATGGCAGATCTGATTTGATCTCTTTCTTCGATCATCTCGGACCTTTCTAATATTGAAGATGGATTAGAGAAATATGCTAGATGGTGGAGAAAATTTTGATGAAGACTCTCTTCACTTTGGTTTTTTTCTCACCCAAAAAATTCTAGAACAGTTCTAGGTCCCTCACCCGAGAGGAGATCGGTCTCATCCTTTGTTCATGCCAAAAAAGATAGAAGTCCACCCAAACCTCATGCCCTAAAGAAGATTTTTGGCCCCTCTTTCCCTTTGGTATCTCATGATGAAAAGCTCTCATCAGTTGGTGCACAAAATTATAGCCTTTTTATTGTTGTCACACAAAACAAGTAAGATACAATAAGAGCTGGAGTTTGTTACAATTCAAACCATTTTGAATTTCAATTTGACTCTAAATTTTACTCACTCTTATCTGACTTAAAAAGGGACTTGCCAAAGAAATTTGATCATAGAAATCAATCAGGAACACTTCCTTTTCTTGCACACAATGGATGCCTTCAAAAGAAGCTGACTTGTGGAAGGATAGAGATAGGGTTTTGGGTTGAAATTCAAACCATTTTGAATTCAATTCAAAACCAACCAAATCCTATCCTTAATAGGTAACAAAAGAAGAATTTGCTTCTAGTTTTCTCACACATAAACTAATTTTATATGGGGAGAAAAGGCAAAAGATCTTTTGGGTGGTGCAAGGGAGAGAGTCCCATTCATCTAAGACTCTAGGGTTTAACCAATTACATTTCTTTCAAACCTAATCCAATTAAACCCAAATAAAATATGATGAATCTAATCTAATTAGACTTTTATAATTTCAATTAAATCTGATCAAATTAATAAATTAATTAAGCCATAGACCCAATCAAATCAGGATCATTTCTCTCTTACCGATTATATCATCTCATAACCTAATTAGATCTGACCTGATTGAATCTAATTCAATTAGACTTGATCCAAACTTTAATGCTAAACTAAATTGAGCTAATTAGTGATTTAACAACTAATTAATTCTCTATTATTGATAAAGTTCAAGTCCATTGAGATTTTTCAGCAGAGTCTCCATCTAGTGGGACTCTTCACTAGAGTCCCAGTCCACTAAGACTCTTCAGATTTGCCATGTGATCGGAGAGAAACTTCTAATATGTGTGATCCTATAGGATCGAACCTAATCAGATAACATAAGAATAAATTTTTGTACCAATTGGAGTAACCATCTAGCAATGGTATCCGACATTCAGATAGACCGAATGTATGCAAAGCAACACTTAAGAACCTATTTGAATATAGTTACTATATAATCATCCTTTTGACTCTAGATGATAGGATGACTTAAAGTTTAAACTGTCAACTCTTAACAGTACATCCATTATGTGTCTTAACCTAATAAATCTTGTGACTCCTTATAAGGATTGCCCTGACCAAGGTCATACTAAATTGAAGCACAAAGCATTCTCTCCAATCTTTTGGAGTGGTCAATTTTATCTTAATTCATGCACCGACTTCACAAGTACTTGACTGTACCTAAAAATCTTTCGATCTTGAATTAAAAATTCAGGTAGTCTGGCACCAAAGCACAGTGAGTTGCTTGCAAGTCACCATGGTGATCTCAGGTCGGAGAGACACTTATACCCATATCCCTTCTGAGTGACTCTTGATAGTAGAGTGCTTTGGAGTTAGTCACGTTCAGTGAAATATACTTTTATATTTCACCTGCATGCCATACCGGCATCTCATGCTTCTTGATTAAGAGGACAACCAACCTATATGGCACACAACGACCTACACTTGATATGTCTATCATCTTAGTAATAGCATATCATTTGGTCGCAGACTCATTTAAGAACTAAATGATAAATCTTTCTTTATCGATTTAAAATAGTTCTAAGGACTTTCATCATAACACAGAAGTTTGATATAGAAGATGTATAAGCTTATGATGAAAATTATCAAATAAATATTTTATTAATTAATTTATATATAATTATATCAAATAGTATAATCATCAATATATTGATGATTAGATTTGAGAATATTTTCCAATAAATATTATCTCTTACCTAATTCGAATGCGATCCGAATTAAAAATAAGAGGTAAACTAGGAAAGAGATTTTTCGTATATGGAATATTGTTGGCACCATATTAATTTTTTTCTAATTTTTCATGGAGAATTCTTTAGTGTGTGAGACTTCAAAATCATTCTCTATGTCTAATAATTTTTTTAAAATTTTTTGGGATGCCAAAAGGAGGTTTTGGTGTTGACTCTTGGTGCTTTTCTTTGGAAAACCCTAATTCCTAGTCTATAAAAAATGGTCCTATCTCTTGGACATCTCATGATCTATTCCTTGCTGGTTTTTATTTTCAGAGCCTCTTTTCCTCCTTCTCTATTCCTCCTCTAGGTCCTCACTTACTTTTGTGTGTCCAAGATACTTAAAGAAGGAGGAACAAATCAGTTGTTGAAGTTGCTTGCAGGCTAGCACCTCCGAGTCCCTGATCTGTGCCTGTCTTCACGTGGATCATCCTGTAGAGGCCAGATGACTCTATGTAGTTGTGAGTGATCTGAGGAACACCTTCTCCAACTATTGGACTAGAGGAGATCAAGATCAAATTTGTTTGGTAATGATATCTAACTTGTTTTGATTCCTATGGTAGATCTAATAGTTAGATCTAAAATTTCAGCATCGATGAGAACGATGCGATTTTTATTTTTAGATCTAAAGTGCATATTTTCATATCAAAGATCATGATGTGGTAGTCTAAGATATGATCTAAATATAATTTAGATGTGATCTAATTATATATAGATATGATCTATACTTGCTGAATTTTAAATTTTAGATTTACATACATACATATTAGTTCATGTCATAGATCCTGTATGATAGTTTTAGATTTGATCTATGCATGTATTGTAGATTAAATTATTTAATTTATGAATGTTCCACTGTAAATTTTTTAAAAATATAAGCACAAAATGACCATGCTTTTCTTCATTTAGTGGGACACTTATTTGAGGGTCCAAAAAGATTGGATCATGTCAATTAATTGGCAAACTAATCTTCTTATTTTCTCCCTTGTTATTTCTTTATGAGTCACAAAATTATTGAAAAGAGGAAAGGAGGCACAAGCCTCCATTTTTGAAAAGTCCAAGGGGTGAAAACTCCATAGAGTGGGTGTAAGATAGAGAGAGGGGCCCACCCCCTCTTTTGTCTTGATGTGGAAGAGGAGAGAGAGAGGGGCTACACCCCCTCTCTTGTGTGCAAAAAAACCCTAAAGGTGTGCCAAGATTTGGTGCCCCAACTACTTACCTATTTTGATGAGGGTGCACACTCTACCTGCCTTATGGAATGTGGGGCACCCTATCTACTTGCCAAAAGAGGTGAGGAACTTTCTAATTAAGTTTAGTTCTTTTGAAAAAAATCAGATTAAAAGGTAAAAATCCTTATGAGATATGGATTAGCCTTTTTAGATTGATTGGAGATTGATTTGAAATCAAGAAAAGATCTATTTAAGAGATGGTCTCCTAGGATTTCAAAATTAATTGAATTATAAATTTAGATCTCCACCCTCTCTCCATCTCCACGCCAACTCCTCTTCCTCCTCTCTTTCCAACACCCAAGGGTTGGGCAACCCATCTTTCCACATGCTTGAGTTGAGGGTGATTTGTTCTACAGCAAGGAAGAGTTGATCAAAAGTCAAAAAGACTGAGATTCATCTGTTAGATGTGTGCCCTAGATGCCAGATTGGCTGACACATTCTTGTACAAATCTAAGGATAAATTTATAATTTTGACTATAAATCAATAAATGGGTTATACTTCTATCACATTGTGTACATTGTGTCTGTGATATATCCTTTGAGTTAGTAGAAATATCAATTCATATTTTCAAGAGTTGAAAATTTAAGGCATGAATTTACATAACTAACTCATAAATAGCTCCTGGTCATAGGATCATCATGGGATGGTGATCGATCCGGAAGGTTGGTGTATGATCGCTTTCTTAGGATAGATGTGTCTTGAGTCTACGATGTGGAGACATCGGAGTGAGAGTACAGGTATTCATTGAGAACGAGAGTACTGAGCATGACCATCTAGAGCAGTCATAAGAAAGTTTACCTTCTTGTCGATGACTAGCTCGATGCTCCAGTTGTGTGTCTGGTTCACATCGGACTTGGATCGATCGATTAATTCATATGACTGATATTGGGTTTGACGAGTTCACCTTAACCCTAATTCAATCGGAACTCATGATAGAGAAACTCAATCACACAGGTAGCTGCACCAAGAGGTTCATCTTCAGTTCTGATGGATTTTTACCACATACTGTTAGGTGTCATTGGTAGATTTTGAAAGTAATTAGAATGATATTTGATGATCGATCATTCTAATTGTCTGAATCAGAAGAGTTTTGATCCATCGAAAGGAGTTTCGATGATGTCGATGATGAGATCATGACATGTCTTATTACCATACAAAATTGAACCTAACTAGGTCACACAAACAAGGGTTAGGGTCTGGATGTCATCAATTGGGCTAACCCAATTGATTTGGATAAGATCCAATTAGGTTCAAGGAAATCGTGCTTGCACACAATTGAGCCTAACTTTCTCCTCGTGTAATCTTTTCTATCTCTACTGAGCCAAATATGATTTGACTCATCCAGAGAACCTTGGGATGATTTCTCTCAGTCTAAATGAAGCTTGTCCTGCTCAGAAAAGGCTTATCTTAATTCATGAGATGAATTAAAGACAAGCATCTACTAATTCCTGTTACCTGCCAATTTCATTTTAGGACATCTGTCAAATGTTGACATATGGGTCTTAAACTGAAGAGAGCTCATTGGAGGATTTTTATAGAGTGTCCATATGCAAACACCATATTGAATTGGGTTCCATAATCAGATTATGGTGTAAGCCCAATTGGATTAAAGTAGGCGCCCCAAATGGATAAGGATGAAGAGTCCTGATTAACATGGACTCTTTGGCGCCAACCCTTGCTTGTGCTTATCTATTGTTGGTGCCAACTTTTGGAGATAAGGTGGGGTTCTTATCTGATGTGATCAGATGACATCATTCCATCAATCAAAATTTTTCTAGATTAAATAGAATTTTTTGATTGGTCGAATGATGTGGCACTGCGCAGCATACAGGGTCTATAAAATCCCTGTCTGTGCCTAGGGTTTATAAGTTTCTATTCAATACCCAGTCAAAATGAGAATCTTCTTCTCTTCTCCACATCCTCCCTTCTCTCCTCTCTCCCCTCTTCACATTCAAGAAGTTGGACATCCATTTGGCAAAGGTCCAAGGCGTGGTGACGCCTGGAACAGGAAGGCTGTAGGATATCTTCGACAGACTGCTGCTCCAACTTCAGAAGGAGTTCTGAAGCACTTCCAAATCAGATAGAGATCTGATTTTTGGAGCATAGATTTATAAGGAGAAGATGTTCTAGGTCTTACCTGAGTGGATATTGGTAGAGGCCAGGCGCTTGCGTGGCTACATCAGAACCTCAGACTGTGCTGAGATCATTTACAGGGTAATCAGATTACCCTTGAGGTATGTCTATACTTCTCATACTTTTAGATTTAATTTTAGATTTTAAATATCAGATAATAAAATGAGATCTAACATATATTAGATCTAAAATGGCATAAGATAAAATTTTTAAATTATTTCACCTCAGATTTGATGAAATCTGGAAGATCCTACAAAGGAAAATGACAGTTTTTCCTTCGTCTGGTATCAGAGCTAGGTTGTTGGCTCTATTTTAGATCTAATTTAGATCTAATTTTTTATTTATTTATCTGATATTTAAAATATTTCAGATGTCACATCAGATATGATAAGATCTAAAATTAAAATATTTAAAATTAAATCTAAGAAGATCTAACATGCATGAGATGCATGACTAGACTAGGATTAGTTGAATCCATGAATAGCCTTGTAATTTTATGTTTTAATGAGATTAAAATATAAATTAAATTTAATTTATTTTTTATTTTTTTAATGTTATAAGTATTATAATCAGATTAAAAAATAGAAAATAAAATTTTAATTTTTTCATAAAATTGATCTGTTGCATGCCTAGACTAGTTGTAGAATTGTTCCATAACTTGTCTAGAATAGATTTAATTTTGAATAGTTCAATTTAAATCTTATTTTTTAGATATTATATGTGATGTATCAGATCTGAAAGTATGTTAATTAGATCAATTTTTGATACATCAGATGTATGTAAAGCATGTATTAGTTAGATCTTAAATTGTATATGAGATATGTAAATTTAGATCTAACTAGTTTTGTAGTTAAATTTATATTTTTGATTAAGGTGTTCCTCATGGCCGTCCGGTCATAAGAATGAAGTAGGGTTTTAAGACCCTCTCTTCCCATTCAATGGGATGTTCATATGACGTGTAGGGGTGCTGCGCGTTCATCCTTAATCAAAAATCAAAACTTACTTTTCTGCAAAATCCTAGATCCTGAAATCCGAGGATTTATTTTACATGCTTTATTTATGAACCCAAACTTAATTAATGAATTAAGCTTATGAAATTAAGTTAGGTCTAAAATTGAGAATTTTAGATCTAAGATATTTCCATAAAATTGGGTTCGGGCTTGGGTAGCTCAATTAGGTCAGCGGTTGATCAAACTGAATCAAGAGTTGGTTAGGTGGGATCATGAAAGCTAATAATTGACCAGCCTAATAGGATTAAGTCTGGGTCAAGATCGAATCATATTTAGATGTGACTCGATCAAGTTAAGACCTAATTTGGCTCAGTGGTTAAAGTCTGGATTGTAGGCTAACCCAAATTGATTCTGGTTCGACAATTTGGTGTCTAAGGTAAGTTGGGCAGATGCGATCGACTGATTTTTAATTGGAAGCTACTCGACTCGAACGCATTCTTATCAAATTAATGGCATATCCCTTCCACCGGTCTCACTTACCTGGCCATATGTATCGACTCAGTTCTGATTTGAGGTGGCTAACAATTTGAGCTGACCCATGCCACTAGGTTAGTCATAATTGTTATGACTATGTCAAGTCAAGTTTAATGAGACCTAAATCAAATCTCTCTAAGAAAATATTAAGTCTAGGTCGTCCACCATTGTAGATGTGCGAGCCCTTCCCGAGATTGATTGTTCTCGACTGGTTACAGTGGCTCAGTTGCACCAAAAAGATGCAACCATGTCCATTAGGCATTGGATGCTATGGATTAGAGGATGGATTGGGCTCAATATTTCGGATACGGTGAGGGACCCAATCAAGAATCTAGTTTGTGTAAATGGTAGGTCTGACTTAACTAAGGATTGGAGCAATATTTCGGACACGGTGAGCTTCATGAATTAGAGACCAAGTTTTGAGTGCACCATGATTAGAGAATCATTGGACAAGAGTTGTCCACTCATCGGTTGACCCATCATCAATAACTGTTAGGTGAGGTGATGAGCCAGTTGGTGAGACCGCACCACCCACTAGAAATCACTGATCATAGAGATTTTTACATCTCTACCAAGGGAGTGTAGGGATCTGAGAAAATAGTGGGAGCCTAATTTGTTTAAAAATGAAACCCCTAAACAAATTGGTTAAGTCTGATTACAAAATTTAATTAGAAACTTTTGACTCTCTACAGGAAACATGTCTACCTCCAACCCCCTGACCAAAATACTAGAGACCCACAGATTGACTAGATCAAATTTCAAGGACTGATTGATGAACTACAGAATTATTTTGGGTTTCAAAAAATTGACTCATGTCTTGGACCAGGACCCACCTACCATGCCAGCATGTCCGACTGCTGAATAGAGAGTGTCTCTAGAAAAGTGGATGGATAATGATAATAAAGCAAGGTACTACATGTTGGATGCAATGTCTAATGACTTGCAGTGCCAACATGAAAATATTTTGACTACCCGCCAAATGTTGGCTCACCTACAAGAGTTGTTTGGTGAACAGAGTCGCGCGGCTAAGTATCAAGTCTGTCAAAGACTTTTTACGGCCAAGATGCGTGATAGGCAGTCAGTCCAAGATCATTGTTTGACAATGATCAAGGATCTTGAGGAGCTTGAGAAGCTTGGTATCATCTTAGATAAAGACTTTCAGATTGATGTGATCCTTCAGTCCTTGTCCGATGCATATGGTCAGTTCATCATGAACTTCCATATGCATAAGATGCAGTATACCTTGGTCGAGTTAATGAACATGCTGGTTACAGCTGAGTTTTTTATGAAGGGTTCAAAAGGCTCAGCTCTTACTATGGAGCGGACTTCTACTAAGAGAAAGTCTTTTGGGAAGAAGAAGAAGTCTGTGAAGAAGCAGAAGGTGGATGAAAAAAAAAAGACAGAACCGAAGAAGAAGGCTGCTGATAAGGGAAAATATTTTCACCACTGTTGGTGCAAAAATCCATCGACGTCGGAGAAGCTGGAGTCGAGGGAGTCGCGATCGCCCCAGGAATCTGCAAAGGAAGTCTAAACCAGAGTTGGGGGTGCTCCGACAAGACCCTCCGATGCTCAATTCAGTTCTCTACCTCAACAAGAATGGAGTGCTCGAACGAAAATTTTTGCAGAGTTTTGAGATAGAGATTAGAGCTTAGAGAATAACATATCTGGAGTCCCCTTTTTATAGGCGGAGTATGCAACAGACTGATAGCGATGTTTGTAACCTCCTGGTAGTGGGCCGTTCAAGGCCATAAGGAGTTCGTTGCGGAGAGTAGTAGCGTTAGGGGCTGTTCAGAGCCACGTGGAGCTTGTCGCGGGGAGTGGAGTAGTGTCTGTTGTCGTGACTTGCCAGAGAGTGGTGGAGCCGCACAGAATCCATCATAGGAAGTGGAGCAGAGTCATGGCCATTACTGTGGCCTACCAGGGAGTCCAGGCCTATCGATCGAAGCTCGGTTGAGGTGTCTGGCGGAGGGAGGTAGCTCTCCATCTGAGAGGAGCTCGGATGTTGCTGGCGAGCCTTCTACCATTGGGTGCCTTGGGTGCTAGTACTGCAGGCGAGGGCCATTTGCTGTAGGAGCTCGGTCAGAGGCTTTCCGTAGATGAAGTTCGATTTCACGCAGAATTTGGTGGAAGGTCGACCGGCAGTGGATGTCGGATGGCACTGGAGAGATTCATCCACTGGAGGGGTCCGACTGCTGGAGTCCATGTGTCGTAGGAGTTCATCCAAAATCTGTTCGCTACAGAAGTTCGGTCAGAGTCCGGTCTCTATAGAAGTCCGGATGGGGATCATTTGTCGAGAAAGCTTGGCCGAAGCCTGCCTACAATAGAAGTTCGGAAGGAATTCATTCACAATAGAAGCTCAGGTGGAGGCTTATAGTAGAAATCTGATGTGGACCGCTCGTAGTAGAAATTTGGAGCAGACTGCTTGTAGTGGTAGCTCGGAGCAGACCGCTTGTGGTAGAAATTTGAAGTAGATCGCTTGTGGTGGGGTCCCGGAGTCCGGCCCTTGTCAGAATTCGGATGAGGCCCACCTGCGATAGGAGCTTGGGGCTGAAGTTCGGCTCCCGTAGGAGCTCGGACGAAGTCTACCTGTAGTCAGAGTTCGAGAAAGAAGTCCGGCTCCCGTAGGAGCTCGGATGAAGTCTACTTGCAGTCGGAGTTCAGGGAAGAAGTCTGGCTCCCGTAGGAGCTCGGACGAAGTCTACCTGCAGTCGGAGTTCGGAGAAGAAGTCCGGCTCCTGTAGGAGCTCGGATGAAGTCTACCTACAGTCGGAGTTCGGGGAAGAAGTCCGGCTCCCGTAGGAGCTCGGACAAAGTCTACCTGCAGTCGGAGTTCGAAGAAGAAGTCCGGCTCCCGTAGGAGCTCGGATGAAGTCTACCTGCAGTCGGAGTTCGGAGAAGAAGTCCGGCTCCCGTAGGAGCTCGGACGAAGTCTACCTACAGTCGGAGTTCGGGGAAGAAGTCTGGCTCTCGTAGGAGCTCGGATGAAGTCTACCTGTAGTCGGAGTTTGGAGAAGAAGTTAGGCTCTCGTAGGAGCTTGAACAAAGTCTAGAAGGTGGTCGACCACCGTAGAAACTTGGATGGAGTCCGTCCATCATGGAGAATCCGATCGACACTGGTGGGAGTTTATCCATCGGCAGGACTTGGGAATGTTGCGGAGGCTCGGCTGCCGAAGAGGTTCGGAAAGATGTCGTCGAAGGAAGGACATTGATAGAATCCCAGGAGGGTCACTCCTGACACGAACTTTGGCTGGGGGGTATTTTATACCCAACACCAGTCCCCCTACTTCTGAGTTCGAGTTTCGAATGAAGGAAGTACAGAGAAATTTTCACAGCCGAAGTTGCTCCCTTGAATCCTGTGCACGATCGCCCTTAGAAATCCTGACATTTAGTGTGCGCGTGCCGGAATCTTTTTTTAATTGGGGTGATCCGAAGAGTCCTTTCAAAATTTTTGTTGGAGCATAGTCCCAAGTGCCACACCATAATGGTCCCGCCAGCAGTCAGCCCTACACCACGGTGAGTGGGACACGTGGCGGGCGTTGGTTGGCCTAGGGATATCCACCGCCATGACTGTGTCAAGCCCCATCGCTTATTTAAACCCCCTCCTTCCCTCCAGGGACTTCATTTCGCCTGAGAGTCCAGACGACGCCTTTCTTCTACCTGAGAGTTCAGCCACCCATCGGTGCCCTTTTCGACCCTAAGCATTCTTCGCACCAATCTTCGCCATCTCCGCCGGCTCCCCGCCTGCATCGGGCCAATATGGGTTGGTCCCGAAACCTCTCTTGCCACCGTGGTTGTTCCTTCCTCCTTTTGCTTTGTTTGTTCAGCTTCCGAGGGTTTATTCGCAATCTCTCATGATCTTTCAAGATTTTCTTCTCTTCTTCTCTCTTTCTTCTTTTTTTTTTTTTTTTGCTGCAGGCACGGACGTAGGAGTTGCCTGGGCGGCTCTCGCCATCGACGTCCCTTACGACGTTGAGCCTTCAGTCCTCCGAGCCCTTTCGAGGAGTTCTCCCGTCGGGGCTTCTGCCCTGGAGGTCAATCTCAAGAGGATGCTACGGATCGAGAGTAGGAGGGGAGAAACAGTGGCCTGCAAGTTCAGCGGCTGCTGAACTTTCACTGAAGGCTCCCACAGCTTCGAAGGGGACTCAAGGGAGAATTCCTTAAACAACAGAGATTTAATAACGAAACTAGCCGGTGAGTGCGTCCTGCCTGAGAATTTTGAAGTAGTTGAACGGGGCGACACCGGTCAAGGGGTAGAGTTGTCATCATCAGCTGTGGCGGGTTTCTTGACGTCGTCGGGGTCGAGGGACCAGAGACGGTCGGCGCTGATGGTGGAACAATAGAACTTGTTGCGGGGGTGGTGGAAGTAGCGCATGCCAACCTCGCCAAAGTACCTAGGATGGTGGTTGTCGGAGAGCACACGGTGGTGGTGCATACCTCCGACGTTATCGTGGCCTCCAGGGTACTTTCGGTTCTTCCTGATGCAGGTCGTTGTTGCCGCTGCCGTCGCTACCACCGCCCCTTGAGTTCTATCCCCCCCTTTTCCCCCTAGGGTTAGGGTTTCGACAATGGAGCAGAATGAGGCGGGGGGCGAGAGCCGATGGGTTCATCACACGTACTGAGAAATACTACTGAGAAGGATGGAACTGGAAGGAGAAGTCGAAAGCTTGAAGCGGTCTCTAATGTATTCTTTTCAAGTCTTGTAGTAATGTTGTTCTTTCCTCGGTCCTCAGAGCTTTGTAATGTATACCTTGTTAATCGAGAATGAAAAGGAGATTTTTGTTACCTTGTCCGCACTTTGCATCAAATTGTCGCCCGCCGAACTTCTTTTATTCGCTATTGTTACTATTATATTCCCCCCCCCTTTTTTTTTGTCTTGTTCGAAGCCGATGTTGTCTCTTTTACTCACATGTTGAGCTGTGTTTGCCGAGCTTCTTTCGGCTTTTGCCTTGCTAGATATCGATGTCGTTCGAAGGTACTCGATCGCCGTCGTGTTGACCCATCCTTTTGTTTATGGCCGCAGATTTATCCTGGGCCACTCAAGTTTGATGCCTCCTTTCGAAGTTCGGGCTCGGAGGTTTGAGCTTCTCATTGCCCTGAGGAAGCCATCTTATCCTTGGCCTGCATTGAGAGCTCTCTTGGAGACCGAAGATTTTGATAAGAATCTCAATCCTCGCTGAGACGAAGTTCCCTGTATCTTTGATGTAATTTGTTTTTCATTTGTTGCTGATGCAGTTCATCGCTTTCCTTTTTAACCTCTCCCCTTTTTCTTTTTCTTTTCTCGAGTGAGGGTTTTCCCTCTACTGTTAGTGGGGTCACGGGAGCACGGAGGCACCGCCGAGAAGGTTCCCTTTTTCTTATCTGGTCTTGAATGACCAGACCTTAGTTGGTGTGAAGATGGGGTTCTTCCCCTATTTCTGATGTAATCGGTTTCAGCTCAGGTTAGGATGAGGTTCTCCTTCTGTTCCTAACAGGGCTACGGGGGCACATATGGGCGTTGCAGGATCTCTCCCCCTATTCGATCTAAGGGTAACCGGGCCTTCGCCTTTGCTCATGTTAGGGCGAGGTTCTCCTCCTGTCCCTAACATGACTGTGGGGGCACATACAGGCGTTGCAGGGCCTCTCCCCCCATCCGGTCTAGCGGTAATCGGGCCTTCGACTTTGCTCATGTTAGGGTGAGGTTCTCCTCCTGTCCCTAATAGGGCTGTGGGGGCACATATGGGCGTTGCAGGGCCTCTCCCCCCATCCGGTCTAAGGGTAACCGGGCCTTCGGCTTTGCTCATGTTAGGGCGAGGTTCTCCTCCTGTCCCTAACAGGGCTGTGAGGCAACATATGGGCATTGCAAGGTCTCTCCCCCCATCCGGTCTAAGGGTAACCGGGCCTTCGACTTTGCTCATGTTAGAGCGAGGTTCTCCTCCTATCCCAAATAGGGCTGTGGGGGCATATATGGGCATTGCAGGGCCTCTCCCCCTATCCGATCTAAGGGTAATCGGGCCTTCGACTTTGCTCATGTTAGGGCGAGGTTCTCCTCCTATCCCTAACAGGGCTGTGGGGGCACATATGGGCGTTGCAAGGCCTCTCCCCCATCCGGTCTAAGGAGGACCGGGCCTTCGATTGTGTCGAGACGAGGTTCTCCTCCTATTCCCGACACGGTTTGTTTCGATTGTCCTGTCGATATAGGCTCATGCCAAGAGAAAGACATGTGGATATAAGACTTTTATTTAAAATAAAGTTATCGGTAATACATTCATAAATTTTTCGAGCTCCATGGTCGTGGGAGGTCTGCTTCTTCGAGCTCCTTGAGGTAGTAAGTTCTGGGTCGGACTACCTCCTTGACTTCGTATGGGCCTTCCCAATTTGGGGCAAGCTTCCCTCGATCCTGAGGTTGCGAGATAGCGGCTCGTCGAAGCACTAGGTCTCCTACTCTAAAGATTTGTTTTTGAACTGGGAGTTGTAATAGTGGACGACTTTCTGTTTGTAGGCTGCCATCCGAACTTGAGCTACCTCTCGCTTTTCTTCTAACAAGTCGAGATTGGCTTTGAGACCCTGCGAATTGTGATGCTCATTGAATACCACGACTCGTGCTAATGGGAGTTTGAGCTCAATTGGGATAACAGCCTCCGTTCCAAAGGCTAGAGCGAAGGGGGTCTCCCCCGTGGGCAATCTTTGGGTAGTTCGGTACGCCCACAACACATGATAAAGTTCGTCTGCCCAAGTTCCCTTCGCTCTTTCGAGCCTTGTCTTGATTCCTTGCAGCAGCGTTCTGTTGGTCACTTTGGCTTCACCGTTGGCCTGAGGATGGGCTACCGATGTGAAGTTGTGGGAGATGTTTAGGTTCTCGCAAAATTCAGCGAACCTCGCTCCCGCAAACTATCGCCCATTATCAGTAATTAGGGTTCTCGACAGGCCGAACCTACAAATGATTGACTTCCAGACGAAGTCTTGCACTTTAGCTTCTGTGATTTTCGTCAGTGGTTCGGCTTCAACCCACTTGGTGAAATAGTCAATTACTACCAGGAGGAACTTCCTCTGCCCCGATGCCACAGGAAAGGGTCCAAGGATATCCATTCCCCATTACGCAAACGGCCATGGGGCACTCAAGGGTGTAAGCTCGGAGGTGGGCTGTCTCTGGATGTTGGCATATCTCTGACATCGGTCAGACTTTCTGACGTATTCAATGGAGTCACGATACATTGTCGGCCAGTAATACCCCTGGCGGAGTAACTTGTGGGATAAGGATCTAGCTCCTAGATGGCTTCCACGGATTCCTTCGTGCACCTCCCATAAGGCGTAGTCAGCTTCCGAAGGCCGGAGACATTTTAAAAGGGGCAAAGAGTATGACCTCTTATACAACTTGTCCTCATAAAGGATGTATTGAGAGGCTTGATTTCTGAGCTTCCGAGCTTCTTTTGCATCATGAGGGAGAACCCCGTCTCTGAGATATGCCACCAATGGGTCGATCCAACTGGATTCGTGGCCAATTTCCATCACGGGCCGTGATTCTTCTGTACTTGAGCACTTCAGAACTTCAAAGAGAACTTCTTGGGCAATTCAGCTGGAGCCAGCGTAGCCAACTTGGAGAGGAGATCGACCCTGATATTTTTCATTCTTGGACTCTGCCTGATGTTGAAGCTACTAAAGGCAGGGACGAGCTCCTTTAACTTTTCAAGATATTTAGCCATGCTGTCCTCCCGTGCTTCGTAGTTTTCGCTGACTTGTCCCACTACCAATTGGGAGTCGCTGTAAATTTAGAGCTGATCTACTCCTAATTCTTTAGCGATCCTCAATCCTACGATCAGAGCTTCGTATTTCGCTCCATTATTCATTGCAGGGAACTTGAAGTGCAGCGCATACTCCGCGACGATCCCCTCCGGACTGATCAAGATCAGGCCCGCATCTATGCCCGACATGTTGGAGGATCCATCCACATAGAGGGCCCAAAAGCAATCAGGGGGGTCTATTTCTTCTTCAGAGGAGTTCAGTTGGGACTTCAGGCAGTCAATTTCACCTTGTTCAGGTTCGACCTCCTCCGAGATAGTGCATTCTACTATAAAATCTGTCAATATCTAGGCTTTTACTGTCGGCCTAGGTTGATAATTGATGTCGAATTCTGTGAGCTCGATCGCCCATTTTGCTATCCTCCATTTCGCTATCCTCCCGGTGCAGAATCACCTTAATCGGCTGGTCGGTGAGCAACGTTACGGTGTGTCCTTGAAAGTAAGGTCGGAGCCTCCGGGATGCAATCAACAGGGCATAAGTTAGTTTCTCTAATTTAGTATACCTTGTTTCGGTGTCTCTCAATGCGTGACTGATGTAGTAGATCGGCCATTGAATTTTTGCTTCTTCCTTGACAAGAACTACTGCGAGGGCCATAGGGGAGACCGCCAGGTACAAGAACAACTCCTCCCCGGGCTCGGGCTTCGCCAATAGTGGAGGTGAGCCGAGGTAGTTCCTTAGTTCTTCGAATGCCTGTTGGTACTCAATGGTCCAACAGAAGTTTTTCGGCCACTTAAGGGTTTGGAAGAAGGGTAAGCACCGTTCGGCCGACCTTGCAACGAAGTGATTCAGGGCTGCCACCCTCCCTATAAGGCACTAAACCTCTTTTATCAACTTTGGGGTGGCCATCTCCTGGATGGCGTGAATCTTCTCCGGATTGGCTTCAATCCCGCACCCCGATACCATGAAGCCCAGGAACTTCTCCGAGGTCACTCCGAAAGCATACTTAGTCGGGTTCAGCTTCATCTTATATTTTCGAAGGGCACCGAAGGTCTCTTCGAGGTCGGCGATGTGGTTTGTTGAAGATTTATTTTTCACGAGCATGTCATCCACGTAGACCTCCATGTTGCGGCCGATCTGCTTCTTGAAGATTTTGTTCACCAGCCGCTGATAGGTCGCACCTGCATTTTTGAGGCCGAAAGGCATGACCCTGTAACAGTAAAGACCATGATTAGTAAGGAAAGCAGTCTTTTCTTCGTCTTCTGATGCCATTCTGATTTGATTATAGTCAGAGAATGCATCCATAAAGGTGAGAAGCTCATGGCCCGAGGTTGCATCCACCAGTTGATCAATTCTGGACAGAGGGTAGCTGTCCTTTGGGCAGGCTTTATTCAACTTTTTGAAGTCTATACACATCCTCCACTTGCCGTTTGCCTTTTTGACTAGGACAATGTTGGAAATCCAGTCAGGATAATTGACTTTTCTAATGAATCCGGCCTTCAAGAGTTTATCCACTTCCTCGGCTATCGCTTTTTGCCTTTCCAGTGCATGACCTCGGATTTTTTCTTTCATCGGCCGATGCTTTGGATCAACGGCCAGATGATGTTTCATGACCTCTGCGTCAATCCCCGGCATGTCCGTTGGAACCCAAGCGAAAACATCCGCATTCTTTTGTAGAAATCAACGAGCTGCGTCCGCACCTCTTCCCCCAGGTTGGAGCCGATCTTCACCACATGCTCTGTACTCCCATCATTCAAGGAGATTGAAACCAGATCTTCCATTGGCCCGCCCCTTTCCTCAGTGAGGTCATCGCGGGCGTCCAATCCATCAACCGGACAGAGGTCAGATTGGTCACTTCTTTGCAAGGCTATGTTGTAGCAGTGTCTAGCCAGGGCTTGATCTCCCTTGACTTCTCCGACCCCCTGGTTAGTAGGAAATTTCAATTTTAGATGGTAGGTCGACACCATGGCCCGGAGGGCGTTGAGGCCAGGTCGGTCGAGGATTGTGTTGTAGGTTGACGGTGCCTTCACCACCAGAAAATCCATCAGAGCTCTGGATTGTCTTGGATATCGACCTGCAACTATATTCAAAGTTATTACCCCCTCCATCAGGATAGCATCGCCGGTAAACCCTACTAGAGGAGAGTTAATCGACCCCAAACGACCGTCAAGGATGGACATTTTTGAGAAAGCATCGTAGAACAAAATATCAGCCGAACTTTCATTGTCGATAAGAATACGGCACACATCGTAATTGGCTATATTTAAAGAAACTACAACCGCATCGTTATGAGGGAATTGAACTCCCCGAGCATCTTCCTCAGTAAAGGTTATGGATTCCTCAATCCTTTATCGCTTGGGAGGTCCGGCCAATACACCGGTTGTTCCCTGTCGGGATTCTCCCGAGATGGTGTTGGTGAAACCGGTCGGAGGCCGATTATCGGGCTGCTCCATGCCGACTGCTGTCACCGGAGGAAGAGGAGCCTGGGAAATCGGAGATGAGGCCGAGGCTTGAGATCTGGCCATGGAGGTCGTGGATCGTCGGGTGAATGCTTTGCGGAGAGGCATCGGGCGAAGATCCAGTAGAGGAAGGAGAAGAGGATGTCGGAGAATATGACCGGAGGTGATCCCGTTGAGCGCTCCTTTAAGAACAAGGGTACTGTGAAGACAGCAGGGCCCTTCCTCTAGCACCAATCCTGTTGGTGCAAAAATCCACCGACGTCGGAGAAGCTGGAGTCGAGGGAGTCGTGGTCACCGCCGGGACCTGCAAAGGAAGTCTAAACCGAAGTTTGGGGTACTCCGGCAAGACCCTCCGATGTTCAAGTCAGTTCTCTGCCTCAACAAGAATGGAGTGCTCGAACAAAAATTTTTGCAGAGTTTTGAGATAGAGATTAGAGCTTAGAGAATAACGTATCTGGGGTCCCCTTTTTATAGGCGGAGGATGCAATAGACTGATAGCGACGTTTGTAACCGCCTGGTAGTGGGCCATTCAAGGCCATAAGGAGTTTGTTGTGGAGAGTAGTGGCGTCAGGGGCTATTCAGAGTCACGTGGAGCTTGTCGCAGGGAGTAGAGTAGTGTCTGTTGTTGTGACTTGCCAGAGAGTGGTGGAGCCATGCGGAATCTGTCACAGGAAGTGGAGAAGAGTCATGGCCGTTACTGTGGCCTACCAGGGAGTCCAGGCCTATTGGTCGAAGCTCGGTTGAGGTGTCTGGTGGAGGGAGGTAGCTCTCCATCTGAGAGGAGCTCGGACGTTACTGACGAGCCTTCTATCGTTGGGTGCCTTGGGTGCTAGTACTGCAGGCGAGGGCCATTTGCTGTAGGAGCTCGGTCAGAGGCTTTCCATAGACGAAGTTCGGTTTCATGCAGAATTTGATGAAAGGTCGACCAGCAGTAGATGCCAGATGGCACTGGAGAGGTTCATCCGCTGGAGGGGTTCGGCTACTGGAGTCCGTGTGTCGTAGGAGTTCATCCGAAATCTGTCCGCTACAGAAGTTCGGTCAGAGTCCGATCTTCGTAGAAGTCCGGATGGGGATCATTTGTTGAGAAAGCTCGATCGAAGCCTGCCTGCGATAGAAGTTCGGAAGGAATTCATTCACAATAGAAGCTTAGGTGGAGGCTTACAGTAGAAATCCGATGTGGACCGCTCGTAGTAGAAATTCGGAGCAGACTGCTTGTAGTGGTAGCTCGGAGCAGACCGCTTGTGGTAGAAATTCGGAGTAGACAGCTTGTGGTGGGGGCCCGGAGTCCAGCCCTTGTCAGAATTCAGATGAGGCCCACCTGCGATAGGAGCTTGGGGCTGAAGTTTGGCTCTCGTAGGAGCTCAGACGAAGTCTACCTGCAGTCATAGTTTGGGGAAGAAGTTCGGCTCCCGTAGGAGCTCAAACAAAGTCTACCTGCAGTCGGAGTTCGGGGAAGAAGTTCAGCTCCCGTAGGAGCTCGAACGAAGTCTACCTGCAGTCGGAGTTCAAGGATGAAGTTCGGCTCTCGTAGGAGCTCAGACAAAGTCTACCTACAGTCAGAGTTTGGGGAAGAAGTCCGGCTCCCGTAGGAGCTCGAACGAAGTCTACCTGCAGTCGGAGTTCGGAGAAGAAGTCCGGCTCCCGTAGGAGCTCGGACAAAGTCTACCTATAGTCGGAGTTCGGGGAAGAAGTCCGGCTCCCGTAGGAGCTCGAACGAAGTCTACCTGCAGTCGGAGTTCGGGGAAGAATTTTGGCTCCCGTAGGAGCTCGGACAAAGTCTAGAAGGTAGTCGACCACCGTAGAAACTTGGATGGAGTCCATCCATTGTGGAGAATCCGGTCGACACTAGTGGGGGTTTATCCATTGGCAGGACTTGGGAACGTTGTGGAGGCTCGATCGTCGGAGAGGTTCGGAAAGATGTCACCGAAGGTCGGACATCGATAGAATCTCGGGAGGGTCACTCCTGACACAAACTTCGGCTGGGGTGTATTTTATACCCAACAACTGTCAATCAAACGGCCATTGGAAGCGGAACTATCCTCAGTACCTGGCCACGCTGAAAAACAAGAAGGATGGTCCTTCTGGAGGTATGCTCATTTTAGAGTCTCATCTTATGGTTTCTTCTGCATCCAGTTGGGTGCTTGACTCTAGTTCTAGTGCTCATTTGTGCACTTCTATGCAGGGTCTTGAGGAGAGCAGGAGGCTGAGGGATGGGAAGATGATCCTATGCATCGAAAATATAGCAAGAGTTGCTGTTGTGGTCGTGGGAACCTACCCTCTGCGATTACCGTTATGATTAGATTTATTTCTTAGAGATTGTTATTATGTGCCTGCAATAAGCAGGAATTTGATTTCTGTTTCGTATTTAGCACAAGAAGGCTATGTGATTAGCTTTCATAAGGACCATTATAATATTTTTTATGAAAATAATAAAGTTACAAATAATTTTCTTATTAACGATCTCTATCAGCTACATATTGATGTATCTGTATTTAATATTGAGCAAAATATAAATACCATATGAATTAAAAGGCCTAGAGATAGTCTAAATGATAAGTATCTGTGGCACCTAAGTCTAGGTCATATAGCAGAAGACAGGGTTAACAAATTGGAGAAATCTGGGCTATTAAGTCCATTGACTTTTGAGTCATATCTAGTTTATGAATCATACCTTCAAGGCAAAATGACCAAGCTTCCTTTTATGGGACATGGGGAAAGGGCCACAGACCTACTTGCCCTAGTACATACGGATGTGTGCGGCCCATTTGATGTGCCGGCTAGAGGCAACTATATCTACTTTATTATCTTTACCGATGATATGTCTAAGTACGGGTATGTGTTTTTAATGAAACACAAGTCTGAAGATTTTGAAAGGTTCAAAGAATTCAGACATGAGGTAGAAAAATAAACAGGAAAGCCCATTAAGGTTCTTCGATCAGATCGAGGAGGTGAATACCTTGGTCAGGAGTTCCTAGACTATCTTAAGGATAATGGCATAGTCTCTCAATGGACTCCACCTGGAATGCCTCAACTCAATGGGGTTTCAGAATGGAGAAATCGGACCCTATTAGATATGGTCCATTCCATGATGAGCTTCACGGACCTCCCTGAATTACTTTGGGGATATTGTCTCATGACAGCAATTTATGTATTGAATAGGGTTCCCTCTAAAACCATTCCTACCACACCATATGAGATATGGCATGGTAAGAAGCCAAGTCTAAATCATCTGAGAATTTGAGGTTGTCCGGCTCATGTCAAGAGACAGCAGGCGGACAAGTTAGAGTTCAGATCTTTTAGAGCTCGATTCATAGGATATCCTAAAGAGTCATTAGGATACTATTTTTATATTTCGGAAGACCACAATGTGATTGTGAGTCGAAATGCTATTTTTCTTAAAAAAATAGTTTATTCAAGATGGTGGCATCGAAAGAATAATTAAGCTCACAGAGAATGTCTCCCAAGAGCAACGAGCTCAAGAACCTGAGGAATCCAATCAATTAGAATCGGTTCCAACACAACCTCTTCCACCTCGTAGATCGACTAGGATTTCCCATCCTCCTAAAAGGTACTTAGGTATTGTTGGTGCAGAATCCCATCGAAGTCAGAGAAGCTGGAGCTGGGATGACCGCGGTCGCTACCAGGTCCTGCAAAGAAAGTCTAAATTGGAGTTGGGGGTGCTCCGGCAAGACCCTCCGATGCTAAAGTCAGTACTCTGCTTCAACAGAAATGGAGTGCTCGAGCAAAAATTTTTGCAGAGTTTTGAGATAGAGTTTAGAGCTTAGAAGAGAACGTATCTGGAGGTCCTTATTTATAGATGGAGAGCGTAACTGACTGACAGTGACGTCTGTAACCGTCTGGAAGTGGGCCATTCAGAGACGTGCGAAGTTTGTTATGGAGAGTAGTGGCATCATAGGTCGCCCAGGGCCACGTGGAGCTTGCTACGGAGAGTGGAGTGGTGTTCGTTGTCGTGACTTGCCAGAGAGTGGTGGAGCTGCATGGAATCTGTTGCAGAGAGTGGAGCAAGGTGACGGCTCTTGTCGTTGCTTGTCAGAGAGGGGTGGAGCTGCATGGAATCCATTACAGAGAGTGGAGCAGGGTGACAGCTCTTGTCGTGGCTTGTCAGAGAGTTCGGATCCGTCAGTTGAAGCTCGGTTGGGATGCCTGATGGAGCAGAATGGCTCTTCACATCATCATTCTGGGAGAGGCTCGGATGTTCTGAGGTCACTGATGTTTCAGACGGGAGTCATCTGTCGTAGGAGCTCGGATGGAGATTTTCTATTGGTGGAGTTCGGGGAAGTCCGATCGCTAGGGAAGTTCATCTGGGATTTATCTGATGTGGAGGCTCATTCGAAGATCATCCGTTGGGGAAGCCTAATTTTACGGGGAGCCTGGTAGGAGGTCGGTCAGCGATGGACTTTGGATAGCACTGGGGAGGCTCGACAGACATTGGGGGCGATTGGCCATCGCAGGGACCCAGCTGCTGGAGCTCATCCGTCATATAAGCTCGTCCGAAATCCATCCGCTGGAGAAGTTTGGATGGGATTCGGTTCTCGTGAGAGGTCGAAAGGGGGCCGTTTGTTGTAGGAGCTCGGGCGAGGACCAGTTGTCGTGGAAAATCGGGGTAGTGTCCCATTGTAGAAGTTCATCCAGAATCTCCTCGCTACGGAGTAGCTCGGCTGAGGTCTACCTGTAACAGAAGTTCGAAAAAATTTTGTTCATAGTAGAGGCTTGGATGGAATTTGCTTACAGTAAATGTTTGGGGTAGACAGCCCGCTGTAGGTATTCGGAGTAGACCATTCATAGTAGAAGTTTGGCTCTCACGGGAGCTCGATTAGGATCCAGGGGGTGGTCAACCGCTGTAGAAACCCGGGTGGAGTCTGGTTACCGTAGAACTCTCGTTGTCGGGGAAGCTCGGATGCTGACGAAGTCCGAAAGAAGTGTGGAGGGTAGTTGGTTGCTGTAGAAGGTCGGCTAACAGTGAGCCCCAGAGGGCCTTTGGGGCGGTCCGATGGACGAATGTAGAAGTTCATTATCGGAGAAGTCCGGACGATCGAGGAGGTTCGGAGAGGCGCCACGCACAAGGTCAGGAGCTGGAAGAGCGCAGGAAGGATCGGTCGTTTACAAGCTTCGGCCGGGGGGATATTTTATACCCAACACCAGTCCCCCTACTTCTGAGTTCGGGCTACGAATGAAGGAAGTACAGAGAAATTCTCACGGCCGAAGCTATCCCTCTCGATTTTTGTGCTTGGTGGTTGCCAAATATTTGACGTCCGGCATGCTGGTACTGGAGCCTTTTCGGAAAAGATTTCTTTTTTTTGGAATTTCCGCCAGGGCATGGCCCTAGGTACGGTGCCATAATGGTGTTACTAATTGTCGGCCACCTTCAGCCATTTGCCACGGTGAGTGGGCCACGCAACGGTTACGGACTGGCTTAAGGAGTCCTACAGTCATTATTGCACCGACCCCCATCACCTATTTAAACTTGCCTCCCCCCTTCGGGGATCTCACTTTGTACATGAGTTTCTTCTATCTTTCCTTCCTGGCCTCAGGCATCCGTTGAGTCGTCCTCATCTCTGTACCCCCGCCTCCCTTAGACCAGCTTGGGTTAGCCCCAAAACTTTCCTTGCTTCCGTGCCCCTGTTCATACACCATGCTGGTCTTCCTTCGTCGCGTAAATAGGCACGGTCATGGCTCAGATGTTAGCCCAGAGTCTGAAAGCCCATGAACGGGAAGATACTGCAACTTTCGGATTGGCGAAGAAGGTGAGGGTAGAAGAGATAGATCCGACCGCATTTCGCCTTGATGGCCCAGAGCCTGTGCTTTTAGCACATCCTCGACCGCGAGGGCTTCCTGGTGCGCATCATCACGAGGGAAAATCTGACCTCAGGAAGAAGGTCATGCCCGTCGTCACTGTGAGGGGGAACCTGACCTCAGAAACAAGGTCATGCCCACCGTCATCATGAGGTAGCAGAAGCCATGGCGCGGAAAAGATGGTGTCTACATGTACTTTGAAGATAATGCTGGAGTAATTGCTGATCCAAAAGCAGCGAAAGCCATGGCGCGGAAGAGATGGCATCTACATGTACTTCGAAGATAATGCTGGAGTAATTGCTGATCCAAAAAGGGGGACTGGAAGAAGAACCTAGGTACCTGAAGTAATTCTTGACGATGGCCGGAACTGAGAATTTGAAGTCTGATGAAGCCGAGCTCCTTTAGAGCTATTCATTTTGTTTGTTTTTTTTTTTTTAAGGCTTTGTAACATGCACTTTGCCAATGAAATGAAAAGAGAATTTTTCGTTACCTCATCCCCTTCTCTTCTTCTTTTTTTTTTGGCCTTCAAGGCTTTGTAATGTATACTTCACCAATGAAATAAAAATGAAATTGTTTATTACCTCATCCATTCTAATGTTAACCGATTATTTACCAGACTCCTTTTGTCTTTCGTCGTGTTCGATGTCGACACTATTTGGAGGTTCTCGATCGTTGCAGTGTCGATTTGCCCTTCGATTTATGACCGTAGGTTCTTTTGAGGCTGTTTGAGTTTGGCACTTTCTCCCGATGCTCGAGCTTGGGGGTCCAAACCTCTCATTGCTTTGAGGAGGTCGATTTATCCTCGGCCTATGTCAGGTTCCCTCTTTGTGACTAAGACAAAGTTCCTTATGTCTTTGATGTAGTTTGTTTTTACTTGTCGCAGAAGTAATTCGTCGGCTTTTCTTTTTCATCCTCCCTTTTTTCTTTTGCATTCGAGTGAGGGTCTTCCCTCTGCTCTTGACGGGGTCGTGAGAGTATAGAGGAGTCGTTGAGAAAGCTTTCCTCCTCATCGATCAATCGAGTCTTTACTTGCATCGGGACGAGGCCTTCCCCTTGCTCCCGACAGTTGAATTCAGCTCGTGTTAGGATGAGGTTCTCCTCCTGTTCTTAACAAGGCTGTGGGGGCACATAAGGGCCGTTGTGAGGGCCTCTTCTCCCATCCGATCTTTAGAAAACTAGGTCTTCGACTTTGCTCATTTTAGGATGAGGTTCTCCTCCTGTTCCTAACAAGGCTGTGGGGGCACATAAGGGCCGTTGTAAGGGCCTCTCCCCCCATCCGATCTTTAGAAAACCGGATCTTCGACTTTGCTCGTGTTAGGATGAGGTTCTCCTCCTATTCCTAATAAGGCTGTGGGGGCACATAAGGGCCGTTGTAAGGGCCTCTCCCCCATCTGTTCTTTAGGAAATCGGGCCTTCGACTTTGCTCATGTTAGGATGAGGTTCTCCTCCTGTTCCTAACAAGGCTGTGGGGGCACATAAGGGCCGTTGTAAGGGCCTCTCCCCCCATCCGATCTTTAGAAAATCGGGCCTTCGACTTTGCTCGTGTTAGGATGAGGTTCTCCTCCTATTCCCAACATGCTTAATTTCAATTGCGTAAGAGAGTTATTTCTTGTCATTATAAACTCATGCTAAAAGAAAAATATGCAAGTATGAAACTTTTATTTAAGGCGTAGCTATTGGTAATACATCCGTAGATTTTCTGAGTTCCATGGTTGCGGAAGCTCTGCTCCTCTGAGCTCTTTTAAATAGTATGTTCCAGGCCGGACTACCTCCTTGACTTCTTACGAGCCTTCCTAGATCGGGGCAAGTTTTCCTTGATTCTGAGGTTGTGAGGCAGCGGCTCGTCGTAGCACCAGATCCCCCACCTGGAAGACCTTGCTTTTGACCCGGGAGTTGTAGTAGCGGGCTACTTTCTGTTTGTAAGCCGCCATCCGAACTTGAGCCATCTCTCGCTTTTCTTCTAACAAGTCGAGGTTGGCCTTGAGATCCTGTGGGTTGCGCTGTTCGTCGAACGCCATGACTCGTGCTGATGAAAGCTTGAGTTCTATTGGGATCATGGCTTCTGTCCCGAAAGCTAAGGCAAAGGGGGTCTCCCCCGTGGGCAATCTTTGAGTAGTCCGGTATGCCCATAACACATGATAGAGCTCGTCAGCCCAAGTTCCTTTTGTCTTTTCAAGTCTCGCTTTGATGCCTTGCAACAGAGTCCGGTTAGTCACCTCGGCCTCGCCATTTGCTTGAGGATGGGCCACCGAAGTGAAGTTGTGGGAGATGTTTAGGTCCTCACAAAATTTGGCAAACTTTGCTCCAGCAAATTATCGCCCATTATTAGTAATGAGGGTTCTGGGTAAGCCAAACCTACAGACAATCGACTTCCAGACGAAGTCCTGCACTTTAGCTTTCGTGATTTTTGCCAAAGGTTCAGCTTCGACCCACTTGGTGAAATAGTCTATTGCCACCAGGAGGAACTTCCGCTGCCCCGATGCCATGGGAAAAGGTCCGAGGATATCCATCCCCCATTGCACGAACGGCCATGGGGCACTCAATGGTGTAAGTTCGGAGGCAGGTTGCCTTTGTACATTGGCATATCTCTGACACTGGTCACATCTTTGGACATATTTGATGGAGTCATGGTACACGGTAGGCCAGTAATAATCTTGTTGGAGTAGCTTATGGGATAAAGACCTGACCCCCAGGTGATTTCCACAGACTCCCTCATGTACCTCCCTCAAGGCGAAGTCAGCTTCGGAAGGTCGGAGACATTTCAAGAGGGGCAAGGAGTATGACCTCTTGTATAGCTTGCCTTCATAGAGGATATATCGGGAGGCCTGGTTCTTAAGATTCCAAGCCTCTTTTGCATCAGGAGGAAGAACCCCATCCTTGAGGTACACAACTAGTGGGTCGATCCAACTGGGTTCATAGCTGATCTCCATCATAGACCGTGATTCTTTCGTGCTTGGGCACTTCAGAACCTCGAAAAAGACTTCCTTAGGTAGTTCGGCTAGAGCCAGCATAGCCAACTTGGAGAGAAGGTCAGCCCTGGCATTTTTCGATCTCGGGATCTGCCTGATGTCGAAGCTGTCGAAGGTAGGGATGATCTCCCTTACCCTCTCTAGATATCTAGCCATACTGTCCTCCCAAGCCTCATAATTTCCACTGACCTGTCCTACTACTAACTGAGAATCACTGTAGGCTTGAAGTCGATCTACTTCTAATTCTTTGGCGACCTTTAGTCCTGCAATCAGAGCTTCATATTCTGCTCTGTTATTTGTTGCGAGGAACTCGAAGTGCAGTGCATACTCCGCGATAATTCCATCTGGATTGACCAAGATTAGGCCCGCGCCTGTGCCTGACATGTTGGAGGAACCATCACGTAGAGGGCCCAAGAACCATCAGGGAGATCGGCTCTTTTCTCGGGGGAGTTCGGTCGGAGCCCTGGATTATCGGCTTCATCTTGTCCAAGTTTGGCCTCCTCTGGGATAGTGCATTCTACCATGAAGTCCACTAATATCTGAGCTTTGATCGCTGGCCGAGGTCGATAGTTGATGTCAAACTCCGTCAGCTCGACTATCCATTTCGTGATTCTTCCAGAGGCATCCGCTCGATGCAGAACCGCCTTGATCGGCTGGTCGATGAGCAGTGTTATGGTGTATCCTTGAAAGTAAGGTCGGAGCCTTCGAGCTGCAATCAACAAGGCATAAGTTAGTTTCTCTAACTTAGTATACCTGATTTCGGCGTCTCTCAATACTCTGCTTGTGTAGTAGATCGGCCATTGAATTTTTGCTTCTTCCTTAATCAGAACTGTAGCGAGAGCCACAGGAGAAACTGCCAGGTATAGGAACAATTCCTCTCTAGGCTCAGGCTTTGCCAATAATGGTGATGAGCCGAGGTAGTTCTTCAGCTCTTCGAATGCCTGCTGACACCAACGGTCCAACAGAAGTTCTTAGGCTGCTTGAGGGTCTGAAAGAAAGGTAAGCATCGCTCGGTCGATCTCGAGATGAAGTGATTTAGAGCTGCTACTTTTTCAGTGAGGCACTGAACCTCCTTTATCGACCTCGGGGTGGTCATCTCCTGGATGGCATGAATCTTTTTCGGGTTTGCCTCGATCCCGTGCCCCGATACCATGAAGCCCAGGAATCTTTCTGAGGTTACTCCAAAAGCGCATTTGGCTGGGTTCAACTTCATCTTGTATTTTCGAAGGGTGCTGAAGGTCTCCTCAAGGTCGGTGATGTGGTTCACCGAGGATCTGCTCTTTACGAGCATATCGTCCACGTAGACCTCCATGTTGCAGCCGATCTGCTCTTTGAAGATCTTATTCACTAGCCGCTGATATATCGCCCCTGCATTTTTGAGGCCAAAAGGCATGACCCTGTAACAATAAAGGCCACGGTTAGTTATAAAAGCAGTTTTTTCTTCGTCCTCTGGCACCATCCTGATCTGATTATAGCTGGAGAATGCATCCATGAAGGTGAGAAGCTCGTGGCCCAAGGTTGCATCTACTAGTTGGTCGATTCTGGGTAGAGGGTAACTGTCCTTCGGGTAGGCTTTATTTAGTTTTTTGAAGTCTATACACATCCTCCATTTGCCGTTCGCCTTCTTAACCAAGACCACATTGGAAACCCAGCTCGGATAGTTGACCTCTCTGATGAACCCAGCCTTTAGGAGTTTATCAACCTCCTCGACTATCGCCACCTGTCGCTCCGGTGCATGACTTCAAACTTTTTCCTTCGTCGGTTGGTGTTTGGGATCGACGGCCAGACGGTGCTGCATAACTTCAACATCGATCCCTGGCATGTCCGTTGGAATCCAAGCGAAAATGTCCACATTCTTTTATAGAAAATTGATAAGCTGCATCCGCACCTCTTTTCCCAAGTTAGAGCCGATCTTCACCATGTGTTCCTCATTCCCATCATTCAAAGGAATTGAGACATGATCTTCCATTGGCCTGCCCCATTCTTCTGTCAGGTCGTTGCAGGTGTCCAATCCATCAACCAGACAGGGGTCATGCTGACCACTTCTTTGCAAGGCAATATTGTAGCAGTGCCTTGCCAGGGCTTGATCTCCCTTGACTTCTCCGACCCCCTGGTTAGTAAGAAATTTCAATTTCAGATGGTAGGTTGATACCACAGCCCGGAGGGCGTTGAGGCCAGGTCGGCCGAGGATTGCGTTGTAGGCTGATGGTGCCTTCACCACCAGGAAATCCACCAGAGCCCTGGATTATCTTGGATATCGACCTGCAACTACAGTCAAAGTTATTACTCCCTCCACCGAGATAGCATCATCGATAAACCCTACTAAAGGGGAGCTAATCGGCCCCAAACGACCGTCAGGGATGGACATTTTTGAGAAGGCATCGTAAAACAAAATATCAGCTAAGCTTCCACTATCAACAAGAATGCGGTGTACATCATAATCAATAATATTTAAAGAAACTACAACCGCATCATTGTGGGGGAACTGGATCTCTCAGGCATCTTCTTCAGTAAAGGTTATGGGTCCTTCAGTCCTTTACTGCTTGGGCGGTCCGATCGATCCACTGGCCGCTCCCTTCCGGGGCTCTCCAGAGATGGTGCAGACGATCCTGATTGGAGGTCGATTTCCAGGTTGTTCTTCCCTCCTCGGCGGTGCCGGTCGTGGTAGGGTCCTCAGTCGATTCTCCTTACCTTTAGACCGACGTCGGATGGATCTATCGACCACTATTACCGGAGGAGGGGGAGGGGCCTGGAAAATCGGGGGTGAGGCCAGAGCTTGAGATCTAGCCGTGGAGGTCGTGGATTGCCTGGTAGATGCCTTGTGGGGAGGCATCGGGTGAAGATCTAGTAGAGGGAGGAGAAGAGGATGTCGGAGAACATGACCAGAATCAATCCTGTTGAGCACTCCTTTAAGAACAAGGGTACCGCGAAGACACAGCGGCCCTTCCTCTAGCGCCAATTCTGTTGGTGCAAAATCCCATCGAAGTCGGAGAAGCTGGAGCTGGGATGACCGCGGCCGCTACCGGGACCTGCAAAGAAAGTCTAAACCAGAGTTGGGGGTGCTCTGACAAGACCCTTCGACGCTCAAGTCAGTACTCTGCTTCAACAGAAATGGAGTGCTCGAGTGGAAATTTTTGCAGAGTTTCGAGATAGAGTTTAAAGCTTAGAAGAGAACGTATCTAGGGGTCCTTATTTATAGATGGAGAGCGTAACTGACTGACAGCGACATCTGTAACCAGCTAGAAGTGGGCCATTCAGAGACATGCGGAGTTTGTTACGGAGAGTAGTGGCGTCAGAGGTCGCCCAAGGCCACATGGAGCTTGCTGCGGAGAGTGGAGTGGTGTCCATTGTCGTGACTTGCCAGAGAGTGGTGGAGCTACGTGGAATCCTTTGCAGAGAGTGGAGCAGGGTGACGGCTCTTGTCGTGGCTTGTCAGAGAGGGGTGGAGCTGCGTGGAATCCATTGCAGAGAGTGGAGCAGGGTGACGGCTCTTGTCGTGGCTTGTCAGAGAGTTTGGATCCATCAGTTGAAGCTCGGTGGGATGCCTGATGGAGCAGAATGGCTCTTCACATTGTCGTTCTGGGAGAGGCTCAGATATTCTGAGGTCACTGACGTTTCAGGTGGGAGTCACCTGCCGCAGGAGCTCAGATGGAGATTTTCTATTGGCGGAGTCTGGGGAAGTCTGATCGTTAGGAAAGTCCGTTTGGGATTTATCTGATATGGAGGCTCATCCGAAGATCGTCCGCTGGGGAAGCCCGATTTTATGGGGAGCCTGGTAGGACGTCGGTCAGTGATGGACTTCGGATAGCACTGGGGAGGCTCGGTAGACATCGGGGGCGATCGGCCATCGCAGGGACCCAGCTGTTGGAGCTCGTCCATCATAGAAGCTCGTCCGAAATCCATCCGCTGGAGAAGTTCGGATGGGATCCGATTCTCGTGAGAGGTCGAAAGGGGGCTGTTTGTTGTAGGAGCTTGGGCGAGGACCAATTGTCGTGGAAAATTGGAGTAGTGTCCCGTTGTAGAAGTTCGTCCGGAATCTCCTCGCTACGGAGTAGCTAGGCTGAGGTCTACCTGTAACAGAAGTTCGAAAAAATTTTGTTCATAGTAGAGGCTCGGATGGAATTTGCTTACAGTAGACATTTGGGGTAGACAGCCCACTGTAGGTGTTCGGAGTAGACCGTTCGTAGTAGAAGTTTGGCTCTCGCGGGAGCCCGATTAGGATCCGGGGGGTGGTTGACCGTCGTAGAAACCTGGGTGGAGTCTGGTTACCGTAGAACTCTCGTTGTCGGGGAAGCTCGGACGCTGACGAAGTTTGAAAGAAGTGCGGAGGGTAGTTGGTTGCTGTAGAAGGTCGGCTGACAGTGAGCCCCAGAGGGCCTTCGGGGCGGCCCGATGGACGAATGCAGAAGTTCATTATCGGAGAAGTCCAGACGATCGAGGAGGTTCGGAGAGGCGCCACGCATAAGGTCGGGAGCCGAAAGAGTGCAGGAAGGATCGGTCCTTTACAAGCTTCGGCCGGGGGGGGGGTATTTTATACCCAACAGGTACCATACAAAAATAAGTAGAGGAAATGTTCCTCATGAGAAATGGGGCTCATGGTGATGACCCCAAGATCTATGATGAGGCGATATCAGATATCGACTCCAAGAAATGGTTAGAGGCAATGAGATCAGAAATTGACTCGATGCACTTAAACCAAGTCTGGACCTTGGTAGATCCACCTGAAGGTATTGTACCTATTGGGTGTAAATGGATCTTCAAGAGAAAGATAGATGCAGATGAAAATATGGAGACATTCAAGGCTAGGCTCGTAGTGAAAGGTTATAGTCAGCGTAAAAGCATTGACTATTAGGATACCTTTTCGCCCGTAGTCATACTAAAATCCATCCGCACATTGCTTGCTGTTGCAGTCTATTTCGATTATGAAATATGGCAGATGGACATGAAAATGATATTCTTAAATGGACATCTTGAGGAAGATATCTATTTGGAACAGCCGCTTGGTTTCACATCCAGTGATGATGATCACAAGATCTGTAAGCTGCAAAGGTCCATTTATGGACTTAAGCAAGCATCTCAGAGTTGGAATACTCGTTTCAATGATGTGATCAAAATATTTGATTTCATCAAGAACGAGGAGGAACCATGTGTGTTCAAAAAGGTCAGTAGGAGCATAGTTGTCTTCCTTATATTGTACGTAGATGACATCCTCCTAATTGAGAATGACATTCCCATGTTGCCCTCAGTCAAAGTATGGTTATCTAAGGAGTTCTCTATGAAAGAACTAAGAGAGGCATCCTTTATACTGGGTATTAAGATCTATAGAGATAGACCAAATAGGATGTTGGGACTTTCACAGAAGATATATATAGAGGAGGTGCTAAAAAGGTTTAGCATGAAAAACTCCAAAAAGATTTATTACCTTTTAGACATGGCATTCATCTCTCCAAGAAGATGTGCTCTAGCACACCTGAGGAGATTGAATGCATGAGCAAGATCCCTTATGCTTCGGCAATAGGGAGCCTCATGTATGCCATGCTATGTACACAACCTGATATAACCCATGCTGTGAGTGTCACAAGCAGATATCAGTTGAATCCAGGCGAAGAGCACTAGACTTCTGTGAAATGTATCCTTAAGTACTTGAGAAGAACTAAAGATATGTTTCTAGTCTTTGGAAATGGAGAACTCCAGATTCAGAGATATACAGACTTAGACTTTATGTCTGATATAGATGATCGAAAGTCGACATCTGAAAGTCTGTTCATTTGCAATGGTGGTGCAGTTAGCTGGAAGAGTTCCAAGCAAACGGTGATTGCTGATTCCACCATGGAGGCAGAGTACATTGTTGCATCAGAAGCTATGAAAGAGGTATTCTGGTATAAGAAGTTTGCCACAGAGCTTGGAGTGATGTCATCAGATGTTATACCTCTTTACTGCGACAATAATGGCACCACAGCCCAAGCTAAGGAGCCAAGGTCTCACCAGAAGTTCAAGCACATCAAGCAGTGATTCCAATTTATCCGTGATTACCTTGAAAAGGGTTATGTCGAGGTCAAGAAAGTCGACTCCACAGACAATGTGGCAGACCCACTGACTAAGCCATTGGGCCAGCAAAAGATCGAAGCCCACCTTGAGAAGATGGTGCTGGAAATAGTATCTCAAAGCTAATCGTCAGCCTGTTGACGGTTGTGCTCTTTCTTGTATTAGTATATGAATTATAAATTAATAAAAGTTATTTTAGAATTTTTCATCATAAATTGTTTCATCTTCTAATGAACTCCTGTGTTGTGGTGAAGTCCTTAGGACTATTTAGACTCGACAAAGGAGGATTTGTCATTTAGTCCTTAAACATGTTTGCGACCAAATGATATGCTATTATCAAGGACAACAATGTTTATCAAGCATAGGTCGTTGTGTGCTATATGGGTTGGTTATCCTCTTAACCAAGAAGTGTGGAGACACTAGTATGGCATACAGGTAAGATGTAAGGGTACATCTGCACTGAACGTGACCGACTCTGGAGCTTTTTCTGTGGTCAAGATTTGCTCCGATGGGATATGGGTATAACTGTCCCTCCAACCTGAGACTGCCACAGTGACTTGCAAGCAACTCACTGCACTTAGGCACTGGACTACCTGAATTTCTAATTCAGTGATGGAAGGCTGCTGGGTGTAGTCAAGTACTTGACTTGTCGGTGCGTGTGTCAAGATGGGATTGACCACTCCAGTTCAAAAGCTGTGTACAGTCATGTTTCAATTTAGCAAAACTTTGGCAAGGGTAGTCCTAGTGAGGAGTCACAGGACTGTTTGAGTTGAGCATGATTTAGATGATCTGATCTGGGTTGACAGTTTAACCCTGAGTCGTCCTATACACAGGGGTCAAAAGGGATGAATTATACAGTAACCATATTCGTGTAGGTTTTGAATGTTGCGATTGTGACTATTCGACCTATCCGAACATCGGGTACCATTGCTAGATGGTCACTTCAATTAGTACAGAAATTGGTTCCTGTGCTACCGACTTAGGTTCGAACCTGTGGGGTCAAACACACTAGAGGTTCCTATCTGATCTGATGGCTGGTGAAGAGTCTGACTTAATTAAGACTCTTCGACCAAGAGTCTTAATACTTGGGGACTCTGAGACCTACATGTTTGAGACTCTGTGATTGAGAATCAGGATTCTTTGATCATGAGTTCCACACAATTTGGGTACCGGGGTCAAGAATCCCACTGGTTTGGGACTCTTCGATCAGGATTTCATATTGATGGACTTTGATGCCCGATTGCCCATCGGATTTGGACTCAGTATTTATGAGAGATTTAATTAGTGATTTGATCATTAATTAACTCAATTTGATTGAGTGATTATTTTTGGATTAAATTCAATTGAATTGGATTCAGTTGGGTTTGACCCGATTAGGTTAAGAGTTGACCTAATCGTCGAGGTGGTTTGATCCCTGATCTGATCAAGGATTGGGCTTAGTCAATTTTTGATTTGATTAGAATTTTATTGAGTCTAATTAAGCCTAATTGTGTTGGGTTTAACTTAGTCTAATTGTGTCTAACCTATTTTAATAAGGTTGGTTCAATTAGGTTGATTTAATATTTGAAACCACCTTGACTTATCTCCCTGCACCACCTCACCTCACCTGCACCTATTTGAATTCATGAGAAATAAGTTCTCATGAATTTTCTCTCATGCAAAAGTCTTCCCATGCCCCTCTCTTGTGCACCATTTGAGTGGATAAAGATTGATTAGTTGGCCATTCAAATTCAAATGATGTTTGAATTTGAATGAGCAACTAATCCCATGCGCCACCTTATCCACTTGTGCGCCACTTGCTCTACATGAGAAAAAGTTTCTCGTGTAAACTCTCCACGCACAAAGAACCCACGCCCCCTTCTTCTCACGCCAAGAGTGGATAAAGATTGGTTGGTTGGCATTTGAATTCAAATTCGATTTGAATTCAAGTGAGCAACCACCTAGCTTTATTCTCTCACATGGTGAAGATGCGGTCTTGCACTGTTTTAAAAAGGAAAGAGAAGGTGGGGCATGCACATGACTTTCTTAGAGAGATAGGGTGGTGTGAGAAAGGCTTCGTGCATGAGAAAAGAAAAGAAAAGAAGAGAAAAGAAAATAAATAGAAAGGGCACAGGGTTTTTCGGTGAGTACCCTAAGGTTTCTGCCTAGGGTTCGGGAAGTGAGAAGGTGAGCTACGAGTGTTGTTAGTCCACCAAACTTTAGAGAGAGCTTCATCAACCTCTCAAGTACTTTTGCTGATGATCTAGAGCATCTGAGGAGTCGACAAACATCGATCGAAGGAGTTCGATCAGCATCAGCCATCGAAAGGGTTCTGCAATGAACTAGCATTCGTGAGGAGTCGATCAGATCAGGAGCTTCATGTGGATGATCCACAGAGGTTAGACATACTGTGTAGCTGTATTGCGATGATCAGACCTTCCCGACGGTGATCAGACTGCAGCGATCGACTACCTGTATGCAGGTAATATGTTCTGAACACATAACAGTAAAACGTTTACTATAGAATTCAAAATTTTAAATTTAAATACATGCTATATATATCATATTTAGATCATTATGTAGGGTTAATATATATTAATTAATTAGATTAATTAATAATTTTTACTGTAAAATTATAATTTTGAAAAAGTTTAAAATTATTGTTTTACCCCTACACTGCAAATTCACTACAAATGGTATCAGAGTGGGTTCTAAAATATGATATACATTTGCATGTGTAGATTAAGTAGTAATCTAAAAGTTTAAATTTGAAATTTAAATTTGGATTTTGAAATTCAAAATTTGAAATTTGAATTTTGAAATTTGAAATTCAAAATTCAAAATTCAAAAATTTAAAATTCAAAATTTGAAATTTGAAATTTGAAATTTGTTTGAAATTTCAAATTTGAAATTCAAAATTTAAAATTCAAAATTTGAAATTTGAAATTCAAAAATTTGAAATTTGAAATTTAAAATTTGTTTAAAATTTGAAATTTAAATTTTAAAATTGGTATATTTAGATATACTTGATCCAAGTAGCAAGTAGTCTAATTGGGTTGGTTGCCATGGTCGTCCAGTCATAGGAGAAAAGTAGGGTTTAAAGGTCCTCTCCTCCCATTCGATGGGGTTCTCCTATGGCGGTAGGAGTGCCGAGCGATTATATCCCATGTAGACAAAGCAGCGAAAGGACTTAATTGTAAAGGTTCAATTGTAAAATTTATCATGAATGTATTAGATTAGATCTAAATGAATATTCATGATTTATTTTGATTGAGCTATTTTCTGTTATGTAATTAGCAATAGGAATGCTATTTATGAAATGTGCTAATTTGTTTGTGAAATGAGTCTACACATTTGGTGAACAGAAAATAAAACCTTTCAAATTTGAAAATTATTTTTGAAATACCAAATCCTGACCCATCAGCCCAAATACTTAATTAAAAAAATTAAGTATTGTCTAGTTGGTCTAGAATTATGAATTAAGTCCTAAGATAATTGCATAAACTTGTGGGTCAATGGGTTAGATGGATTAGGTCCATAATTGGGTTAGACCTAAGGTTAGCTTAAAGAAATAGACTAAATTAGAGTAATTGGTTAAATCTAATCAAAAGTTGAATTAGATTAGGTCAAGGACACTCTAGACTCAACTTCAATAGTTGTAGTTGAATGGATCCATGTCTTTAACTAGACCAAGATGGACTTAATTCATGGCTACACGGTGGAACCCTATTTACTAAGTTTATCAAATTAAAACTAATGAACCAGTTGGTGTCTAAGGTAAGTTTGGCAGTCTGACCATTGGTTTTTAACTAGAAACTACTCGCATTGATTCGATCTCTGACGAGTTAATGGCATATCCCTTCCACTGATCTCACTTACCTGGCCAACCTGATGAGTTAGGTTTTGATTAGATTACTTGGTGATTAGGGCTCACCCATGTCATTAAGTAAATCAGTGTGACTGATTTAGGTACTCCTAATGCTGGCTTTAATTAAATCTTTTTTAATCTGACTTGATGAAGTCAGTGGGAGGATTGAAATTGGTTGGTTAATTTCTTCTCTTCTATCCTTTAATAAAATCCTCAAAAATTATTAGGTCCTTAAAAATGATTAAGTTATAGTGATAACTAAGTCATAGCCTCCCATTAAGTGAGTGATAATGAGTCCATTAGTTTAATAATCACTAGAGGCCCAAAGGCTTGGTGCTTATTGACTAATGGAATTATCATTCATAATATGATCATTTGGTTGAGTCTTTCTGATGGTGGTCAGGTTGGCCGGCCAAAGTCGGGCCTGATTATTTATTGGTCAAATTCACCAAATCAAGTCATGTTAATGGTTGGACCTAACCAGATCTTTTCAGTGGAGGCCAAAGCCTACTGATTAGGTTCTGGGGCAAAATCAATTACTAGAAGTTGTTTAGAGAAACAACTGGTTATGAACCTACCCATAGATGCACATGGATTGATCAGCCAAAGTTGGGCTCGTGTGTAGTCTGTGTGGATTCTAGTACCCACTAAGGAATTAAAGTAATTCCTCGAATTAGAGGATGAGGCTACCAATTCGTAAAAATACTGGAAGAAACTTTAGACTAAAGCCCAAGTCTTTAGTATTAATAATTTATGTACTAATAAAGGTCTAATTTTTATTTATGCAGCTATGGCCACTACCCTGTCGCTCCGGTCATTATTAGATAATGACAAGTTCATGGGACCTAATTTTGATAGTTGGTATCAAAAATTGAAAATCATCATTGAGCATGAGCGGATCCTTTATGGAGTAACGGATCCAGCACCTGAAGAGCCAGCTCCGAATGCAAGAGGGACGGTCTGAGACACTTATCAGAAGTGGCTCAACGACTGTACCACCGTTTGGTGCATAATGTTGGCGGCAATGAATGATGAGTTCAATCGCAGGTTCGAGAACGTCCAGCCACAGAAGATGCTTCAAATATTGAACGACTCTTTTGGCACGCCTGACGATGTTGAAAGGTACAAAACTAGTTGTGCCATTTTCAATGCTCGGATGAGGGATGGGGCCTCAGTCACTGATCATGTACTGTACATGATCGAAATGATTGAGCACCTAAGTAAACTGGGCTTTTCCTTGCACGAGCAGCTCAGTAAGGATGCGATCCTTAATTCTTTGCCCAAGTCCGTCCTCCCCTTCCTTACTCATTTTCGGATGACAAAGCCTGCAGTGAACTACTACGGCTTATTGGGGTTGCTGCAGAACTTTGAGAAGGACCACCAGCTCCATAAGGAGTCGGTGAATGTTGTGAGAGGGTCTTCTTCTGGTCGTCGACCCTTTAAGAAAGGGAAGAAGAACAAGAAGAAGAAGAATAAGAAGGTGCAGCCGCATGTAGGGACGTTTACACAGGGTCAGACCAAGAAGCACAAGCCCGACCAGAGCCAAGCAGAGTGCTTCTTTTGCAAGAAGTAGGGGCACTAGAAGAGGAACTGTCCTCTATACATTGCCTCCCTGGACCCGAACAGGCTGAAGAAGAAGCAAGGTAATTATATGATAACACCTTGCAACGTTTTCATTTGTGATACTACTGCTTGGGTATTGGATATCGAAAGTCCTTATCATATCTATAATTCGATGTAGGGTCTGCAGGTCAGTAAGAGATTTGATGAAGGCGAGAGGTTCCTGAATGTTAGAGATGGAAGCAAAGTTCCAGTTCTAGCTTTAGGAATTATGAACCTAGTAATCAACTCTCATAATGTAATTCTGAGTGAATGTCACTATTGTCCAAGTTGTTTATTAAATATTATTTCTGTAGGCCTTTTGGTCATGTACAGTTATGAATTTTTAATAAAAGAAAATATTTGCAATATCATTTTGAATGGTGTTACAATGTTTGTTGGACAACTAAATAATGGAATTTACTTACTATCACAACCTGTTAATATGGTTCAAACCTCTGGTAAACGCCCTAGAATGGATAATATGTCAGAAGTCTATCTTTGGCACTGTAGGCTAGGTCATATCAATAAGAACAGGATAAACAGATTGGCTCAAGAAGGAATTCTTGAAGTTAGTGATTGTGAATCACTTCCAACCTGCGAGTCCTGTCTTCTTGGGAAGATGACCAAATCACCTTTTACTGAAAAAGGTGAGCGAGCCAGTGAACTCTTGGGTCTGATACATTTTGATGTATGTGGACCCATGAGATCAAGTGCAAGAGGTGGATATTTCTACTTCATAACCTTCACAGACGACTTATCGAGGTATGGGTATGTCTATCTAATGAAGCATAAGTCAGAGTCATTTGAAATGTTCCAACTATTCCAAAATGAGGTAGAAAAATAAACTAGGAAGTGTATTAAAACTCTTCGATCTGATCGAGGAGGTGAATACATTTTCAATGAGTTTCTGACATATCTTGGGGAGAATGGGATTCTCTTTAAGTAGACTCTTCCTGAAACACCACAGCATAATGGTGTGTCTGAAAGGAAGAATCGGACCTTGTTGGATATGGTTCGATCCATGATGGGGTTTGCTGGTCTGTCGATCTCCCTTTGGGGATATATGCTCGAATCGGCTTGTTATCTTTTAAATAGGGTTTCGAGTAAGTCTGTAACCAAAACACCATATGAGACATGGATAGGATGTAAGCCAGTACTCTCGCACCTTAGGGTTTGGAGGTGTCCAGCTTATGTTAAACATTTAATTACGGACAACCTTTGACCTAGGTCTGACAAGTATTATTTCATAGGGTACCCAAAAGTGACCAAAGGGTATTATTTCTATCTAGCTGATGAGCAAAAAGTGTTTGTCAGCCTTAAGGCAATCTTTTTGGAAAAGGAGTTCCTTGGTGAAGGGACTGTTGCCTCTAAGGTCAAACTTGAAGAAGTTCGACAGGTGAAAAAACCAACACAAGTTGTTGAATCTAAATCGGATTTGGTTAGATCAGATCCAGAGCCCATTGTTCCTGCACTCTTAAGATGATCTGGTAGAGTACCACGTCAATCAGACAGATACTATGGTTTCTTGGTCCGAGATGGCGATCCTGTCGAACTTGATGAAAACGATGAGGATCCGATCACCTACATGGATGCAATGCAGAGATCTGACTCTGAGAAATGGTTAGAGGCCATGAAATTCGAAATAGAGTCTATGAAGGTCAACGATGTATAGACATTGGTTGACCCACCCAAAGGAGTAAAACCCATAGGGTGTAAGTGGGTCTTCAAGAGAAAAAGGGGCACGGACGGAAAGGTGGAGACCTATAAAGTCCGTCTGATTGCCAAGGGATATCGTCAACGTTATGGTATAGACTATGACGAGACATTTTCTCCTGTGGCAATGCTCAAATCCATTCGGATTATGCTTGTGATAGCTACCCATCTGGACTATGAAATCTGACAGATGGATGTGAAGACAGCTTTCCTAAATGGAGAGCTGGATGAAGAGGTGTATATGATACAACCTGAAGGGTTTACATCCACAGATGAGTCTAAGGTGTGCAGACTACAGAGGTCCATTTATTGACTTAAGCAGGCATCCCGGAGTTGGAACATACGTTTTGATAGGATGATCAAGACGTATGGCTTCGTTAAGAATGGAGAAGAGCCTTGCATTTATAAGTGGGCTAATGGTCCAGCAGTGGTATTTCTTGTATTGTATGTGGATGATATTCTCTTAATCAAAAATGATGTCCCTGCATTACAAAGAATAAAGATTTGGCTGTCGTCACAGTTCACAATAAAGGATCTGGGAGAAGCTTCCTACATCCTAGGGATGAGGATGTATAGGGATAGATCTAAAAGGTTGCTTGGCTTATCCCAGTCTACGTACATTGATACGATGCTGAAGAGATTCAGCATGGAGAATTTCAAGAAAGGCTATCTACCGATAGGCCATGGAATTTCTCTCTCGAAGAGGGATTGTCCGACAACACCACAAGAGAGAGAGCGTATGGATAGAATTCTATATGCTTCGATAGTGGGATCTATCATGTATGCCATGACATGTACATGACTAGATGTGGCATACTCACTAGGGGTAGTGAGTAGATACCAATCTGATCCAGGGAAAAATCACTGAAACGTTGTTAAAACCATCCTGAAGTATTTAAGAAATACTAAGGACCAGTGGCTTGTTTATGATGAATCGGACTTGAGACTTATGGGATTTACAGACTCCAGTTTTCAGTCTAATCATGATGACAGCAAAAGTGTGTCGGGATTTATTTTTACCCTTAATGGTGGGGCTGTCTACTGGAAGAGTTTCAAGCAGCACACTATGGCTGATTCAGTTTGCGAGGCAGAGTATGTTGCTACATTAGATGCTGCCAAAGAAGTGGTGTGGCTGAGGAAATTCCTCACCGAGCTCGGAGTAGCACCCTCCCTTGTTGGTCCAGTTTTGCTCTATTGTGACAGCTCTGGAGCCATTGCTCAGGCAAAGAAACCAAAGGTACACCAGCGGACGAAACATATTCTGCACCGCTACCATCTTATCTGAGAAATCATGGATAGAGGTGATGTCAACCTTCAGAAGATCGATGGAAAGGAGAACCTGGCCGACCCATTCATTAAAGCCATTGCGGTGAAGGAGTTCGATGACTTCAAGTCGAAGATGGGTATTAGATACTGCACCGATTGGCTTTAGACCAAGTGGGAGACTATTGGGAATAGTGTCCCAAAGACAATCATCAGCCTATTGATGGTTGTGCTCTTTCTTGTATTAGTATATGAATTATAAATTAATAAAAGTTATTTTGATATTTTTCATCACAAATTGTTTCATCTTCTAAAGAACTCCTGTGTTGTGGTGAAGTTCTTAGGACTATTTAGACTCGACAAAGGTAGATTTGTCGTTTAGTCCTTAAACTTGTTCACGACCAAATGATACGTTGTTACCAAGGACAACAACATTTATCAAGCATAGGTCATTGTGTGCCATATGGGTTGGTTGTCCTCTTAATCAAGGAGTGTGGAGACACTAGTATGACATACAGGTGAGATGTAAGGGTACATCTGCACTGAACATGACCGACTCCGAAGCTTTTTCTACAGTCAAGATTTGCTCCGATGGGATATGGGTATAACTGTCCCTCCAACCTGAGACTGTCACAGTGACTTGCAAGCAACTCACTGCACTTAGGCATTGGACTACCTAAATTTCTAATTCAGTGACGGAAGGCTGCTAGGTGTAGTCAAGTACTTGACTTGTCGGTGCGTGTGTCAAGATGGGATTGACCACTCCAGTTCAGGAGCTGTGTACAGTCGTGTTTCAATTTAGCAAAACCTTAGCCAGGGTAGTCTTAGTGAGGAGTCATAGGACTGTTTGAGTTGAGCATGATTCAGATGATCTGATCAGGGTTGACAGTTTAACCCTGAGTCATCTTATACACAGGGGTCAAAAGGGATGAATTATATAGTAACCATATTCGCGTAGGTTCTGAATGTTGCGATTGTGACTATTTATTCTATCTGGACGTTGGGTACCATTGCTAGATAGTCACTTCGATTAGTACAGAAATTGATTCCTGTGCTACCGGCTTAGGTTCGAACCTGTGGGGTCACACACATTAGAAATTTTATTTGATCTGATGGTTGGTGAAGAGTCCGACTGGACTGGGACTCTTCGACCAAGAGTCCTAATACTTGGAGACTCTGAGTCCTATGTGTCTGAAACTTTATGATCGAGAATCAGGATTCTCTGATCATGAGTTCCACATAATTTGGGTACCGAGGTCAAGAGTCTCACTAGTTTGGGACTCTTCCATCAGGGTTTCATATCGATGGACTTTGATGCCCGATTGTCCATTAGATTTGGACTCAGTATTTATGAGAGTTTAATTAGTGATTTGATCGCTAATTAATTTAATTTGATTGAGTAATTATTTTTGGCTCAAGTTCAATTGAATTGGATTCAGTTGGGTTTGACCCGATTAGGTTAAGAGTTAACCTAATCGCCGAGGTGGTTTGGTCCTTGATCTGATCAAGGGTTGGGCTTAGTCAATTCCTGATTTGATTAGAATTTTATTGAGCTTAATTAAGCCTAATTGTGCTGGATTTAACTTAGTCTAATTGTTCCTAACCTATTTTAATAAGGTTGGTTCAATTAGGTTGATTTAATATTTGAAACCACCTTGACTTATCTCCCTGCACCACCTCACCTCACCTGTGCCTATTTGAATTCATAAGAAACAAATTCTCATAAATTTTTCTCATGTAGAAGTCTTCCCACGCCCCTCCCTTGTGCGCCATTTGAGTGGATAAAGATTGATTAGTTGGCCATTCAAATTCAAATGATGTTTGAATTTGAATGAGCAACTAATCCCATGCACCACCTTATCCACTTGTGCGCCACTTGCTCTACACGAGAAAAAGTTTCTCGTGTAAACTCTCCATGCAAAAAGAACCCACGTCCCCTTCTTCTCATGCCAAGAGTGGATAAAGATTGGTTGGTTGGCATTTGAATTCAAATTCGATTTGAATTCAAGTGAGCAACCACCTAGCTTTATCCTCTCACGCGTTGAAGATGCGGTAAAGATGCGGTCTTGCACTGTTTTAAAAAGAGAAGAGAAGGTGGGGTGTGCACATGACTTTCTTAGAGAGATAGGGTGGCATGAGAAAGGCTTCGTGCATGAGAAAAGAAAAGAAAAGAAGAGAAAAGAAAAGAAACAGAAAGGGCGCAGGGTTTTTCTGTGAGTACCCTAGGGTTTCTACCTAGGGTTCGGGAAGTGAGAAGGTGAGCTACGAGTGTCGTGAGCCCACCAAACTTTAGGAAGAGTTTCATCAATCTCTCAAGTACCTTTGCTGATAATCTGAAGCATCCAAGGAGTCAGCAGACATCGATCAAAGAAGTTCGATCAACATCGGCCATCGATAGGGTTCTGCATCGAACTAGCATTCGTGAGGAGCCGATCAGACCGGATGCTTCGTGTGGATGATCTATGGAGGTCAGATATACTATGTGGCTGTATTGCGATGATCAAACCTTTCCGACGGTGATCAGACTGCAGCGATCGACTACCTACACGAAGGTAATATTTTCTATACATATAACAGTAAAATATTTACTGTAGAATTCGAAATTTCAAATTTAAATGCATGCTATATATATCATATTTAGATCCTTATATAGAGTTACTATATATTAATTAATTAGATTAATTAATAATTTCCACTGTAAAATTATAATTTTGAAAAAGTTTAAAATTATCGTTTTACCCCTACACTGCAAATTCACTACAGATGGGATTTAGATATGTAGCCAATTGGCATTAGGTCAAGTGGGAGTTTGTTAGATATGTGCCCTAGATGCCAGATTGACTGACACATTCCTGTACAAATCTAAGGGCAAATTTATAATTTTGACTATAAATTAATAAATGGGTTATACTTCTATCACATTGTGTACGTTGTGTACATTGTGTCTATGATATATCCTTTGAGTTAGTAGAAATATCAATTCATATTTTCAAGAGTTGAAAATTAAGGCATGAATTTACATAACTAACTCATAAACAGCTCTTGACCATAGGATCATCACGAGGATGGTGATCGATCCGGAAGGTTAGTGTACGATCACTTCCTTAAGATAGATGTGTCTTGAGTCTATGGTGTGGAGACACCAGAGTAAGAGTACAGGTATTCATTGAGAATGAGAGTACTGAGCGTGACCATCTAGAGCAGTTATAAGAAAGTCTACCTTCTCGTCGATGACTAGCTCGATGCTGTAGTTGTGTGTCTGGTTCTTTGACCTGAGATGCATCGATAGTTCACCTTGAGTGTGTTATAGTTTGACTATATCATAACTCGGTCTCCTAGCCATTCGAAATCCTGAGGTGTATATTGGCTATAGCATATTCATTGTAGGAACTAGGTCGCACCAAGATGGGATCTATCAACCTCGATAGATGAGAGGAGTAGTCCTATGGTGATCGAAAGATCGAGTCCTTAAGCCCATGGCCATGGCAGAGTGAAATAATGGGAAAGAGTTTTTCATTGGGTTTCACATCGGACTTAGTCAATCGATTGATTCATATGACTGATGTTGGGTTTGATAAGTTTACCTTAACCCTAATTCAGTTGGGACTCATGATAGAGGAACTCAATCACACAGGTAGCTGCACCGACAGGTTCATCTTCAGTTCTGATGGGTTGCCACTACATACTGCTAGGTGTCAGTGATACATTTTGGGAGCAATTAGAATGATATTTGATGATCGATCATTCTAATTGTCTGAATCAGAAGAGTTCTGATTCATCGAAAGAAGTTTCGATGATGTCGATGATGAGACACGACATATCTCATTACCATACAGAATTGAACCTAACTGGGTCACACAAACAAGGGTTAGGATCTGGATGTCATCAATTGGGCTAACCCAATTGATTTGGATAAGATCCAATTAGGTTCAAGGAAATCGTGCTAGCACATGATTGAGCCTCACTTTCTCCTCATGTAATCTTTTCTGTCTCTACTGAGCCAAATATGATTTGACTCATCCAAAGAACCTTAGAAAGATTTCTCTCAGTCTAAATGAAGCTTGTCTAGCTTAGAAAAGGCTTATCTTAATTCATGAGATGAATTTAAGACAAGCACCTGCTAATTCCTGTCACCTGCCAATTTTATTTTAGGACATCTATCAAATGTTGATATATGGGTCTTAAACTGAAGAGAGCTCATTGGAGGATTTTTGTGGAGTGTCCACATGCCAAAACTATATTGAATTGGATGCCATAATCATATTATGGCGTGAGCCCAATTGGATTAAAGTGGGCACCCCAAATGGATAAGGATGAAGAGTCCTGATTAACATGGACTCTTTGGCGCCAACCTTGCTTGTGCTTATCCATTGTTGGTGCCAACTTTTGGAGATAAGGTGGGATTCTTATCTGATGTGATCAGATGATATCACTCCACCAATTAAAATTTTTCTAGATTAAATAGAATTTTCTGATTGGTCGAATGATGTGGCACTGCACAGCATACAGGGTCTATAAATCTTTGTCTGTGCCTAGGATTATAAGTTTCTACTCAATACCAAGCCAAAACAAGAATCCTCTCCTCTTCTCCATATCCTCCCTACTCTCCTCTCTCCCCTCTTCATGTTCAAGAAGTTGGACATCCATCTGGCAAAGGTCCAAGGCATGGTGATGCCTGGAACAGAAAGGCTGTATGACATCTTCGACAGACTGCTGCTCAGGAGTTCTAAAGCACTTCCAAATCAGATAGAGATCTGATTTTTGGAGCGTAGATTCATGAGGAGAAGATGTTCTAGATCCTGCTTGAGTGGATATTGGTAGAGGCCAGACGCTTGTGTGGCTACATCAGAACCTCGGACTGTGCTGAGATCATTTACAGGATAATTAGATTACCCTTGAGGTATGTCTATACTTCTCATACTTTTAGATTTAATTTTAGATTTTAAATATTAGATAATAAAATTAGATCTAACATACATTAGATCTAAAATAGCGTAGGATAAAATTTTTAATTATTTCACCCCAGATTTGATGAAATCTGAAAGATCCTATAAAAAAAAAAGGTGGTTTTTCCTTCATCAACTTGGAGAAGATAGATTTATAATGAGAAGAAAGGTTCAAGATTGATCCTAGTGGATACCTATAGAGGCCAGACACCTATCCGGCTCAAGAACCTTCAGATCTAGGATCATCGATTGCAGTATATTTCAATCCACGCAAGGTATTGAGATCTGATCTCAATTTTTATTTTATTTTTTAGATTATATGCATGAATTAAATCCAGGACTTCGGTAGACATAGATTAGATCTATTGCATATGGGGTTAAAGGGTTTAACCTAGATTATTTTCACTAGTTCTTCAAAAAGATTTTAAAATCTATGCATGCAACCCTACCCATTTTCTAACAGTGGTATCAGAGCTAGGTTATTTTTAAGGTATATATAATCTGATTTTTGAGTTATATCCTAAAGATTGAATCGTTTAAAATTGATCTTGTATTGGTATAAGATTGTCCTGATATAGGATTAACCCCTATATTGAAAAGATTGTTCTAGTATAAGATTGATCGATTTTAAAACTAATTTTTGAAATATTAAATCAATCTTTTAGATCTAAAAATAGATGTATGTGATATATCTTTATTCATGTTAGACTTAAAATTAGAATGATTAAAAGTTCCAATCAGACTGGTATAAAGTTATTCTGATATAGGGTTTATCCCTTATATTGAAAAGGTTGTCCTAGTATGATGTGAAATAATTTTTTGAAAAATATTTTCATAGTATTTTAATCATTATTTTAGATATAACTTTACATATATTTGATATGTGTAATCCTTATTTTAGATCTAAAATTTAATATATATATGATATATGTTGATGCAAAAATCCACCGACGTCGGAGAAGCTGGAGTCGAGGGAGTCACGGTCGCCATCAGGACCTGCAAAGAAAGTCTAAACCGGAGTTGGGGGTGCTCCGACAAGACCCTCCGATGCTCAAGTCAATTCTCTGTCTCAACAAGAATGGAGTGCCCGAACAAAAATTTTAATAGAGTTTTTAGATAGAGATTAGAGCTTAGAGAATAACATATCTGGGGGTCCCCTTTTTATAGGCAGAGGGCGTAACAGATTGACAGCGACGTCTGCAACCACCCGGTAGTGAGCCTTTCGGAGCCATGAGGAGTTTGTTATGGAGAGTAGTGGAGTGGAGTCGTGGCCATCACCGTGGCCTGCCACGTGGAGCCTGTTATGGAGAGTGGAGTGATGTCCGTTGTCGTGACTTGCCAGAGCATGATGGAGCTGCGTGGGATCCATTACAGGAAGTGGAGCAGAGTCGCGGCCATTACTGTGGCCTGCCAGGGAGTCCAGGCCTGTCGACTGAAGCTCAGTTGGGGTGTCTGGTGGAGAGGGATAACTCTCCATCTGAGAGGAGCTCGGATGTTGCTGGCGAGCTTTCTACCGTTGGGTGCCTTGGGTGCTAGTACTGCAGGTGAAGGTCATCTGCTGTAGGAGCTCGGTCAGGGGCTTTTGGTGGATGAAGTTCAGTTTCACGCAGAATCGACCGACAGTGGATGTCGGATGGCGCTAGAGAGGTTCACCCGCTGGAGGGGTTCGGCTGCTGGAGCCCGCACATCGTAGGAGTTCGTCCGGAATCTGTCCGCTACAGAAGTTCGATCGGAGTCTAGTTCCCGTAGAAGTCCGGATGGGGATCATTTGTTGAGGGAGCTCGGCCGAAGCCTGCCTGCAATAGAAGTCCGGAAGGAATTCATTCACAAGGGAAGCTTGGGTGGAGGCTTACAGTAAAAATCTGACGCGGACCGCTCGTCGTAGAAATTTGAAGTAGACCGCTTGTAGTAGTAGCTCGGAGTAGGTCGCTTGTAGCAGAAGCTCGGAGTAGATCACTTGTAGCAGAAGCTCGATGTAGATCGCATGTGGTGGGGGCTCGAAGTCCGGCCCTTGTAAGAATTTGGATGAGGTCTACCTACAATGGGAGCTCAGGACTGAAGTCCGGCTCCCGTAGGAGCTCGGACGAAGTCTACCTGCAGTAGAAGTTCGGGGAAGATGTCCGGCTCCTGTAGGAGCCCGGATGAAACCAGAAGGCGGTCGACCGCCGTAGAGAATTGGATGGAGCCAGTCCATCGTGGAGATCTGCTGTTGGGAAAGTTCGGCCACTGACGAACTGACATAGTTCTGGAAGAAATTTGGATTGGAGTCGATCGAATCCTATCGGAAAGGATCCGAAAGGGGTCTGGAGAACGGTTGACCCTTGTAGGAGATCGGCCGATAGTAGAATCCAAAGAGCACTTGGAGTAGCCTGATGGACAACCGAAGAAGCTTATCGCTGGAGAAGCCCGGGAGATGCGGCAGGAGTTCGTCCGTCAGGGGAACCTGGTCGACACTTGTGGAAGAAGCTGTGAGAGTTTATCCGTCGGCAGAACTTGAGAATATTGTGGAAGCTCGACCGTCGGAGAGGTTCGGAAAGGTGTCGCTCAAGGTTGGACGTCAGTAGAGTCCCAAGAGAGTCACTCCTGGTACGAACTTCGGCTGGAGGGTTATTTTATACCCAACACCAGTCCCCCTACTTCCGAGTTCGAGTTTTGAATGAAGAAAGTATAGAGAAATTTTTATAGCCGAAGTTGCCCCCTTGAATTCTACATGCGACCGCCCTCAGATATCCTGGTATTTAATGCACGCATGCCGGAGTCTTTTCAAATCGGGGTGATCCGAAGTGACTTTTCAGAATTCTCGCTGGAGCGTTGCTTTAGGTATGGCGCAATAATGGCCTTGCTAGCTGTCAGTCGCTTTTAGCCGCCTGCTGTGGTGAGTGGGACATGTAGCGAACATGGGTCGGCCCGGGGAGATCCGTGATCATTATAGCGCCGGATCCCAGGGTCTATTTAAACCCGCCCTTCTTCCTCCAGGAGTTTCATTCTACCTGAAAGTCCTGTTGGTGCCTGCCTTCTTTCTGAGAGCTCTGACCTTTCTCGGCGTCCGTTTTGGCCCTAGGTGTTCTTCGAGTCATCCCTGTCCCTGTATCTCTGCATTCTTCGGAGCAGCTTAGGTTAGTTCCTGAACTTTCGTTCCTTCTCTCGCCATTTAGGTGTTCCTTCTTCTCCATTTTTCTTCTGCCGCATTCCACCTGTCTGGTTCCCCACGGACCTTTCGTCTCTTATTTTTCCCAATTTTTTTGGGATTTTTAGGGTTTTTGCTTGAAATGTCTTCTGGCACCTCCACCTCTAGCGATTCTAGGAGTTCGTCTGCCTCAGTCCCTCAGAACCCTCATACTGTAGATGAACCCATATCTAGGGCTGGGCCTCATCCAATTTTTGCGTCGGACACCATTCCCTGTTCTCTGACTCCGGATGAACTTCTACTGATAAGGGTTCAGTATGGAGTTCCTCCGAAATACGATCTGGAGCTTCCTGGTCCCGTCGATCGGACTAGCACCCCCCACCTGGCCGTTTCTGTCTGTACCAGGAGACCTTCCATGCCAGGCTCCGGCTCCCGCTTTCATCCTTCGTCATCGCTTTTTCCATTTTCTAAACACTTCTTTAGCTTCAGTCGCGTTGAACTCCTTTAGGTTTTTGATAGGGTTCCTCTCCCTCTACCATATAGTCAAAGTTCAGCCATCTCTTCTTTTGTTTAGGTATTTTTTACACCTTCAAGCGCCACCCCTCGGTAAAGAACTGGTGGTACTTCTCCCCCAGTTCAACAAGAAGGGGTTGCTGAAAGATGCTCCCTCTTCTATCCATAACTAGAAGGGGAAGTACCTCTACGTCCAATGTCCGACCTTAAAGCTGGGATTGCCCCCTTGGAGCTCCCTAAGGGATTCCGTCTGCCGGGCTCCTAGCCTGGGGGATGACGACCTTCAAGCTGCCCGAAAACTTCTTAGTTATCCAACTCCTTCCCTTCCCAACCTTCTGAAGGAGTAATTTCTGTTCAACATCGGCTTGAGTCCCCTAGATCCTATGAGTATTCCATCTTTCCTTTTCTTCTTCTTTTCTTCTTCTCTCCCCCCCCCCTTTTTTTTTTTTTTTTTAAGAATGGATGCCGAAGCAGCACAGATACTTGCCAGGGGTCTCAAGGTTCACAAAAGAAAAGGTGCTGCGGCCTCTGGGTCAGCAAAGGAAGCCAGAACGGAGGAGACGAGTTCAGCCATGCCTGCCCAGGCGGCCCTCACTGTCGATGTTCCTTCAGATGCCGAGCCCCCAGTTCCCCGAGCCTCTTCGAGGAGTTCTCCCATCGAAGTTCCCGCTTCGGGGGCTCGCTCCGAGGAGGTGCCAAGGGTTGAGAGGGGGAGGAGAAAGAAGATGGTGGCCCGCAGGGTCAGCGGCCATCGAGCTGCCATCGAAGAATCCCACGGCTCCGAGGAAGAGCCGATGGAGAATCCCTTTAATGACAGGGACCTGATAAAGCGATTGGTCGATGGGTGTGTCCTGTCCGAAGTCATCCAGAGGATCGTTCGCACCGATCCTGAACAGCGGGTTTGGGACTCTCTGGGGTCCTTTCTCGAGGTAAGCAGATTCACTTTCCTCCCCCTCGCTCCTTCATTCAATTAACTTCTCAGCTTTCATTCTGACCTTCTGGCCACCCTAGCAGATCGGGCACCAGCTCCTCGCCAACATCGAGGGATGAACAAGGCGAGGAGGGATGCTATCCAGGTGGAGGAAGGTCGTCGGGCCGAGGCCACCTGCCTCAAGGAAAAGGCTGCCGAGGTAGCCAACCTTCAAGAGGCACTTGAGAAAGAAAAGCAGGCCTCAAAGGAGATGGTGAAAAAGGCGGAGGCCGAGGTCGTAAATTTGACAGAGCAAATTTTGATTCTAATCTCGGAGGTCAGGGGCCAAGCGGTGGAGGAGTTCAAGGTCTCTGCTGAAATGAGGGACCTGAACGTCAAGTTCGGCCAAGATGCATTCATCAAAAGATTCGAGCTCTGCCAAGAGAAGATGGTCAAGAAATTTCCTGAGCTCGACTTCAGCTTCTTGGATGAGGCATCTGAGGATGAAGCCGGGCCCTCTCCTATTGCCGCTGCCACCGCAGCCCCCCTTCCAAGAACACCGGGCTCCCCACTCCTGCTTCGGAGGTCTGAGACCTCTGACTTTGTATTTTTCTTTCACTGTGATTTTTCTTTTTCTTTTTGTCTTTAAGAGACATTCAATCAATAAAATTGGGCTCCTCCTTATGGGAAACTTCTCTTCTCTTTTCTTTTTTCTTTCTGCAATGAGCCACGTCTTGACGCTTTTGTCTCCCGATGGTAGTGTCCTGCCGAAGCGCTTCCCTTGCCACAGGGAGTTTCGCTGAGGTCCATGATCCAACATCTGAGAAAGAAAGTCCATCATTTAATAAAAAAATCGAGGGAGATGGAGGATGAACTTCACAGGCCGAGGGAGAGCCACTCAGAGGCCACTGCGGAGGCTACCTACTTCTGGAACCTCCACATGAAGGGATCATGGATTACAGTCGGAGGAAGGCAAACTTCGAGAAGGAGCTCGAGGAACATAAGAAGCACGCCAGTGATCGATCTTGGGCTTAGGCTTCCAAGATCAGCTCTCTTGGAGCGGAGCTATCGGCTGCACGGAAGAAGATCGGCCAGCTGGAAGGAAGCTCGTCCTGGCTTTCGACTCGGGCCGACCACGATCGAGAATGGTCGAAGAAGTTCTCCGACCTTCAGCAACAGCTCCAGGATGCCGAGGCGAACTACAATGCATACCGGGCCGGCTGGTGCAAGCAGGTGGATGACTACAGGAGGAAGCTCAGGATGGCGACCGATGAGGTTGCCCGTCTTCAAAGGTCGTTATCTGAAGGGGCCCAGTTCGTCCCTGTTCGGGATCCCGACGAACTCCAATCCCTGAGAGGAACCATAGAAGAGCTATCCATCGCCCTTGGAGAGTGGAGGATCGAGCTACAGCAGTTGAAGATCCAGCTGGTATACGAGCAACAGGCGGTCAAGGATGCGGAGGTGGAGTCTAAGGTCCTGAGAAAAAGGCTTCGAGAGGTGGAGAATGAAAGCCAATGGTCTCGTTAGATGTATCTGGAGATACTAATAAGGGAGAAAGAATTAGATGAAGAAGTCAAAAGCTTAAGGCACTCCCTGATGAGGGTCGAAGTCGAAAGTTCGAAGTCGAAAGAAGCCGGGCCCCCTTAGGGCTCTTTTTGCCTTCCGTCCTTCTATGTATCCTCTTTTTCTGTTCTTATCGTTTTTCATTTTTTTTTTTTTTTTTTGGGCCTTCTGGGCTTTGTAACGTATACCTTATTAACGAAATGAAAAGAAAATTTTTTGTTACCTTGTTCGTGCGTTGTGTTGAATTGTCGTCCGCCGGACTTCTTTCATTTTTTGTCTCGTTCGATATCGATGTTGTCCGAAGGTTCCTTATTCATTTTTGTATTAGGTCATCATTACCGAATTTCTTTTGCCTTTTGATTTGTTCGATGTCGACATCGTTTGAAGGTTCCTAACTGTTGTCATGTTGATTTGCCTTTTCGTTCATGACCGTAGATCTCTCTTTCTCTTTCTCCTTCTTCATTGAGACGAGGTCCTTTGTCTCTTTGGTATAGTTTAGCTTCCATTTTTCACTGGCGTAGTCTGCCGCTTTTTCTTCGCATCTCCCTCCTCTTTTTAAGTAAGGGTTCTCCCTAACTTTTTATGGGGTCGTGGGAGCGTAGAGGGGCGTCGAGAAGGTTCTCTTTTTTCTTATCAGATCTTGAATGATCGGATCTTAGTTGGCATCAGGATGAGGTTCTCCTCCTATCCCTGATGTAGTTGATTTCAGCTCAGGTTAGGATGAGGTTCTCCTCCTATTCCTAACAGGGCTGTGGGGGCACATATGGGCATTGCAGGGCCTCTCCCCCATCCGATCTAAAAGTAATCGGGCCTTCGACTTTGCTCATGTTAGGGCGAGGTTCTCCTCCTGTCCCTAATAGGGTTGTGGGGCACATATGGGCATTGCAGGGGCTTCTCCCCCATCCGGTCTAAGAAAAATCGGGCCTTCGACTTTGCTTATATTAGGGCGAGGTTCTCCTCCTGTCCCTCATAGGGCTGTGGGGGCACATAAGGGCATTGTAGGACCTCTCCCCCCATCCGATCTAAGGAGAACCGGGCCTTCGACTTTGCTCATGATAGGGCGAGGTTCTCCTCCTGTCCTTAACAAGACTGTGGGGGCACATAAGGGCATTGTAGGACCTCTCCCCCCATCCGGTCTAAAAGTAATCGGGCCTTCGACTTTGCTCATGTTAGGGCGAGGTTCTTCTCCTGTCCCTAGCAGGGCTGTGGGGGCACATAAGGGCGTTGTAGGGCCTCTCCCCCCATCCGGACTAAAAGTAACCGAGCCTTCGACTTTGCTCATGTTAGGGCGAGGTTCTCCCCCTGTCCCTAACAGGGTCGTGGGGGCACATAAGGGCATTGTAGGGCCTCCCCCCCATCCGGTCTAAAAGTAACCGAGCCTTCAACTTTGGCTCATGTTAGGGCGAGGTTTTCCTCCTATCCTAACAGGGCCGTGGGGGCACATAAGGGTCGTTATATGGGCCTCTCCCCTCGTCCGGTCTTAAAATAATCGGACTTTAAAATTTGCCCATGTTAGGACAAGGTTCTCCTCCTGTTCCTAACATGGCCGTGGGGGTGCACAAGGGCCATTGTATGGGCCTCTCCCCCCATCCGGTCTTAAAATAATCGGACTTTCAACTTTGCCCATGTTAGGACAAGGTTCTCCTCCTGTTCCTAACATGGCTTTGTTTTTGTTGTCTGAAGGGGTTATCCCCTGTTGTTACGGGTCCATGCCAAAAGGAAAATAAATGCAAATCTGAAAGAAATCTTGATTTAAAGCAAAGTCGTTAGTAATACATTTACAGGTTTTTCAAATCCCATGGTCGTAGAAGGTCTGCTCCCCATCGAGGTCCTCCAGAGATGGAGTTGATGATCCCAATCGGAGGCCGATCTCCGGGCTGCTCTTCCCTCCTCGACGGCTCAGGTTATGGCAGGGCCCTTGGCCGATCCTCTCTACCCTCAGGCCGGCGTTGAATGAACCTGTCGAGCCGACCTCGTCTGATGAGCTCCTCGATCTCATCTCGGAGTTGAATGCATTCCTCTGTGTCGTGGCCGTGGTCACAATGGTAAAGGCAGAACTTGTTAGGATTGCGCTTCTCGGGGTGTGTGTGGCATCCTTTCTGGCCTTGGGAGCTGCTCCCTGACCTCCATCAGCACCTGGGTTTTCGATGCGTTGAGGGGGGCATAGCTGCAGAATCTTCCTGGGGGAGAGCCTCATCGAACCCTGTGGTCCAGGCTTCTCTACCTGCATGCTCGGGGAGGAGTCTGGGCGCGCTTGTGCTCGGGAGGAGTCTGAGAACGTGGCCGAGCTTCACTCGGCCCTCTTTCAACTATGGGCTTGCTGGAGTCGCCCGCTGCCATTACTTCGCAGCTTCCTCGTCCTTCAGCTTGAAGGCTTCCTTCACTCGGGCATATCCTTCGGCCCGAGCCAGCAGATCGGCAAAGTCTCTGAGATACTTCTTTCTAGGGAGAAGAGGAGGTCATTCTTTTGAAGGCCGCTCTTAAGGCGGCCATTGCAACCGATTGGTCCAGGTTCCAGACCTCCAGGGCGGCGGCATTGAAGCGGTTGACGTCAGCTCGAATGAATTCTCCCTCCTTTTGCTTGATGTTGATGAGGGACTCCAAACCTCGTCGGAGATGCTGGCTGCTGACGAAATGAGCCATAAACTGGTGACTCATCTAGTCAAAGGAGAAGATGTACCTGACTTCAGCGTCGAGTACCAATTCCTTACTGCTCCCTTCAAGGTAGACGGGAAAGCTCGACACAGATGGCATCTGGTGCGCCATGGAGCACATCATGGTCCGAAAGGCCTCCAGATGGTCGACCAGGTCCGAGGTCCCATCGTAGCTCTCGAATTGGGGGAGCTTGAAGTTCAACGGGATTGGTTCTGCATGATCATTTGAGAGAAGGAGGGTCAGTGCAGATGTCCTCACCGTAAGTAGTGGGAGCACGACGGAGCTCTTCGATCTGCCGTCATCTCCTGGAATCTCTGATCCAGGAGGTCCTCTCGATTGCGGGCCTTGAGGGTCTTCTAGGAGCAGAAGCAGGGACTCTCTAGGGGTTTGAATCATGATCAGACGGAGGACTCTCCACCTTCTATTTTTCTTTTCTGGGAAAGACAGGGCGGCTGGCCCATGTGGCCACCCGATCGTCGGATTCTGGAACTCCG
>NC_026003.2:75878989-75939981 GCF_000442705.2 Elaeis guineensis
AAGTTGAATTAGATTAGGTCAAGGACACTCTAGACTCAACTCAATAGTTGTAGTTGAATGGGTCCATGTTTTAACTAGACCAAGATGGACTTAATTCATGGCTACACGGTGGAACCCTATTTACTAAGTTTATCAAATTAAAACTAATGAACCAGTTGGTGTCTAAGGTAAGTTTGGCAGTCTGACCATGGTTTTTAACTGGGAGCTACTCGCATTGATTCGATCTCTGACGAGTTAATGGCATATCCCTTCCACTGATCTCACTTACCTGGCCAACCTGATGAGTTAGGTTTTGATTAGATTACTTGGTGATTAGGGCTCACCCATGTCATTAAGTAAATCAGTGTGACTGATTTAGGTACTCCTAATGCTGGCTTTAATTAAATCTTTTTTAATCTGACTTGGTGAAGTCAGTGGGAGGATTGAAATTGGTGGTTAATTTCTTCTCTTCTATCCTTTAATAAAATCCTCAAAAATTATTAGGTCCTAAAAATGATTAAGTTATAGTGATAACTAAGTCATAGCCTCCCATTAAGTGAGTGATAATGAGTCCATTAGTTTAATAATCACTAGAGGCCCAAAGGCTTGGTGCTTATTGACTAATGGAATTATCATTCATAATATGTCATTTGGTTGAGTCTTTCTGATGGTGGTCAGGTTGGCCGGCCAAAGTCGGGCCTGATTATTTATTGGTCAAAATTCACCAAATCAAGTCATGTTAATGGTTGGACCTAACCAGATCTTTTCAGTGGAGGCCAAAGCCTACTGATTAGGTTCTGGGGCAAAATCAATTACTAGAAGTTGTTTAGAGAAACAACTGGTTATGAACCTACCCATAGATGCACATGGATTGATCAGCCAAAGTTGGGCTCGTGTGTAGTCTGTGTGGATTCTAGTACCCACTAAGGAATTAAAGTAATTCCTCGAATTAGAGGATGAGGCTACCAATTCGTAAAAATACTGGAAGAAACTTTAGACTAAAGCCCAAGTCTTTAGTATTAATAATTTATGTACTAATAAAGGTCTAATTTTATTTATGCAGCTATGGCCACTACCCTGTCGCTCCGGTCATTATTAGATAATGACAAGTTCATGGGACCTAATTTTGATAGTTGGTATCAAAAATTGAAAATCATCATTGAGCATGAGCGGATCCTTTATGGAGTAACGGATCCAGCACCTGAAGAGCCAGCTCCGAATGCAAGAGGGACGGTCTGAGACACTTATCAGAAGTGGCTCACGACTGTACCACCGTTTGGTGCATAATGTTGGCGGCAATGAATGATGAGTTCAATCGCAGGTTCGAGAACGTCCAGCCACAGAAGATGCTTCAAATATTGAACGACTCTTTTGGCACGCCTGACGATGTTGAAAGGTACAAAACTAGTTGTGCCATTTTCAATGCTCGGATGAGGGATGGGGCCTCAGTCACTGATCATGTACTGTACATGATCGAAATGATTGAGCACCTAAGTAAACTGGGCTTTTCCTTGCACGAGCAGCTCAGTAAGGATGCGATCCTTAATTCTTTGCCCAAGTCCGTCCTCCCTTCCTTACTCATTTTCGGATGACAAAGCCTGCAGTGAACTACTACGGCTTATTGGGGTTGCTGCAGAACTTTGAGAAGGACCACCAGCTCCATAAGGAGTCGGTGAATGTTGTGAGAGGGTCTTCTTCTGGTCGTCGACCCTTTAAGAAAGGGAAGAAGAACAAAGAAGAAGAAGAATAAGAAGGTGCAGCCGCATGTAGGGACGTTTACACAGGGTCAGACCAAGAAGCACAAGCCCGACCAGAGCCAAGCAGAGTGCTTCTTTTGCAAGAAGTAGGGGCACTAGAAGAGGAACTGTCCTCTATACATTGCCTCCCTGGACCCGAACAGGCTGAAGAAGAAGCAAGGTAATTATATGATAACACCTTGCAACGTTTTCATTTGTGATACTACTGCTTGGGTATTGGATATCGAAAGTCCTTATCATATCTATAATTCGATGTAGGGTCTGCAGGTCAGTAAGAGATTTGATGAAGGCGAGAGGTTCCTGAATGTTAGAGATGGAAGCAAAGTTCCAGTTCTAGCTTTAGGAATTATGAACCTAGTAATCAACTCTCATAATGTAATTCTGAGTGAATGTCACTATTGTCCAAGTTGTTTATTAAATATTATTTCTGTAGGCCTTTTGGTCATGTACAGTTATGAATTTTTAATAAAAGAAAATATTTGCAATATCATTTTGAATGGTGTTACAATGTTTGTTGGACAACTAAATAATGGAATTTACTTACTATCACAACCTGTTAATATGGTTCAAACCTCTGGTAAACGCCCTAGAATGGATAATATGTCAGAAGTCTATCTTTGGCACTGTAGGCTAGGTCATATCAATAAGAACAGGATAAACAGATTGGCTCAAGAAGGAATTCTTGAAGTTAGTGATTGTGAATCACTTCCAACCTGCGAGTCCTGTCTTCTTGGGAAGATGACCAAATCACCTTTTACTGAAAAAGGTGAGCGAGCCAGTGAACTCTTGGGTCTGATACATTTTGATGTATGTGGACCCATGAGATCAAGTGCAAGAGGTGGATATTTCTACTTCATAACCTTCACAGACGACTTATCGAGGTATGGGTATGTCTATCTAATGAAGCATAAGTCAGAGTCATTTGAAATGTTCCAACTATTCCAAAATGAGGTAGAAAAATAAACTAGGAAGTGTATTAAAACTCTTCGATCTGATCGAGGAGGTGAATACATTTTCAATGAGTTTCTGACATATCTTGGGGAGAATGGGATTCTCTTTAAGTAGACTCTTCCTGAAACACCACAGCATAATGGTGTGTCTGAAAGGAAGAATCGGACCTTGTTGGATATGGTTCGATCCATGATGGGGTTTGCTGGTCTGTCGATCTCCCTTTGGGGATATATGCTCGAATCGGCTTGTTATCTTTTAAATAGGGTTTCGAGTAAGTCTGTAACCAAAACACCATATGAGACATGGATAGGATGTAAGCCAGTACTCTCGCACCTTAGGGTTTGGAGGTGTCCAGCTTATGTTAAACATTTAATTACGGACAACCTTTGACCTAGGTCTGACAAGTATTATTTCATAGGGTACCCAAAAGTGACCAAAGGGTATTATTTCTATCTAGCTGATGAGCAAAAAGTGTTTGTCAGCCTTAAGGCAATCTTTTTGGAAAAGGAGTTCCTTGGTGAAGGGACTGTTGCCTCTAAGGTCAAACTTGAAGAAGTTCGACAGGTGAAAAAACCAACACAAGTTGTTGAATCTAAATCGGATTTGGTTAGATCAGATCCAGAGCCCATTGTTCCTGCACTCTTAAGATGATCTGGTAGAGTACCACGTCAATCAGACAGATACTATGGTTTCTTGGTCCGAGATGGCGATCCTGTCGAACTTGATGAAAACGATGAGGATCCGATCACCTACATGGATGCAATGCAGAGATCTGACTCTGAGAAATGGTTAGAGGCCATGAAATTCGAAATAGAGTCTATGAAGGTCAACGATGTATAGACATTGGTTGACCCACCCAAAGGAGTAAAACCCATAGGGTGTAAGTGGGTCTTCAAGAGAAAAAGGGGCACGGACGGAAAGGTGGAGACCTATAAAGTCCGTCTGATTGCCAAGGGATATCGTCAACGTTATGGTATAGACTATGACGAGACATTTTCTCCTGTGGCAATGCTCAAATCCATTCGGATTATGCTTGTGATAGCTACCCATCTGGACTATGAAATCTGACAGATGGATGTGAAGACAGCTTTCCTAAATGGAGAGCTGGATGAAGAGGTGTATATGATACAACCTGAAGGGTTTACATCCACAGATGAGTCTAAGGTGTGCAGACTACAGAGGTCCATTTATTGACTTAAGCAGGCATCCCGGAGTTGGAACATACGTTTTGATAGGATGATCAAGACGTATGGCTTCGTTAAGAATGGAGAAGAGCCTTGCATTTATAAGTGGGCTAATGGTCCAGCAGTGGTATTTCTTGTATTGTATGTGGATGATATTCTCTTAATCAAAAATGATGTCCCTGCATTACAAAGAATAAAGATTTGGCTGTCGTCACAGTTCACAATAAAGGATCTGGGAGAAGCTTCCTACATCCTAGGGATGAGGATGTATAGGGATAGATCTAAAAGGTTGCTTGGCTTATCCCAGTCTACGTACATTGATACGATGCTGAAGAGATTCAGCATGGAGAATTTCAAGAAAGGCTATCTACCGATAGGCCATGGAATTTCTCTCTCGAAGAGGGATTGTCCGACAACACCACAAGAGAGAGAGCGTATGGATAGAATTCTATATGCTTCGATAGTGGGATCTATCATGTATGCCATGACATGTACATGACTAGATGTGGCATACTCACTAGGGGTAGTGAGTAGATACCAATCTGATCCAGGGAAAAATCACTGAAACGTTGTTAAAACCATCCTGAAGTATTTAAGAAATACTAAGGACCAGTGGCTTGTTTATGATGAATCGGACTTGAGACTTATGGGATTTACAGACTCCAGTTTTCAGTCTAATCATGATGACAGCAAAGTGTGTCGGGATTTATTTTTACCCTTAATGGTGGGGCTGTCTACTGGAAGAGTTTCAAGCAGCACACTATGGCTGATTCAGTTTGCGAGGCAGAGTATGTTGCTACATTAGATGCTGCCAAAGAAGTGGTGTGGCTGAGGAAATTCCTCACCGAGCTCGGAGTAGCACCCTCCCTTGTTGGTCCAGTTTTGCTCTATTGTGACAGCTCTGGAGCCATTGCTCAGGCAAAGAAACCAAAGGTACACCAGCGGACGAAACATATTCTGCACCGCTACCATCTTATCTGAGAAATCATGGATAGAGGTGATGTCAACCTTCAGAAGATCGATGGAAAGGAGAACCTGGCCGACCCATTCATTAAAGCCATTGCGGTGAAGGAGTTCGATGACTTCAAGTCGAAGATGGGTATTAGATACTGCACCGATTGGCTTTAGACCAAGTGGGAGACTATTGGGAATAGTGTCCCAAAGACAATCATCAGCCTATTGATGGTTGTGCTCTTTCTTGTATTAGTATATGAATTATAAATTAATAAAAGTTATTTTGATATTTTTCATCACAAATTGTTTCATCTTCTAAAGAACTCCTGTGTTGTGGTGAAGTTCTTAGGACTATTTAGACTCGACAAAGGTAGATTTGTCGTTTAGTCCTTAAACTTGTTCACGACCAAATGATACGTTGTTACCAAGGACAACAACATTTATCAAGCATAGGTCATTGTGTGCCATATGGGTTGGTTGTCCTCTTAATCAAGGAGTGTGGAGACACTAGTATGACATACAGGTGAGATGTAAGGGTACATCTGCACTGAACATGACCGACTCCGAAGCTTTTTCTACAGTCAAGATTTGCTCCGATGGGATATGGGTATAACTGTCCCTCCAACCTGAGACTGTCACAGTGACTTGCAAGCAACTCACTGCACTTAGGCATTGGACTACCTAAATTTCTAATTCAGTGACGGAAGGCTGCTAGGTGTAGTCAAGTACTTGACTTGTCGGTGCGTGTGTCAAGATGGGATTGACCACTCCAGTTCAGGAGCTGTGTACAGTCGTGTTTCAATTTAGCAAAACCTTAGCCAGGGTAGTCTTAGTGAGGAGTCATAGGACTGTTTGAGTTGAGCATGATTCAGATGATCTGATCAGGGTTGACAGTTTAACCCTGAGTCATCTTATACACAGGGGTCAAAAGGGATGAATTATATAGTAACCATATTCGCGTAGGTTCTGAATGTTGCGATTGTGACTATTTATTCTATCTGGACGTTGGGTACCATTGCTAGATAGTCACTTCGATTAGTACAGAAATTGATTCCTGTGCTACCGGCTTAGGTTCGAACCTGTGGGGTCACACACATTAGAAATTTTTATTTGATCTGATGGTTGGTGAAGAGTCCGACTGGACTGGGACTCTTCGACCAAGAGTCCTAATACTTGGAGACTCTGAGTCCTATGTGTCTGAAACTTTATGATCGAGAATCAGGATTCTCTGATCATGAGTTCCACATAATTTGGGTACCGAGGTCAAGAGTCTCACTAGTTTGGGACTCTTCCATCAGGGTTTCATATCGATGGACTTTGATGCCCGATTGTCCATTAGATTTGGACTCAGTATTTATGAGAAGTTTAATTAGTGATTTGATCGCTAATTAATTTAATTTGATTGAGTAATTATTTTTGGCTCAAGTTCAATTGAATTGGATTCAGTTGGGTTTGACCCGATTAGGTTAAGAGTTAACCTAATCGCCGAGGTGGTTTGGTCCTTGATCTGATCAAGGGTTGGGCTTAGTCAATTCCTGATTTGATTAGAATTTTATTGAGCTTAATTAAGCCTAATTGTGCTGGATTTAACTTAGTCTAATTGTTCCTAACCTATTTTAATAAGGTTGGTTCAATTAGGTTGATTTAATATTTGAAACCACCTTGACTTATCTCCCTGCACCACTCACCTCACCTGTGCCTATTTGAATTCATAAGAAACAAATTCTCATAAATTTTTTCTCATGTAGAAGTCTTCCCACGCCCCTCCCTTGTGCGCCATTTGAGTGGATAAAGATTGATTAGTTGGCCATTCAAATTCAAATGATGTTTGAATTTGAATGAGCAACTAATCCCATGCACCACCTTATCCACTTGTGCGCCACTTGCTCTACACGAGAAAAAGTTTCTCGTGTAAACTCTCCATGCAAAAAGAACCCACGTCCCCTTCTTCTCATGCCAAGAGTGGATAAAGATTGGTTGGTTGGCATTTGAATTCAAATTCGATTTGAATTCAAGTGAGCAACCACCTAGCTTTATCCTCTCACGCGTTGAAGATGCGGTAAAGATGCGGTCTTGCACTGTTTTAAAAAGAGAAGAGAAGGTGGGGTGTGCACATGACTTTCTTAGAGAGATAGGGTGGCATGAGAAAGGCTTCGTGCATGAGAAAAGAAAAGAAAAGAAGAGAAAAGAAAAGAAACAGAAAGGGCGCAGGGTTTTTCTGTGAGTACCCTAGGGTTTCTACCTAGGGTTCGGGAAGTGAGAAGGTGAGCTACGAGTGTCGTGAGCCCACCAAACTTTAGGAAGAGTTTCATCAATCTCTCAAGTACCTTTGCTGATAATCTGAAGCATCCAAGGAGTCAGCAGACATCGATCAAAGAAGTTCGATCAACATCGGCCATCGATAGGGTTCTGCATCGAACTAGCATTCGTGAGGAGCCGATCAGACCGGATGCTTCGTGTGGATGATCTATGGAGGTCAGATATACTATGTGGCTGTATTGCGATGATCAAACCTTTCCGACGGTGATCAGACTGCAGCGATCGACTACCTACACGAAGGTAATATTTTCTATACATATAACAGTAAAATATTTACTGTAGAATTCGAAATTTCAAATTTAAATGCATGCTATATATATCATATTTAGATCCTTATATAGAGTTACTATATATTAATTAATTAGATTAATTAATAATTTCCACTGTAAAATTATAATTTTGAAAAAGTTTAAAATTATCGTTTTACCCCTACACTGCAAATTCACTACAGATGGGATTTAGATATGTAGCCAATTGGCATTAGGTCAAGTGGGAGTTTGTTAGATATGTGCCCTAGATGCCAGATTGACTGACACATTCCTGTACAAATCTAAGGGCAAATTTATAATTTTGACTATAAATTAATAAATGGGTTATACTTCTATCACATTGTGTACGTTGTGTACATTGTGTCTATGATATATCCTTTGAGTTAGTAGAAATATCAATTCATATTTTCAAGAGTTGAAAATTTAAGGCATGAATTTACATAACTAACTCATAAACAGCTCTTGACCATAGGATCATCACGAGGATGGTGATCGATCCGGAAGGTTAGTGTACGATCACTTCCTTAAGATAGATGTGTCTTGAGTCTATGGTGTGGAGACACCAGAGTAAGAGTACAGGTATTCATTGAGAATGAGAGTACTGAGCGTGACCATCTAGAGCAGTTATAAGAAAGTCTACCTTCTCGTCGATGACTAGCTCGATGCTGTAGTTGTGTGTCTGGTTCTTTGACCTGAGATGCATCGATAGTTCACCTTGAGTGTGTTATAGTTTGACTATATCATAACTCGGTCTCCTAGCCATTCGAAATCCTGAGGTGTATATTGGCTATAGCATATTCATTGTAGGAACTAGGTCGCACCAAGATGGGATCTATCAACCTCGATAGATGAGAGGAGTAGTCCTATGGTGATCGAAAGATCGAGTCCTTAAGCCCATGGCCATGGCAGAGTGAAATAATGGGAAAGAGTTTTTCATTGGGGTTTCACATCGGACTTAGTCAATCGATTGATTCATATGACTGATGTTGGGTTTGATAAGTTTACCTTAACCCTAATTCAGTTGGGACTCATGATAGAGGAACTCAATCACACAGGTAGCTGCACCGACAGGTTCATCTTCAGTTCTGATGGGTTGCCACTACATACTGCTAGGTGTCAGTGATACATTTTGGGAGCAATTAGAATGATATTTGATGATCGATCATTCTAATTGTCTGAATCAGAAGAGTTCTGATTCATCGAAAGAAGTTTCGATGATGTCGATGATGAGACACGACATATCTCATTACCATACAGAATTGAACCTAACTGGGTCACACAAACAAGGGTTAGGATCTGGATGTCATCAATTGGGCTAACCCAATTGATTTGGATAAGATCCAATTAGGTTCAAGGAAATCGTGCTAGCACATGATTGAGCCTCACTTTCTCCTCATGTAATCTTTTCTGTCTCTACTGAGCCAAATATGATTTGACTCATCCAAAGAACCTTAGAAAGATTTCTCTCAGTCTAAATGAAGCTTGTCTAGCTTAGAAAAGGCTTATCTTAATTCATGAGATGAATTTAAGACAAGCACCTGCTAATTCCTGTCACCTGCCAATTTTATTTTAGGACATCTATCAAATGTTGATATATGGGTCTTAAACTGAAGAGAGCTCATTGGAGGATTTTTGTGGAGTGTCCACATGCCAAAACTATATTGAATTGGATGCCATAATCATATTATGGCGTGAGCCCAATTGGATTAAAGTGGGCACCCCAAATGGATAAGGATGAAGAGTCCTGATTAACATGGACTCTTTGGCGCCAACCCTTGCTTGTGCTTATCCATTGTTGGTGCCAACTTTTGGAGATAAGGTGGGATTCTTATCTGATGTGATCAGATGATATCACTCCACCAATTAAAATTTTTCTAGATTAAATAGAATTTTCTGATTGGTCGAATGATGTGGCACTGCACAGCATACAGGGTCTATAAAATCTTTGTCTGTGCCTAGGATTTATAAGTTTCTACTCAATACCAAGCCAAAACAAGAATCCTCTCCTCTTCTCCATATCCTCCCTACTCTCCTCTCTCCCCTCTTCATGTTCAAGAAGTTGGACATCCATCTGGCAAAGGTCCAAGGCATGGTGATGCCTGGAACAGAAAGGCTGTATGACATCTTCGACAGACTGCTGCTCAGGAGTTCTAAAGCACTTCCAAATCAGATAGAGATCTGATTTTTGGAGCGTAGATTCATGAGGAGAAGATGTTCTAGATCCTGCTTGAGTGGATATTGGTAGAGGCCAGACGCTTGTGTGGCTACATCAGAACCTCGGACTGTGCTGAGATCATTTACAGGATAATTAGATTACCCTTGAGGTATGTCTATACTTCTCATACTTTTAGATTTAATTTTAGATTTTAAATATTAGATAATAAAATTAGATCTAACATACATTAGATCTAAAATAGCGTAGGATAAAATTTTTAATTATTTCACCCCAGATTTGATGAAATCTGAAAGATCCTATAAAAAAAAAAGGTGGTTTTTCCTTCATCAACTTGGAGAAGATAGATTTATAATGAGAAGAAAGGTTCAAGATTGATCCTAGTGGATACCTATAGAGGCCAGACACCTATCCGGCTCAAGAACCTTCAGATCTAGGATCATCGATTGCAGTATATTTCAATCCACGCAAGGTATTGAGATCTGATCTCAATTTTTATTTTATTTTTTAGATTATATGCATGAATTAAATCCAGGACTTCGGTAGACATAGATTAGATCTATTGCATATGGGGTTAAAGGGTTTAACCTAGATTATTTTCACTAGTTCTTCAAAAAGATTTTAAAATCTATGCATGCAACCCTACCCATTTTCTAACAGTGGTATCAGAGCTAGGTTATTTTTAAGGTATATATAATCTGATTTTTGAGTTATATCCTAAAGATTGAATCGTTTAAAATTGATCTTGTATTGGTATAAGATTGTCCTGATATAGGATTAACCCCTATATTGAAAAGATTGTTCTAGTATAAGATTGATCGATTTTAAAACTAATTTTTGAAATATTTAAATCAATCTTTTAGATCTAAAAATAGATGTATGTGATATATCTTTATTCATGTTAGACTTAAAATTAGAATGATTAAAAGTTCCAATCAGACTGGTATAAAGTTATTCTGATATAGGGTTTATCCCTTATATTGAAAAGGTTGTCCTAGTATGATGTGAAATAATTTTTTGAAAAATATTTTCATAGTATTTTAATCATTATTTTAGATATAACTTTACATATATTTGATATGTGTAATCCTTATTTTAGATCTAAAATTTAATATATATATGATATATGTTGATGCAAAAATCCACCGACGTCGGAGAAGCTGGAGTCGAGGGAGTCACGGTCGCCATCAGGACCTGCAAAGAAAGTCTAAACCGGAGTTGGGGGTGCTCCGACAAGACCCTCCGATGCTCAAGTCAATTCTCTGTCTCAACAAGAATGGAGTGCCCGAACAAAAATTTTAATAGAGTTTTTAGATAGAGATTAGAGCTTAGAGAATAACATATCTGGGGGTCCCCTTTTTATAGGCAGAGGGCGTAACAGATTGACAGCGACGTCTGCAACCACCCGGTAGTGAGCCTTTCGGAGCCATGAGGAGTTTGTTATGGAGAGTAGTGGAGTGGAGTCGTGGCCATCACCGTGGCCTGCCACGTGGAGCCTGTTATGGAGAGTGGAGTGATGTCCGTTGTCGTGACTTGCCAGAGCATGATGGAGCTGCGTGGGATCCATTACAGGAAGTGGAGCAGAGTCGCGGCCATTACTGTGGCCTGCCAGGGAGTCCAGGCCTGTCGACTGAAGCTCAGTTGGGGTGTCTGGTGGAGAGGGATAACTCTCCATCTGAGAGGAGCTCGGATGTTGCTGGCGAGCTTTCTACCGTTGGGTGCCTTGGGTGCTAGTACTGCAGGTGAAGGTCATCTGCTGTAGGAGCTCGGTCAGGGGCTTTTGGTGGATGAAGTTCAGTTTCACGCAGAATCGACCGACAGTGGATGTCGGATGGCGCTAGAGAGGTTCACCCGCTGGAGGGGTTCGGCTGCTGGAGCCCGCACATCGTAGGAGTTCGTCCGGAATCTGTCCGCTACAGAAGTTCGATCGGAGTCTAGTTCCCGTAGAAGTCCGGATGGGGATCATTTGTTGAGGGAGCTCGGCCGAAGCCTGCCTGCAATAGAAGTCCGGAAGGAATTCATTCACAAGGGAAGCTTGGGTGGAGGCTTACAGTAAAAATCTGACGCGGACCGCTCGTCGTAGAAATTTGAAGTAGACCGCTTGTAGTAGTAGCTCGGAGTAGGTCGCTTGTAGCAGAAGCTCGGAGTAGATCACTTGTAGCAGAAGCTCGATGTAGATCGCATGTGGTGGGGGCTCGAAGTCCGGCCCTTGTAAGAATTTGGATGAGGTCTACCTACAATGGGAGCTCAGGACTGAAGTCCGGCTCCCGTAGGAGCTCGGACGAAGTCTACCTGCAGTAGAAGTTCGGGGAAGATGTCCGGCTCCTGTAGGAGCCCGGATGAAACCCAGAAGGCGGTCGACCGCCGTAGAGAATTGGATGGAGCCAGTCCATCGTGGAGATCTGCTGTTGGGAAAGTTCGGCCACTGACGAACTGACATAGTTCTGGAAGAAATTTGGATTGGAGTCGATCGAATCCTATCGGAAAGGATCCGAAAGGGGTCTGGAGAACGGTTGACCCTTGTAGGAGATCGGCCGATAGTAGAATCCAAAGAGCACTTGGAGTAGCCTGATGGACAACCGAAGAAGCTTATCGCTGGAGAAGCCCGGGAGATGCGGCAGGAGTTCGTCCGTCAGGGGAACCTGGTCGACACTTGTGGAAGAAGCTGTGAGAGTTTATCCGTCGGCAGAACTTGAGAATATTGTGGAAGCTCGACCGTCGGAGAGGTTCGGAAAGGTGTCGCTCAAGGTTGGACGTCAGTAGAGTCCCAAGAGAGTCACTCCTGGTACGAACTTCGGCTGGAGGGTTATTTTATACCCAACACCAGTCCCCCTACTTCCGAGTTCGAGTTTTGAATGAAGAAAGTATAGAGAAATTTTTATAGCCGAAGTTGCCCCCTTGAATTCTACATGCGACCGCCCTCAGATATCCTGGTATTTAATGCACGCATGCCGGAGTCTTTTCAAATCGGGGTGATCCGAAGTGACTTTTCAGAATTCTCGCTGGAGCGTTGCTTTAGGTATGGCGCAATAATGGCCTTGCTAGCTGTCAGTCGCTTTTAGCCGCCTGCTGTGGTGAGTGGGACATGTAGCGAACATGGGTCGGCCCGGGGAGATCCGTGATCATTATAGCGCCGGATCCCAGGGTCTATTTAAACCCGCCCTTCTTCCTCCAGGAGTTTCATTCTACCTGAAAGTCCTGTTGGTGCCTGCCTTCTTTCTGAGAGCTCTGACCTTTCTCGGCGTCCGTTTTGGCCCTAGGTGTTCTTCGAGTCATCCCTGTCCCTGTATCTCTGCATTCTTCGGAGCAGCTTAGGTTAGTTCCTGAACTTTCGTTCCTTCTCTCGCCATTTAGGTGTTCCTTCTTCTCCATTTTTCTTCTGCCGCATTCCACCTGTCTGGTTCCCCACGGACCTTTCGTCTCTTATTTTTCCCAATTTTTTTGGGATTTTTAGGGTTTTTGCTTGAAATGTCTTCTGGCACCTCCACCTCTAGCGATTCTAGGAGTTCGTCTGCCTCAGTCCCTCAGAACCCTCATACTGTAGATGAACCCATATCTAGGGCTGGGCCTCATCCAATTTTTGCGTCGGACACCATTCCCTGTTCTCTGACTCCGGATGAACTTCTACTGATAAGGGTTCAGTATGGAGTTCCTCCGAAATACGATCTGGAGCTTCCTGGTCCCGTCGATCGGACTAGCACCCCCCACCTGGCCGTTTCTGTCTGTACCAGGAGACCTTCCATGCCAGGCTCCGGCTCCCGCTTTCATCCTTCGTCATCGCTTTTTTCCATTTTCTAAACACTTCTTTAGCTTCAGTCGCGTTGAACTCCTTTAGGTTTTTGATAGGGTTCCTCTCCCTCTACCATATAGTCAAAGTTCAGCCATCTCTTCTTTTGTTTAGGTATTTTTACACCTTCAAGCGCCACCCCTCGGTAAAGAACTGGTGGTACTTCTCCCCCAGTTCAACAAGAAGGGGTTGCTGAAAGATGCTCCCTCTTCTATCCATAACTAGAAGGGGAAGTACCTCTACGTCCAATGTCCGACCTTAAAGCTGGGATTGCCCCCTTGGAGCTCCCTAAGGGATTCCGTCTGCCGGGCTCCTAGCCTGGGGATGACGACCTTCAAGCTGCCCGAAAACTTCTTAGTTATCCAACTCCTTCCCTTCCCAACCTTCTGAAGGAGTAATTTCTGTTCAACATCGGCTTGAGTCCCCTAGATCCTATGAGTATTCCATCTTTCCTTTTCTTCTTCTTTTCTTCTTCTCTCCCCCCCCCTTTTTTTTTTTTTTTTTAAGAATGGATGCCGAAGCAGCACAGATACTTGCCAGGGGTCTCAAGGTTCACAAAAGAAAAGGTGCTGCGGCCTCTGGGTCAGCAAAGGAAGCCAGAACGGAGGAGACGAGTTCAGCCATGCCTGCCCAGGCGGCCCTCACTGTCGATGTTCCTTCAGATGCCGAGCCCCCAGTTCCCGAGCCTCTTCGAGGAGTTCTCCCATCGAAGTTCCCGCTTCGGGGGCTCGCTCCGAGGAGGTGCCAAGGGTTGAGAGGGGAGGAGAAAGAAGATGGTGGCCCGCAGGGTCAGCGGCCATCGAGCTGCCATCGAAGAATCCCACGGCTCCGAGGAAGAGCCGATGGAGAATCCCTTTAATGACAGGGACCTGATAAAGCGATTGGTCGATGGGTGTGTCCTGTCCGAAGTCATCCAGAGGATCGTTCGCACCGATCCTGAACAGCGGGTTTGGGACTCTCTGGGGTCCTTTCTCGAGGTAAGCAGATTCACTTTCCTCCCCCTCGCTCCTTCATTCAATTAACTTCTCAGCTTTCATTCTGACCTTCTGGCCACCCTAGCAGATCGGGCACCAGCTCCTCGCCAACATCGAGGGATGAACAAGGCGAGGAGGGATGCTATCCAGGTGGAGGAAGGTCGTCGGGCCGAGGCCACCTGCCTCAAGGAAAAGGCTGCCGAGGTAGCCAACCTTCAAGAGGCACTTGAGAAAGAAAAGCAGGCCTCAAAGGAGATGGTGAAAAAGGCGGAGGCCGAGGTCGTAAATTTGACAGAGCAAATTTTGATTCTAATCTCGGAGGTCAGGGGCCAAGCGGTGGAGGAGTTCAAGGTCTCTGCTGAAATGAGGGACCTGAACGTCAAGTTCGGCCAAGATGCATTCATCAAAAGATTCGAGCTCTGCCAAGAGAAGATGGTCAAGAAATTTCCTGAGCTCGACTTCAGCTTCTTGGATGAGGCATCTGAGGATGAAGCCGGGCCCTCTCCTATTGCCGCTGCCACCGCAGCCCCCCTTCCAAGAACACCGGGCTCCCCACTCCTGCTTCGGAGGTCTGAGACCTCTGACTTTGTATTTTTCTTTCACTGTGATTTTTCTTTTTCTTTTTGTCTTTAAGAGACATTCAATCAATAAAATTGGGCTCCTCCTTATGGGAAACTTCTCTTCTCTTTTCTTTTTTCTTTCTGCAATGAGCCACGTCTTGACGCTTTTGTCTCCCGATGGTAGTGTCCTGCCGAAGCGCTTCCCTTGCCACAGGGAGTTTCGCTGAGGTCCATGATCCAACATCTGAGAAAGAAAGTCCATCATTTAATAAAAAAATCGAGGGAGATGGAGGATGAACTTCACAGGCCGAGGGAGAGCCACTCAGAGGCCACTGCGGAGGCTACCTACTTCTGGAACCTCCACATGAAAGGGATCATGGATTACAGTCGGAGGAAGGCAAACTTCGAGAAGGAGCTCGAGGAACATAAGAAGCACGCCAGTGATCGATCTTGGGCTTAGGCTTCCAAGATCAGCTCTCTTGGAGCGGAGCTATCGGCTGCACGGAAGAAGATCGGCCAGCTGGAAGGAAGCTCGTCCTGGCTTTCGACTCGGGCCGACCACGATCGAGAATGGTCGAAGAAGTTCTCCGACCTTCAGCAACAGCTCCAGGATGCCGAGGCGAACTACAATGCATACCGGGCCGGCTGGTGCAAGCAGGTGGATGACTACAGGAGGAAGCTCAGGATGGCGACCGATGAGGTTGCCCGTCTTCAAAGGTCGTTATCTGAAGGGGCCCAGTTCGTCCCTGTTCGGGATCCCGACGAACTCCAATCCCTGAGAGGAACCATAGAAGAGCTATCCATCGCCCTTGGAGAGTGGAGGATCGAGCTACAGCAGTTGAAGATCCAGCTGGTATACGAGCAACAGGCGGTCAAGGATGCGGAGGTGGAGTCTAAGGTCCTGAGAAAAAGGCTTCGAGAGGTGGAGAATGAAAGCCAATGGTCTCGTTAGATGTATCTGGAGATACTAATAAGGGAGAAAGAATTAGATGAAGAAGTCAAAAGCTTAAGGCACTCCCTGATGAGGGTCGAAGTCGAAAGTTCGAAGTCGAAAGAAGCCGGGCCCCCTTAGGGCTCTTTTTGCCTTCCGTCCTTCTATGTATCCTCTTTTTCTGTTCTTATCGTTTTTCATTTTTTTTTTTTTTTTTTGGGCCTTCTGGGCTTTGTAACGTATACCTTATTAACGAAATGAAAAGAAAATTTTTTGTTACCTTGTTCGTGCGTTGTGTTGAATTGTCGTCCGCCGGACTTCTTTCATTTTTTGTCTCGTTCGATATCGATGTTGTCCGAAGGTTCCTTATTCATTTTTGTATTAGGTCATCATTACCGAATTTCTTTTGCCTTTTGATTTGTTCGATGTCGACATCGTTTGAAGGTTCCTAACTGTTGTCATGTTGATTTGCCTTTTCGTTCATGACCGTAGATCTCTCTTTCTCTTTCTCCTTCTTCATTGAGACGAGGTCCTTTGTCTCTTTGGTATAGTTTAGCTTCCATTTTTCACTGGCGTAGTCTGCCGCTTTTTCTTCGCATCTCCCTCCTCTTTTTAAGTAAGGGTTCTCCCTAACTTTTTATGGGGTCGTGGGAGCGTAGAGGGGCCGTCGAGAAGGTTCTCTTTTTTCTTATCAGATCTTGAATGATCGGATCTTAGTTGGCATCAGGATGAGGTTCTCCTCCTATCCCTGATGTAGTTGATTTCAGCTCAGGTTAGGATGAGGTTCTCCTCCTATTCCTAACAGGGCTGTGGGGCACATATGGGCATTGCAGGGCCTCTCCCCCCATCCGATCTAAAAGTAATCGGGCCTTCGACTTTGCTCATGTTAGGGCGAGGTTCTCCTCCTGTCCCTAATAGGGTTGTGGGGGCACATATGGGCATTGCAGGGCTTCTCCCCCCATCCGGTCTAAGAAAAATCGGGCCTTCGACTTTGCTTATATTAGGGCGAGGTTCTCCTCCTGTCCCTCATAGGGCTGTGGGGGCACATAAGGGCATTGTAGGACCTCTCCCCCCATCCGATCTAAGGAGAACCGGGCCTTCGACTTTGCTCATGATAGGGCGAGGTTCTCCTCCTGTCCTTAACAAGACTGTGGGGGCACATAAGGGCATTGTAGGACCTCTCCCCCATCCGGTCTAAAAGTAATCGGGCCTTCGACTTTGCTCATGTTAGGGCGAGGTTCTTCTCCTGTCCCTAGCAGGGCTGTGGGGGCACATAAGGGCGTTGTAGGGCCTCTCCCCCCATCCGGACTAAAAGTAACCGAGCCTTCGACTTTGCTCATGTTAGGGCGAGGTTCTCCCCCTGTCCCTAACAGGGTCGTGGGGGCACATAAGGGCATTGTAGGGCCTCCCCCCCATCCGGTCTAAAAGTAACCGAGCCTTCAACTTTGCTCATGTTAGGGCGAGGTTTTCCTCCTATCCCTAACAGGGCCGTGGGGGCACATAAGGGTCGTTATATGGGCCTCTCCCCTCGTCCGGTCTTAAAATAATCGGACTTTAAAATTTGCCCATGTTAGGACAAGGTTCTCCTCCTGTTCCTAACATGGCCGTGGGGGTGCACAAGGGCCATTGTATGGGCCTCTCCCCCCATCCGGTCTTAAAATAATCGGACTTTCAACTTTGCCCATGTTAGGACAAGGTTCTCCTCCTGTTCCTAACATGGCTTTGTTTTTGTTGTCTGAAGGGGTTATCCCCTGTTGTTACGGGTCCATGCCAAAAGGAAAATAAATGCAAATCTGAAAGAAATCTTGATTTAAAGCAAAGTCGTTAGTAATACATTTACAGGTTTTTCAAATCCCATGGTCGTAGAAGGTCTGCTCCCCATCGAGGTCCTCCAGAGATGGAGTTGATGATCCCAATCGGAGGCCGATCTCCGGGCTGCTCTTCCCTCCTCGACGGCTCAGGTTATGGCAGGGCCCTTGGCCGATCCTCTCTACCCTCAGGCCGGCGTTGAATGAACCTGTCGAGCCGACCTCGTCTGATGAGCTCCTCGATCTCATCTCGGAGTTGAATGCATTCCTCTGTGTCGTGGCCGTGGTCACAATGGTAAAGGCAGAACTTGTTAGGATTGCGCTTCTCGGGGTGTGTGTGCATCCTTTCTGGCCTTGGGAGCTGCTCCCTGACCTCCATCAGCACCTGGGTTTTCGATGCGTTGAGGGGGGCATAGCTGCAGAATCTTCCTGGGGGAGAGCCTCATCGAACCCTGTGGTCCAGGCTTCTCTACCTGCATGCTCGGGGAGGAGTCTGGGCGCGCTTGTGCTCGGGAGGAGTCTGAGAACGTGGCCGAGCTTCACTCGGCCCTCTTTCAACTATGGGCTTGCTGGAGTCGCCCGCTGCCATTACTTCGCAGCTTCCTCGTCCTTCAGCTTGAAGGCTTCCTTCACTCGGGCATATCCTTCGGCCCGAGCCAGCAGATCGGCAAAGTCTCTGAGATACTTCTTTTCTAGGGAGAAGAGGAGGTCATTCTTTTGAAGGCCGCTCTTTAAGGCGGCCATTGCAACCGATTGGTCCAGGTTCCAGACCTCCAGGGCGGCGGCATTGAAGCGGTTGACGTCAGCTCGAATGAATTCTCCCTCCTTTTGCTTGATGTTGATGAGGGACTCCAAACCTCGTCGGAGATGCTGGCTGCTGACGAAATGAGCCATAAACTGGTGACTCATCTAGTCAAAGGAGAAGATTGTACCTGACTTCAGCGTCGAGTACCAATTCCTTACTGCTCCCTTCAAGGTAGACGGGAAAGCTCGACACAAGATGGCATCTGGTGCGCCATGGAGCAACATCATGGTCCGAAAGGCCTCCAGATGGTCGACCAGGTCCGAGGTCCCATCGTAGCTCTCGAATTGGGGGAGCTTGAAGTTCAACGGGATTGGTTCCTGCATGATCATTTGAGAGAAAGGAGGGTCAGTGCAGATGTCCTCACCGTAAGTAGTGGGAGCACGACGGAGCTCTTCGATCTGCCGGTTCATCTCCTGGAATCTCTGATCCAGGAGGTCCTCTCGATTGCGGGCCTTGAGGGTCTTCTAGTGGAGCAGAAGCAGGGACTCTCTAGGGGTTGAATCATGATCAGACGGAGGACTCTCCACCTTCTATTTTTCTTTTCTGGGAAAGACAGGGCGGCTGGCCCATGTGGCCCACCCGATCGTCGGATTCTGGAACTCCGACGATGCTCTTTCCAGTCGCACCGATGCTTGCGGCTGTTGTGGCTACTGTTGCATGGCCTGCACTACTTTAGTGAGGCCTCTGACCTGTTGAACCAGCAGGTCAAACTGCTCCATGCCGACTGCCATCACCAGAGGGGGAGGATCCTGGGAAACCGAAGATGAGGCCGGGGTTTGCGGAGCTCACTGAGATCTGGCCGCGGAGGCCGTTGACCCCTGGTGGATGCCCTACGGGGAGGCATCAGGTGGAGATCAGGCAGGCAACCAGAGGAGGAGATGTCGGAGAAGATGATCGGAGGTGGTCGCATTGAGCGCTCCTTTAAGAACAAGGGTACTGCGAAGACACAGTGCCCTTCCTCTAGCGCCAATCCTGTTGATGCAAAAATCCACCGGCATCAGAGAAGCTAGAGTCGAGGGAGTCGCGATCGCCATCGGGACCTGCAAAGAAAGTCTAAATCGGAGTTGGGGGTGCTCCGGCAAGACCCTCCAACGCACAAGTCAGTTCTCTACCTCAACAAGAATGGAGTGCTCGAACAAAAATTTTAACAGAGTTTTTAGATAGAGACTAGAGCTTAGAGAATAACATATCTGGGGGTCCCCTTTTTATAGGCGGAGGGCGTAACAGATTGACAGTGATGTTTGCAACCACCCGGTAGTGGGCCATTCGGGGCCATGAGGAGTTTGTTACGGAGAGTAGTGGAGTGGAGTCGTGGCCATCACCGTGGCCTGCCACGTGGAGCCTGTTGTGGAGAGTGGAGTGATGTCCGTTGTCGTGACTTGCCAGAGCATGATGGAGCGATGTGGGATCCGTTACAGAAAGTGGAGCAGAGTCGTGGCCATTACTGTGGCCTGCCAGGGAGTCCAGCCTGTCGGCCGAAGCTCGGTTGGGGTGTCTGGTGGAGAGGGATAGCTCTCCATCTGAGAGGAGCTCGGATGTTGCTGGCGAGCTTTCTACTATTGGGTGCCTTGGGCGCTAGTACTGCAGGTGAAGGTCATCTGCTGTAGGAGCTCGGTCAGGGGCTTTCTATGGATGAAGTTCAGTTTCACGCAGAATCGATCGGTAGTGGATGTCGGATGGCGCTAGAGAGGTTCACCCGCTGGAGCTCGTGCGTCGTAGGAGTTCGTCCGAAATCTATCCGCTATAGAAGTTCGGTCGGAGTCTGGTTCCCATAGAAGTCCGGATGGGGATCATTTGTTGAGGGAGCTCGACCGAAGCCTGTCTGTAATAGAAGTCCGAAAGGAATTCATTCACAAGTGAAGCTCGGGTGGAGACTTACAGTAGAAATCCGATGTAGACCGCTCGTAGTAGAAATTCGAAGTAGACCGCTAGTAGTAGTAGCTCAGAGTAAGTTGCTTGTAGCAGAAGCTCGGAGTAGATCGCTTGTAGCAGAAGCTCGGTGTAGATCGCTTGTGGTGGGGGCTCGGAGTCCGGCCCTTGTAAGAATTTGAATGAGGTCTACCTGCAATGGGAGTTCAAGGCTGAAGTCCGACTCCCGTAGGAGCTCGGACGAAGTCTACCTGCAGTAGGAGTTCGGGGAAGAAGTCCGGCTCTCGTAGGAGCCCGGATGAAACCCAAAAGGCGATCGACCACCTTAGATGCTTGGATGGAGCCCGTCCGTCATGGAGATCTGCTGTTGGAAAAGTTTGGCCACTGATGAACTGACATAGTTCTGGAAGAAATTTGGATTAGAGTTGACTGAATCCTGTCGGAAAAGATCCGGAAGGGGTCCGGAGAATGGTTGACCCTTGTAGGAGATCGGCCGATAGTAGAATCCAAAGAGCACTTGGAGCAGCCTGATGGACAACCGAAGAAGCTTATCACTGGAGAAGCTCGGGAGATGCGGCAAGAGTTCATCCATCGGGGGAACCCGATCGACACTTGTGGAAGAAGCTGTGGGAGTTTATCTGTCTGTAGAACTTGGAAATATTGCGGAAGCTCGACCACCGGAGAGGTTTGGAAGGTGTTGCCTAAGGTTGGACGTCGGCAGAGTCCCGGGAGAGTCACTCCTGGTATGAACTTCGGCTGGGGGGGTATTTTATACCCAACAATATATATTTGTAGTTTAGATCTAAAATTTTATATATATGATATATAATATTAGGTTGAAATCCGAAATCATTTCAAGATCATAAGCCACTAATGCATGCAATGAAATATAATTTAAAATTTTTTTAGAATCTAAAAATTATATTATTGCATGTAGGTATGGGTTGAACATATTAGGTCTAGTGATCAAACTATAATTAGGGTCAATTACTTAGATCAGGCTAGAACCAATTGTCGATTTTAAGCAGTTGATTGAATCTAATTAACTGTTGGCTAGGGTTAGGTCGAAGGGGCTCAAAGTCGAGTTTAGTTACAGTTGATTGCATCAATTTATATTTTGATATGAATTGATTGACTCAATATTTAATTTGGCTCAGTGGTTCGGGTGCAGATCAATAGGTTAATTTGATCGATTTTAATCAATCAATTTGGTGTCTAAGATAAGTTTCTAGATGATGGTTATTTAATTGGTTCTGTTATTTGATCTGACCAATTCACTGGTGTCTAAGAAAAGCAATAGGGGGACCCCTACTCATCTTAACTTACCTGGCCATTTTGAGAGATTAAGTTTTGAGTTAGGTTACTTATTGATTGGAGTTTATATTAGAAATTATATCCTAAAGTCAATCGTCAGTCTGTTGACGATTTGCTCATATTTATGATAAAAAATTATTAATAAAAATTATAAATTTTTATTAATAAAAATTATTTGATTTTTTTATCATAATTTATCCATTTTATTTGAACTTCTGTGTTATGATGAAGTCCTTAGGACTATAATTAATTGACATAAAAAGATTTGTCATTTAGTCCTTAAAAATATTTACAACCCAATGATATGCTGTTAATAAGACGATAGCAATATCAAGTATAGATCGATGTGTGCCATATGTATTAGTTGTCCTCTTAATCAAAGAGTGTGGAGATACTGATTTGGTATGTAGATAGAATGTAGGAGTACATTCATACCGAATGTGACCATTTGTCGAGCACTCTACTGTCAAGAGTAGCTCGTGAAGGGTATGGGTCTAAGCGTCCCTCCGACCTAAGATCACTATGATGATTTATAAACAACTCATTGTACTTTAGTACCAAATCATCTGAATTTTTAATTGGATGATTAAAGGTTACTGGGTGCAGTCAAATACTTATCAAGTCGGTGTGTGAGTCAAGATAGAATTGACCCCTCTGAATAAGTAGGAGACATGCATCAGTGTATTTCAATTTAGTAAAAGCTTGGCCAGAATAATCCATGTGATGGATTTGAAAGGTTAAAATATAATGTAGTTGACTATATTAGAGTTGACAGTCAAATCCTAGGTCATCTTGAGCACTAGAATCAAAGGGATAAATTATACAGTAACTGTTGGGTATAAAATAACCCCAGCCGAAGTTTGTAAGAGGCCAACCCACCCAGGACTCCCCCAGCAGTCGACCTTCCATAGTGTCCTCCAGATCCCCCAGCAGTCGGCCTTCCATAGTGTCCTCCAGATCCCCCAACAGTTGACCTTCCACAGTATCCTCTAGATTCCCGACAGTCGATCTTCCACAGTGTCCTCCAGATTCCCCCAATGGATGAACTCCTATCGTGCCATCCGTACTTCTCCAATAATGGGCTCCTCCATTCATCTATCGAACTGCTCCAAATGCTCTCTGGGCTTCACTATCAGCCAATTTTCTCCAGTGATCGACTACTCTCCAAATCTCTTCCAGACTTCTTCCAGTCACGATCGACTTTACTCCGAACTTCTTCCGAACTTCGTCAATGATCGAGCTTCTTCAGCAGCAGGACTTCTATAGTAACCAGACTCCATCTAAGTTTCTACGGTGGTCGACCACCTTTCGAACTTCATTCGAGCTTCTACAGCAAGCGACCTTCATTCGAACTTCTACAGCAAGCGACCTTCATTCGAACTTCTACAGCAAGCGACCTTCATTCGAGCTTCTATAGCAAGCGACCTTCAGTCGAGCTTCTACAATAAGCGGTCTCTATCTGGATTTCTACAAGAGCTGGACTCCATCCGAACTTCTACAATGGACGGGCTCCACCAACCGGATCTCTACTCCAGATTTCTACTGTAAGCGAACTCCTTTCGAACTTCTATTACAGACGGACTTCAACCGAGCTTCTACAATAAGCGATCTCTATCTGGACTCCTACAAGAGCTGGACTCCATCCGAACTTCTACAATAGACGGGCTCCACCAACCGGATCTTTACTTCGGATCTTTACTCTAAGCGAACTCCATCCGAGCTTCTACTGTAAGTGAATTCCTTTCGAACTTCTATTACAGGCGGACTTCAGCCGAGCTTCTACAATAAGCGGTCTTCATCCAGACTTCTACAAGAATCGGACTCCGTCTGAACTTCTACAGTGGATGGATTCCAGACGAACTTTTACAACAGACGGGCTCCAGCAGTCGGATTTCTATGATGACCAGTCGGACTTCAACAGTGCCAGTCGGACTTCAACAATGCCAACCAGACTTCCACAGGATCCTCCAGACTCCTCCAGCGGACAAACTTTCACAACGCCTTCCGGACTCTTCTATCGGCCGACCTTCAGCCAGATTCCTTGTGTAATTAGATCCCTCCAGTGGATAATTCTTCAAACCAGCTTCTACATCATACAAATTTTAGACAGACTTCTCCAGCAATAGGACTCCTGTCGGACTTCTCCAACAGGCAGTTCTCGTCCGAGCTTCTACAGTAGATGACTTCCGTTTGCAGCACCAACGGCACCCAACAATAGTTAACCCATCAGCAACCTTGAAAACATCCGAGCTCCTCTCAGATTGCTGAGGTAGAGAGCTATTCCGCTCTACCAGATGCCCCAACTGAGCTTCAGCCATCTGGTCCGAACTCTCTAGCAAGTCACGACAACGGACATCACTCCACTCTCTGTAACAAACTCCACGTGGCCCCACCACTCTTTGGCAAGTCGCGACAACGGATATCACTCCACTCTTCGTAACAAACTCCACATGGCCCCACCACTCTCTGGCAAGTCTCAACAGCGAACACCACTCCACTCTCTGTAACAGACTCCACGTGGCCCCGAACGGCCCACTGACACCACTACTCTCCGTAACAAACTCCGCGTGGCCCCGAACGGCCCACTACTAGGCAGTTATGGACGTTGCTGTCAATCAGTTACGCTCCCCCGTCTATAAAAGAGACCCCCAGATACATTCTTCTCTAAGCTCTAAACTCTATCTCAAAATTCTGCCAAAATCCCATTTGAGTGCTCCGTTTCTGTTGAAGCAGAGTACTGACTTGAGCATCGGAGGGTCTTGCTGGAGTACCCCCAACTCCAATTTAGACTTCCCTTGCAGGTCCCGATGGAGGCCGCGATCATCTCGACTCCAGCTTCTACGACATCGACAAAATTCTGCACCAACAGAATTGGCACTAGAGGAAGGGCTGTATCTTCGCAGGACCCTTGTTCTTAAAAGAGTACTCAACGGGATTATCTCCGATCATCTTCTTCAACATCTTCTTCTTCTTCTCCAGCCAGATCCTCACCAGATGCCTCCCCGAAAGGCATCCACCAGGCGATCTCCGGCCTCCGTGGCCAGATCTCAGCGAGATCTGCAAGCTCCGGCCTCGTCTCTTATTTTCTAGGCTCCTCCTCCTCCGACAATGGCAGTCAGTATGGAGCAGTTCGACCTGCTGGTTCAGCAGGTCAAGGGCCTCACCGAAGCAATGCAGGCCATGCAGCAGCAGCAACAGCAGTCGTAAGCATCTGTGCAGCTGGAAAGAGCTTCGTCGGAGTTCCAGAATCCGACGGTCGGGCGGGCCACTTGGGCTAGTCATCCTGTCTTCCCCGAAAAGGGGAAGCAAAGGGCGGAGAGCCCTATGTCTGATCACGATTCCACCCCCGGAGGATCCCTACCTCCGTTCTGCCAGAAGACCCTCGAGACCCGCAGTCGAGAGGATCTCCTGGATCAAAGACTCCAGGAGATGAACCGGTGGATCGAAGAGCTCCGCCATTCTCCTCCAGCTTACGGTGAGGATATCTGTACTGACCCTCCTTTATCTCAAATGATTATGCAGGAACTGATCCCGCCAAACTTCAAGCTCCCCCAATTTGAGAGCTACGACGGGACCACAGATCCGGTTGACCACCTGGAGGCCTTTCAGACAATGATGCTGCTTTATGGCTCGCCCGACACCATCTTGTGCTGAGCTTTCCCATCTACCTTGAAGGGAGCAGTAAGAAACTGATACCCGACGCTGAAATTGGGTACTATCTTTTTCTTTGATCAAATGAGCCACCAGTTTGTGGCTCATTTTGTTAGCAGCCAGCATCCCCAGAGAGGTTCGGAGTCCCTTATCAACATCAATCAAAAGGAGGGAGAATCCATCCGAACCTATGTCAACCGATTTAACGCCACCGCATTGGAGGTCCGAAACTTGGACCAATCGGTTGCAATGGCCACCCTGAAGAGCGGTCTTCAAAAGAATGATCTTCTATTTTCTCTAGAAAAGAAGTATCCCAAGGACTTCGCTGATTTGTTGGCTTGGGCCGAAGGATATGCCCTAGTAGAGGAAGCCTTCAAGCTGAAGGATGAGGAGGCCACGAAGGAGTGGCAGACGGGTGGCTCCAGCAAGCCCACAATTGAAAAAGGGCCGAGTGAAGCTCGGCCACGTTCTCGAACTCCTCCCGAACACAGGCATGTCCGAACTCCTCCCTGAGCTCGTAAGCAGAGGAGCTCGAACTGCAGAGTTCGATGGAGCTCTCCCCCAGGAAGATTCCACAGCTATGTCCCTCTCAATGCTCCAAAAGCCTAAGTGCTGATGGAGGTCAGGGAGCAGCTGCCAAGGCCAGAAAGAATGCGCACGTACCCTGAGAAGTACAATCCTAACAAGTTCTACCTCTACCATCGTGACCACGGCCATGACACGGATGAGTGTATTCAGCTCCAAGATGAGATCGAGGAGCTCATCAGGCGAGGTCGGCTTGACAGATTCATTCGACGTCGGCCTGAAGGTAGGGAGGATCGATCGAGGGCCTTACCACAATCGAAGCCGTCAAGGAGGAAAGAACAGCCTGAAGATTGACCTCCAATCAAGATCATCAACACCATCTCTGGAGGACCCCAGTGGGGAGCAGCTAGTGGATCGGTCGGACCGCCCAAACGGTAGAAAACTGAAGAATCTGTAACCTTTACTGAAGAAGATGCCTGGGAGATTCAATTTCCCCATAATGATGTGATTGTAGTTTCTTTAAATATTGCTGACTATGATGTATGCTGTATTCTTGTTGATAGTGGAAGCTCGATCGATATTTTATTTTATGATGTATTCTCAAAAATGTCCATCCCTGATGGTCGGTTATGGCCGATTAGCTCCCTGTTGGTAGGGTTCACTGGCGATGCTGTGCCAGTGGAGGGAGTAACAACTTTGACTGTAATTATAGGTCGGTACCCGAAATAATCTAGAGTGTAAGTGGATTTTCTGATAGTGAGGGTGCCGTCTGCCTACAACGCAATACTCGGCCGACCTGGCCTCAATGCCCTCCGAGCTATGGTATCGACCTACCATTTGAAATTGAAATTTTCTACTAGCTAAGGGGTCGGAGAGGTCAGAGGAGATCAAGTCTTGGCAAGACACTGCTATAACATAGCTCTGCAAAAAAATGGTCATCCTGACCCCTGTCCGATTGATGGATTGGATACCCACGACGACCTTGCTGAAGAATGGGGTGAGCCAATTGAAGATCTTGTCTCAATTCCTTTGAACGATGGGAATGAGGAGCATATGGTGAAGATTGGCTCCAACTTAGGAGAAAAGGTACAGACACAGCTCATCAATTTTCTACAAAAGAATGCGGATGTTTTCACTTAGATTCCAGCAGACATGCCAGGGATTGATGCGGAAGTCATGAAATACCGTCTGGCTGTTGATCCCAAGCATCGGTTGACGAAGAAAAAAATCCGAAGTCATGCTCTGAAAAGGCAGATGGCAATCGCTGAGGAAGTTGATAAGCTCTTGAAAGTCGGGTTCATCAGAGAAGTTAACTATCCAAACTAGATCTCCAATGTGGTCCTAGTTAAGAAGATGAACGATAAGTGGAGGATGTGTATAGACTTCAAAAAGCTGAACAAAACCTGCCCGAAGGATAGTTACCCTCTGCCCAGAATCGATCAATTTGTGGATGCAACCTCAGGCCATGAGCTTCTCACTTTCATGGATGCATTCTCTGGCTACAGTCAAATCAGGATGGCGCCAGAGGATGAAGAAAAAACTGCTTTTATTACTAACCATGGCCTTTATTATTACAGGGTCATGCCTTTTGGCCTAAAAAATACAGGGGCGACCTATCAACGGCTGGTGAACAAGATCTTCAAAGAGCAGATCAGTCACAATATGGAGGTCTACGTGGACAATATGCTCGTAAAAATCAAATCCTTAATGAACCATGTCACCGACCTTGAGGAGACCTTCAGTGCCCTCCGAAAATACAAGATGAAGCTGAACCCAGTCAAGTGCTCTTTTGGAGTAACCTTAAAAAAATTCTTGAGCTTTATGGTGTTGGGGTGCGGGATCGAGGAAAATCCAGAAAAGATTCATGCCATCCAAGAAATGACCGCCCCGAAGTCAATAAAGGAAGTTTAGTGCCTTACTGGGAGAGCAGCGGCTCTAAATCGCTTCGTCTCAAGGTTGGCCGAATGGTGCCTACCTTTCTTTCAGACTCTCAAGCAGCCGAAGAACTTCTGTTGGACCACTGAATGTCAGCAAGCATTCGAGGAATTGAAGAACAACCTCGGCTCATTTCCACTATTGGCAAAGCTCGAATCTGGAGATGAGTTGTTCTTGTACCTGACTGTCTCCCCTGTGGCTCTCACAGCAGTTCTGGTTAAAGAAGAAGCAAAAATTCAATGGCCCTACTACATAAGCTGAGTATTGAAAGATGTCGAAACCAGGTATACTAAGTTAGAGAAACTAACTTACGCCTTGTTAATTACAGCTCGAAGGCTCCGACCTTACTTTCAAGGGCACACCATAACACTGCTTACCGACCAATCGATCAAGACGGTTCTGCATCGAGCAGGTGCCTCTGGAAGGATAGCGAAATGGGTAGTCAAGCTCACAGAATTTGATATTAACTATCAACCTCGACCGACGATAAAAGCCCAGATATTAGCAAACTTTATAGTGGAATGCACTATTCTGGAAGAGGCCAAACTTCGATGAGGTGAAGCTGCAACCTAGGGCTCCAGCTGAACTCCCCTGAAGAAAGAATAGATCTCCCTGATGGTTTTTGGGCCCTCTACGTGGATGGTTCCTCCAACATGTTAGACGCAGGCGTGGCCTAATCTTGGTCAATCCAGATGGAATTATCGCAGAGTATGCACTGCGCTTTGAATTTCCTGTGACAAATAATGGAGCAGAATATGAAGCTCTAATTGCAGGACTGAAGATCGCCAAAGAATTAGAAGTAGATCGGCTCCAAGTCTACAGTGACTCCCAATTGGTGGTGGGACAAGTCAGTGAAAACTATGAAGCTTGGGAGGACAGTATGGCCAAGTATCTCAAAAAGGTAAAAGAGATCGTCCCTGCTTTTGGCAACTTTGACATCGGCAGATTTCAAGAGCAGAAAATACCAGGGCCGACCTTCTCTCCAAGTTGTCTACACTGGCTCCGACTGAACTACCCAAGGAAGTCTTCTTCGAAGTTCTGAAGTGCCCAAGTATGGAAGAACCATAGCTTGTAATGGAGATCAACCATGAACCCAGCTAGATTGACCCACTGGTTGCATACCTCAAGGATGGGGTTCTCTCTCATGATGCAAAAGAAGCTCAGAAGCTTAGGAACCAGGTCTCCCGATATATCCTTTATGAAGGCAAGCTGTACAAGAGATCGTACTCTTTGCCCCTCCTAAAATATCTCCGGCCTTTTGAAACTGACTTTGACTTATGGGAGGTACATGAAGGAGTCTGCGAAAGTCATCTGGGGGTTAGATCTTTATCCCACAAACCGCTCCGACAAGGTTATCACTGGCCGATAATGTACCATGACTCCATTGAATATGTCAGAAGGTGTGATCGGTGTCAGAGATATGCCAATATCCAAAGATAGCCTGCCTCCGAACTTACACCCTTGAGTGCCCCATGGCCGTTTGCATAATGGGGGATGGATATCCTTGGACCTTTTCCCATGGCATCCAGGTAGCGAAAGTTCCTCCTGGTGGCAATTGACTACTTCACCAAGTGGGTCGAAGCCGAACCTTTGGCAAAAATTACAGAAGCTAAAGTGCAAGACTTCATCTGGAAGTTAATTGTTTGTAGGTTTGGCTTATCCAGAACTCTCATTACTGATAATGGGGGATAATTTGCTGGAGCAAGGTTTGCTGAATTTTGTAAGGACCTAAACATCTTCCATAGCTTCACGTCGATAGCCCATCCGCAGGCAAACGGTGAAGCCGAGGTGACTAACAGGACTCTGTTGTAAGGAATCAAGGCGAGACTTGAAAAAGCAAAGAAAACTTGGGCAGACGAGCTTTATTATGTGCTATGGGCATACCGAACTACTCAAAGATTGCCCACGGGGGAGACCCCCTTTGCCTTAGCCTTCGGGACAGAAGTCGTGATCCCGATTGAACTCAAGCTTCCGTCGGTGTGAGTTGGGGCATTCAATGAGCAGCGCAATTCACAGGATTTCAAGGCCAACCTTGACTTATTAGAAGAAAAGCGGGAGACAGCTCAAGTTCGGATGGCAGCCTACAAGCAGAAAGTAGCTCGCTACTACAATTCTCGGGTCAAAAGCAAAGCCTTCAGAGTAGGGGATCTGGTACTTCGACGAGCCGCTGTTTCACAACCTCAGAATCAAAAAAAATTTGCCCCAAACTGGGAAGGCCCGTATGAAGTCAAAGAGGTGGTCCGGCTCGAAACATACTATCTAAACGAGCTCGAAGGAGCAGACCTTCTGCGACCATGGAATTCGAAAAATTTGTGAATGTATTACCAATAACTTTGCCTTAAATAAAAGTTTCATATTTTCATATCTTTTCTTTTGGTATGAGCTTATAACGATAGAGAGTAGCTCCTTCAAACAATCAAAATTAAGCGTGTCAGAAACAAGAGGACCTCGTCCCGACACAAACGAAGGCCTGATTATTTAGAGATCGGATGGAGGGAGAGGCCCTTGCAACGGTCCTTATGCGCCCCCACAGCCATGTTAGGAACAGGAGGAGAACCTTGTCCTAACATGAGCAAGGTCGAAGGCCCGATTATTTAGAGATTGGATGGGGGGAGAGTCCCTTGCAACGGCCCTTATGTGCCTCGACAGCCATATTAGGAACAGGAGGAGAATCTCGTCTTAACATGAGCAAGATTGAAGGTCCGGTTATTTAGAGATCGAATGGAGGGAGAGGCCCTTGCAACGGCCCTTATGCACCCCCATAGCCATGTTAGGAACAGGAGGAGAACCTTATCCTAACATGAGCAAGGTCGAAGGCCCGATTATTTAGAGACCAGATGGAGGGAGAGGCCCTTGCAACGGCCCTTATGTGCCCCCACAGCCATGTTAGGAATAGGAGGAGAACCTCGTGCTAACATGAGCAAGATCAAAGGCCTGATTATTTAGAGACTGGATGGGGGGAGAGGCCCTTGCAATGGCTCTTACGTGCCCCCACAGCCCTGTTAGGAATAGGAGAAAAATCTCATCCTAGCATGAGCTAAAATTGATTATGTCGGGAACAAGAGGAAAACCTCATCCTGACACAAATGAAGATCTGATCGTTCAAGATCGGATAAGGAGAAAAACCTCCTCAACAGCTCCTCTACATCCCTACAATCTCGCTAAGAGCAGAGGAAAAATCCTCGCCCAAACATAAAAAAAAAAAAAAAAGCGATGAGCTACGCCAGAGATAAGAAAAAAATGAACTACATCAATGACACAAGAGACCTCGTCTCAATGAGGAAGGAGACTCTTATCAAAAATCCTCAGTCTCTAAGGGGAAACCCAACACCGATCGAAGAAAATAGACTTCCTCAAAGTAGCGAGAAGTTTGGGCCCCCAAGCTCGAGCATCGAGAGGAAGCATCAAACTCGAATGGCCTCGAAAAGATCTTCGGTCATGAACAAAAAGGGCAAATCAACATGGTGACGATCAAGAATCTTCAAACAATGTCGACATCGAATAAGACAAAAGACAAAAGAAGCTCGGTAAACAACAACTCAAAGCAAGAGTAGATAAGGTAATGAAAAAATTCCTTCTCATTTCATTAGTAAAGTGTGCATTACAAAGCCTTTGAAGGCCAAAAAAAAAATGGAAACGACAAGAAAAGAAAAGAATACATGGAAGAGCAAAAGGTAAAAGAAGTTCTAAAGAAGCTCGATTTCTTCCGACTTTGAACTCTCGGTTCCAGCCATTATCAGGGATTGCTTTAAGTTCTCAACTTCTTCTTCCAGTTCCTTCTTTCTTAATAGCATCTCCCGATACATTTGGTGGAACCACCGGCTCTCACCCTCCAACTCCCGAAGCCTCTTCCTCAGAACTTCAGACTCTGCTTCAGCATCCTTGACTGCTTGCTGCTCATAGGCCAGCTGAATTTTCAGCCGCTGCAGTTCAGCTTTTTCCTGCCCGAGGGCCATGGACAGTTCTTCCATGGTCCCCCTCAAGGAGTGGAGCTCATCGGAGCCTTGTACCAAAATGGCCTGGACTCTCTCGGACAACTGCCTCTGAAGGTGGGCAACCTCGTCGGTCGTCGTCTTGAGCCTCCTTCGGTAGTCGTCTATCTGCTCACACCAGCCGACTCAGTAGGTGTTATAGTTGGCGTCGACATCTTGTAGCTGCTGCTGGAGGTCAGAGAATTTCTTCGACCGGTCCTGATCATGGTCGGCCTGAGTTATGAGCTAGGATGAGCTCCCTTCCAATTGGTCGATCTTCTCCCGTGCAGCCACCAACTCAACTTCGAGGGAGCTGATCTTGGAAGCCTGAGTCCAAGATCGATCGCTGGCACATTTTTGGAGCTCCTCAAGCTCCTTCACGAAGTTGGCCTTTCTCCGGGTGTAGTCCATGAAGCCCTTTTTGTGGAGGTCCCGAAGGTGAGTAACCTCTGCGATGGCTTTCGCATGATTCTTCCTCAGCCGGTGAAGTTCATCGTCCAACTTCTTTGATTTCTTCGTTAAGTGACAAACTTCTCTTTTGAGATCCCAGATCATGGACTTCAAAGGGATCCCCTACGGTAGGGGAAGAGCTTCGACAGGGCACTGTTGTTGGGAAACAAGTGTCACAACACAAATCAGTGCAAGAAAATAAAAGAGAAGAAGAAAAAGGAGCTCTCTGTAAAGAAGAATCCGATTTCATTGATTAAATAGTTCTTAAGTACAAGAGAACAAGAAAAAATTACAACAAAGAAAATAATAATAATAATAATAAATACAGAAATAGAGGTTTCAAACCTTTGGGGCAGAAGTAGAGGATCTCGACATCCTCGGAAGGTCGGTCGCAACAGCTGCGGTAGTCAAAGAGGTCCCGACTGGAGGAAGATAGGCAGCGACTTCAGAAGGTCCAGCTTCATCATCGGACACCTCATCCAGGAAGTCGAAATCCAGTTCGAAAAACTTTCCGACCACCCTCTCCTGGCAGAGCTCGAAGCCCTTGATGAAGGCGTTCTGGCCGAACTAGACCTTCAGATCCTTCATCTCGGAGGAGGTCTTGAACTCCTCCATTGCTCGAGCCCCTATCTCCGAGACTAGGGTTGGGATCTGTGCCTTCAGCTCGGAGACCTGCGCCTTTAGCTCGGAGACCTCGGCCTCTGCCTTCTTTCTTTCCTCCTCCAAGATGATCCTCAGATCGGATGAGGTTTGTCCCTCCTTCTATAGCACCTCTTGGAGACTCGCGACCTCGACGATCTTCTCATTGAGGCAGGTGGCCTCGGCCAAACAACCTTCCTCCGCCTGGGCTGCTTCCTTCTTGGCGTTCTTCATCACCTCGATGTTGGCAATGAGCTGGTGTCCAATCTGCAAGAGCGGTCGGAGAGTCAATATAAAAGCTAAGGAATAAGCTAAGTAAAGAAGCGAGAAGAAGAAAAAAGTGAATTGACTTACCTCAAGAAAGGACCCAAGAGAGTCCCAGACCTGCTACTCAAGATCGGCGTGGACGATCCTATGGACGACCTCGGACAGAATGCACCTGTCGATCAATCTCTTTATTAAATCCTTATTGTTGAAGGAATTTTTCCTCGGATCTTCTTCGGAGCTGTCGGCCCCCTCGATGGCAGCCCTGCGGCTGTGGCTCTTGTGGGCCAGGGTCTTCTTCCTCCTCCTCCTTTCGGCCCCCGGTGCCCCCTCTGGATGAGCCTTTGGAGCGGCAACCTCGGTCGGGGGGCTCCTTGAAGAGGCTCGGAGGACTTCGGGCTCAACGTCAGAGGGGGTGTCGACGGCGATGGCCATCTGGGCAGGCACGATCGAGCTCGTCTCCTCTGCCCTTGCTCTTTTCGCCGACCCTGAAGTCGTGGTGCCTTTCCTCTTGTGGGTCTTGAGACCCTTGGCTAGCATCTGAGCTACGTCTGCATCCATATCTACAATGAAAGAAGATCGGCATGGCTTAGAAGCAAAATAAGAGAAAGAGGAAGCGGCGAATGAAAAAAAAAAAAAGAGAATATCGGCAGGGTTGAGAGGGCTCAGGCCGACGTTAAATAAAAATTACTCCTTCAGAAGGTCAGAGAGGAGAGGAGCTGGATAAGCCTCGAGCTTATTGGAGGCTTCTTGGTCGTCCCTTCCTAGGCTAGAAGCCCGACGGACGGAGTCCCTCAGGGAGCCCCAGGGGGGCAACCCCAGCTCCAAGATCAGTCATCGGATGTTGAAATACCTCTCCTTCCAGTTGTGGATAGAAGAGGAGGTGCCTTTCAGCAACTCCTTTCTACCGAACTGGGGGGAGAAGTACCATCAGTCCTTTGCCGAGGGGTGATGCTTGAAGGTATAGAAATTTCTAAACAAAGAAAGGGTCGGCTGGACTTCGACTAAGCGACAGAGGGAAAGGAATCCTATCAAAAATCTAAAGAAGTTCGGTGCTACAGAAACTAAAGAAATATTTAAGATGCGAAAAAGAGCATTGACAAAAGGTGGAAGTGGAAGTCAAAGCCCAGCACAAAAAGCTTTCTGGTACAAGCAGAAGCGGTCAGGAGGGGTGCTAGCCCGACCAGTTGACTCGGGAATCTCCAGCTCGTACTCCGGAGGAACCCCGTACTGAATCCTGATCAGCGAGAGTTCATCCGAAGTCAGAATGCTTGGAATGGTGTTTGGTACAAAGACCAGACGAGGTTCATCTACAGAGCTAGGGTTTTGTGGGACTGGAACGGACGAACTCCTAGAACTGCTAGAGGAGGAAGTGTTGGAGAACATTTTGAATCAAGTGAAAACCCTAAAAATCTCAAAAAAATTGAGATAAATAAGAGATGGGGTGCTCGCCGAAAACCGAACAGGCGAAATGTAAAGGAGAAAAAATGGAAGAAGAACAACAAGGAAGAAAAAAAAAGAGGAGAGTTCTAGAACTAACTTAGGCTGATCCGAGAGATGCAGAGATGGAGGTCGACTCGAAGAATGCCTAAGGCCGAGAGGGATGCTGCAGGAAAATGAAACTCTCGAAAAGAAGAAGGAACCGAAGAAATGCTCAGGCAAAGTGAAACCCCTGGAGGAGGGGAGCGGGTTTAAATAGGCAATAGGATCCAATGCAATAATGATTGCGGATCTCCTCTAGCCGATCTACACTTGCCGTGTGTCCCACTCACCATAGCAGGCGGCTGACAGCTGACAGAATCATTATTATGCTGTACCTAGAGCAACGCTCCAGTGAAAATTCTGAAAAAATCTTTTCGAATCTCCTCGATTTGAAAAGACTCCAGCATCAGCGCACCAAACGCCAAAATATCTGGAAACAATCGAGTACAAAAATCGAGGGAGGCAACTTCGGCTATGAAAATTTCTCTGTACTTCCTTCATTCATAACCCAAACTCGAAAGTAGGAAGACTGGTGTTGGGTATAAAATAACCCCAGCCAAAGTTTGTAAGAGGCCGACCTGCCCAGGACTCCCCCAGCAGTCGAGTTTGTAAGAGGCCGACCCACCCAGGACTCCCCCAGCAGTCGACCTTCCATAGTGTCCTCTAGATCCCCCAGCAGTCGACCTTCCATAGTGTCCTCCAGATTTCCGACAGTCGACCTTCCACAGTGTCCTTTAGATTCTCCCAACAGACGAACTCCTATCATGCCATCTGGACTTCTCCAATAATGGGTTCCTCCATTCATCTATCGAACTGCTCCAAATGCTCTCTGGATTTCACTATCAGTCGATTTTCTATAGTGATCGACTACTCTCTGAATCTCTTCCAGACTTCTTCTAACCACGATCGACTTTACTCCGAACTTCTTTCGAACTTCATCAATGACTGAGCTTCTTCAGCAGTAGGACTTCTACAGTAACCAGACTCCATCCAAATTTCTACGGTGGTCGACCACCTTCCGAACTTTATCCGAGCTTCTACAGCAAGCGACCTTCATCTGAACTTCTACAGCAAGCGACCTTCATCCGAGCTTCTGCAGCAAGCAACCTTCAGCCGAGCTTCTGCAATAAGCGATCTCTATCCGGACTCCTACAAGAGCCAGACTCCGTCCGAACTTCTACAACGGACAGGCTCCACCAACCGGATCTCTACTCCGAATTTCTACTGTAAGCGAACTCCTTCCAAACTTCTATTGCAGGCGGACTTCAGCCGAGCTTCTACAATAAGCGATCTCTATCCGGACTCCTACAAGAGCCGAACTTCATCCGAACTTCTACAACGGATGGGCTCCACCAACCAGATCTCTACTCTGGATCTCTATTGTAAGCGAACTCCATCCGAGCTTCTACTGTAAGCGAATTCCTTCCAAACTTCTATTACAGGCGGACTTCAGTCGAGCTTCTACAATAAGCGATCTTCATCCGGACTTCTACAAGAATCAGACTCCGTCTGAACTTCTATAGCGGATGGATTCCAGACAAACTTCTACAACAGACGGGCTCCAACAGTCAGATTTCTACAATGACCGACCGTCTCTAGTGTCTTCCATACCTCTCCAGCCATCAACCTTTAATAGCACCAGTCGGACTTCAACAGTGCCAGCTGAACTTCAACAATGCCAATCGGACTTCCACAGGATCCTCCAAACTCCTCCAGCAGACGAACTTCCACAACGCCTTTCGGACTCTTCTATCGGCCGACCTTCAGCCAGATTCCTTGTGTAATCAGAACCCTCCAGTGGATAATTCTTCAGACAAGCTTCTACATCATACAAATTTCAGACAGACTTCTCCAGCAATCAGACTCCTGTCGGACTTCTCCAACAGGCAGTTCTCGTCCGAACTTCTACAGCAGATGACTTTCGTTTGCAGCACCAACGGCACCCAACAATAGTTAACCCGTCAGCAACCTTAGAAACATTCGATCTCCTCTCAAATTGCTGAGGCAGAGAGCTATTCTGCTCCACCAGACGCCCCAATCGAGCTTCAGCCGTCCAGCCCGAACTCTCTGGTAAGTCGCGACAATGGACATCACTCCACTCTCCGTAACAAACTCCACGTAGCCCCACCACTCTTTGGCAAGTCACGACAATGGACATCACTCCACTCTACATAACAAACTCCACGTGGCCCCACCACTCTCTGGCAAGTCGCGACAGCGAACACCACTCCACTCTCTATAACAGACTCCATGTGGCCTCGAATGGCCCACTGACACCACTACTCTCCGTAACAAACTCCGCATGACCCCAAACGGCCCACTACCTGGCAGTTATGGACATCGCTGTCAATCAATTATATTCCCCCATCTATAAAAGAGACCCCCCAGATATGTTCTTCTCTAAGCTCGAAACTCTATCTCGAAACTCTGCCAAAATCCTATTTGAGTGCTCCATTTCTGTTGAGGCAGAGTACTGACTTGAGCGTCGGAGGGTCTTGCTGGAGCACCCCCAACTCTGGTTTAGACTTTCCTTGTAGGTCCCGATGGCAGCCGCGATCATCTCGACTCCAGCTTCTCCAGCATCGGTGGAATTCTGCACCAACAGTAACCATACACCAGTAGCTTCTAGAATGTTGCTTTGTAATCTTTTGATCTATCCGAATGTCGAGTTTCATTGCTACATAGTTACATTGATTAGTACAAAAAATTATTCTTGTGCTATCGGCTTAGGTTCGAACCTATGGAGACACACACATTAGAAGATACGATCTGATCTAATAGATGAAGAGTGCAATTGGATTGTGACTCTAGTGAAAAGTCCCACTAAGACTGGGACTCTAGAAGAGAGTCCTATTGAATTGAGACTCTACTATTAATGAAAAATTAATTAGTAATTAGATTGCTAATTGACTCAATTTGATTGAACAAAGAGCTTTGAATCAAGTCTAATTGAATTGGATTAAGTTTGACTTAGTTTGGGTTTGATTTGATCAAGCCTAATTTTAACAAAAATTTGATCCTAATTTGATCAAGATTTGGGCTGAGCTAATTCCTAATTAGGTTAGAAATTTATTGAAATGATTGAGCTCCTAATTACTTTTGGTTCATTCTAACCATTAGATTCAAACCAGATTTGATTTGGTTTTGAATTAAAATGAAAATGAAGAGTCCAGGCCAACGGGGACTCATCTCTTCTCCTTGCACCACCTTGGATCCACCTCTTCTTCTTAACACCAAAATGGTTTTTGTTGCTCCTAGATTGATTTTGATGATTACAAAGCAGATTGAAGGGATACAAATATTTTTATTTGAAAAAGTCTTTATGCTCTTCAGGGGCAAAATCATAATTTTACTAAAATCCTGATTTGATAGTATCATTTGGTAGAACAAGTGATTTGTAATCTATTGGTGAAAATTTCATTATTTTTGGACTTATATTTTTGAAAGTTATGCATGTTTGAAAATCATGAGTCGACCCGTGAGTCAACTCATGGCACAATGAGCTGATTGGCACGCAGATTTTTTGTTGGCACACCCTGTGAGTCGACCCCATGGGGTCGACCCCCAGGCATGAGTCGACCCCTGCAGTTTTAGGCCAAAAGTTGCAGAAACTCATTTTCTGGTTGTTGCAACAGAGGTCGACTCATGAGTCGACCCCTGAAGCATGAGTCAACTCATTAGTCGACCCCTGCGATGGAAATTGTCCGCAACGGCTAGTTTTTTGCCCATTTTAGTTGCCTTTAATGCTCCCTTAAAATGCTCTAACGGCTCTTTTTTTGCCAAAAATATTTTTCCTTGTTTCTTAAAGCTATAAAAGGTTTCAAAAGGTGAAAAACAAAGGGGATCCAAAATATACACGAGAGATACAAGAGATCTACAATATACACAAAAGACATACGAGAGATTTTGAAAGAGAAAAGCAAGAGCGTTCAAAAGGGCTTTCAAGAGCATTCAAAGAGAAGGTTTTTCAAGCCAACTTTTCAACCTTGATCAAGAGATCTTTCAAAGCCTTCAAGAAGTCTTCAATCAAAGTTCACCTTCTCCTCAAGCGTTCATTCAACTCTTCATCCACCTTGAGAAAATCCAAAAGGAGATTCTTCATTTGAGTAAAGTGCATTTAATGTTATATTCGCTCATTTAAGGAGCTATTCTTGTACTTATTTATGCTCTAAACTGTCTTACTCTTTGTGAGTAATTGTTCTTATTTTTGGAGGGTTTCCAAAACAAGGGAAGGTTGATCCGAACCTGAAATCGGAGTGTATTGGGTTGGCTTGTACCCGAGAAACAAGTGGACTAGCTTGGGATAGCTAGTGTCGGAGGTTCCGACGTTTGTATTCGGGTTGAATACAAGTATAGTGGATTGGAATTCCCAAGTAGGAGCTTAGGGAGTGGATGTAGGTGCAAGGTTGGCACCGAACCACTATAAATCCTTGTGTTTGTGGTGTGCTTTATTGTTTCTCTTTATTTCTTTATTATATCCTTGCATTCTTGCTTTAGGTAATTAATCTTGAACTAAAGTCCTTCTCCTCATTCATCAAGCTTTTAACAAATACTTTTCATAAGTAATTAGTTAAGCTTAAATTTTTTAAAACCCAATTCACCCCCCCCCTCTTGGGTTGCATAGCTGGGCAACAAGTGGTATCAGAGCCTGGTGCTCTAGCCCTTCTTTGATCTAACAATCAAAGAGCCAAAGATCTATGGCAACCCATGTCGGTACTTCTCTAGCCGAGGGGCAATCTACCAACCGACCTCCACTTTTCAATGGGTCTAATTACACCTATTGGAAAGCTCGGATGAAGATATTCATACAAGCACTCGACTATGATATGTGGAGTATCATAGTGAACGGTCCTCACACACTCACCAAGATTATAGATGGTGAGGAGTCAACCAAACCCGAGAAAGAATGGGATGAGGTTGATAAGAAATTGGCACAATTAAATGCTAAAGCTATGAATGTTCTTTATTGTGCACTTGATGCAAATAAATTTAATCGCATTTCTACTTGTGCATCTGCTAAAGAAATATGGGATAGGTTAGAAGTAACCCATGAGGGAACAAATCAAGTAAAAGAGTCTAAAATAAACATGCTTGTGCATAAATATGAATTGTTTAAAATGGAGCACGATGAGTCCATAACTGCTATGTTTACTCATTTTACTGATATAATTAATGGTTTGAAGAGTCTTGGCAAATCTTATACTAACAGTGAGCTTGTAAGGAAGATTCTCAAGTCATTGCCAAGAACTTGGGAAGCCAAGGTGACTGCCATCCAAGAAGCTAAGGACTTGAACACTCTACCTCTAGAAGAGCTTCTTGGATCCTTGATGACTCATGAACTTAGCATGAAGCAACATCAAGAGGATGAAGTCAAAAAGAAAAGAACCATTGCCCTCAAATCCACATCTTCGCCTGATGATGAAACGGATGACACTGAAGATGAAGAACAAGATGAAGAGATGGCACTCATCACCCGAAGATTTAAGAAGTTTCTAAGAAAAAGGAAACAGGGGATGAGAAAGAAGTCATTCACAAAAGGGGAACAAAGCAAAGAGAAAGAGAAAGATCAACCCCTTATATGCTACGAGTGCAAGAAGCTGGGACATTTCAAATCCGAATGTCCATAACTGAAGAAAGGTCCCAAAAAGTTCAAAAAGAAAGCAATGATGGCGACTTGGAGTGCGAGTGATGACTCAAGCTCCGATGAGGAAACCTCAACAGAACAAGCCAACCTGTGCCTTGTGGCACACGAAAATGAGGTAACTTCTGAATCCCCTAGTGAATTTACTTTTGAAGAATTGCATGAAGCATTCTATGATTTAATTGATGAATTAAAGAAACTAGGGATGAAAAACAAAGAACTGAAATTGAAAAATCAGTCCTTAGTGAAACAAGCTGAAAACCTTTCAATTGAAAAATCCACCTTGATTCAAGAAAATCAAAGCTTAAAGAATGAAATTAACAAGCTGAAACCTATAGTAGATAAGTTCACCTTAAGTTCAAACAAACTAAATATGATTCTTGATAATCAAAAAGCTGTATATGATAAGGCTGGACTTGGCTATAACCCCTTGAAGAAACAAAAATTTCTGAAGAATATTTATGTAAATTATTCAAGTAACAAGTCTACAAATATTACTTGTTTCAAATATGGTAGAATAGGACATAAATCATACACATGCCTTATTAACAAATCTGCAAACACAACTATAAAGAAAATATGGGTTCCAAAAGGAACCATTTTGACTAACCTAAAAGGACCCAAGAAAGCTTGGGTACCTAAGACAGAAACTTGACTTTTGCTTGCAGGTGTGTCTAACATACCAAGGAGGAAACAGGAAATGGTATCTTGACAGTGGATGCTCGAGACACATGACTGGTGATGAATCACAATTCATCATGCTTGATGCTAAGGATGGAGGGATGGTCACCTTTGGAGATAATGGCAAAGGAAAGATCATCGGGATAGGTAACATTGGTATCACTCCCTCCAAATACATTAAAAATATTTTGTTAGTTAAAGGTTTAAAGCATAACTTACTTAGCATTAGTCAATTTTGTGATAAAGGGTATAAAGTTGTTTTTGAATCATCTGTTTGCATTGTGACTAGTCCTATTAACGATGGCATTAAATTTATAGGACATAGGCATGGCAATGTTTATATGGTAGATTTGAATGAGTTAGCCAAATTAGACATGCAATGCCTAGTATCCTTGAATGCTAAAGTTAATGAGACTAGTTGGCTGTGGCATCATAGACTTGCACATATTAGCATGCATTCTCTTTCAAAATTAATTAAGAAAGAATTAGGTCTTGGTTTGCCAAAATTGAATTTTGAAAAGGATAGAATTTGTAATGCATGCCAATTAGGTAAACAAACTAGAGTTTTATTTAAATCCAAAAATATTGTTTCAACTTCTAGACCTTTAGAGCTCTTGCATATGGACTTATTTGGACCAACTAGAACCACTAGTTTAGGAGGAAAACGATATGGTTTTGTAATTATAGATGATTACTCTCGTTTTACTTGGGTTTTCTTTTTGGCACACAAAGATGAAACTTTTCATATTTTCACTAAATTTCATCGAAAAGTCACTAATGAAAAAGGGTTTTCAATTCAAAATATTAGAAGTGATCATGGAACTGAATTTGAAAATCAAGACTTTGAAAATTTTTGTGATGAAAATAAAATTGGCCATAACTTCTCTGCTCCTAGGACACCCCAACAGAATGGGGTAGTTGAAAGGAAAAATAGAACCTTAGAAGAAATGGCCCGTACCATGCTTTGTGAAAGCAACCTTCCAAGATATTTTTGGGCGGAAGCAATTAACACAGCATGTTACATTTTAAATCGTGCTTTGATTAGACAATTTTTAAAGAAAACCCCCTATGAACTTTAGGAAGAAAACCAAATATTGTATATTTTCATGTTTTTGGTTGCCGATGTTTTGTATTAAATAATGGCAAAGAAAGACTTGGTAAATTTGATGCAAAATCAGATGAAGCAATCTTTCTAGGTTACTCCTCCACTAGTAAAGCATTTAGAGTTTTCAACAAAAGAACTTTAGTAGTTGAGGAGTCCATACATGTTGTTTTTGATGAATCTAACGATCTTCCTTCAAGGAAGAATGAGGGTGTTGATGATGCAGATCCACTAATAGAAGGTATGAAGGAGATCACTCTGAAAGATTCAGCAACTCCAGAAGATAAGGATCAAGAAGACAAACAAGATGAGAGAGGTGAAGAAATTCAAAAACAACCTCAAGGTACAAATGACCTACCCAAGGAATGGAGGTATGTTCACAACCACCCTAAGGAGTTAATTATTGGTGACCCTATGCATGGGGTAAAAACCCGTTCTTCACTTAGAGATGTAGTTAATCATTGTGCTTTTGTATCTCATCTTGAACCTAAAACTTTTGAAGAAGCTGAAAATGATCATAATTGGATTAATGCAATGCAAGAGGAACTTAATTAATTTGAAAGAAATAATGTTTGGACCTTAGTATTTAGACCTAAAAATTATTCAATAATTGGCACAAAATGGGTCTTTAGAAACAAATTAGATGAGTATGGTAATGTAATTAGAAATAAAGCAAGACTGGTTGCTAAGGGATATAATCAAGAAGAAGGAATTGATTTTGATGAAACCTTTGCACCTGTTGCTAGATTAGAAGCTATTAGACTTCTACTTGCATCTGCTTGCTTTATGAAATTCAAATTATTTCAAATGGATGTTAAAAGTGCATTTTTAAATGGATATATTGCTGAAGAAGTATATGTAGAACAACCCCCTGGATTTGAAAATCATGCTTTTCCTAATCATGTCTTTAGATTAAATAAAGCTTTATATGGATTAAAACAAGCACCTAGAGCATGGTATGATAGGCTAAGCAAATTTCTACTAAATAATGGTTTTTCAAGAGGTAATGTAGATACAACCCTCTTTATTAAAAGAAATCAAAATGATATGCTAGTTATACAAATTTATGTTGATGACATAATTTTTGGGTCTACTAATGAATCCCTTTGTCAAGACTTTGCTAAGCTTATGCAGGGGGAGTTCGAGATGAGCATGATGGGAGAACTCACCTTCTTCCTCGGACTCCAAATCAAACAATCAAAAGAGGGAATCTCCATCAACCAAAGCAAGTACACCAAGGAACTACTCAAAAGATTTGGAATGGAGAACTGCAAACCAATTGGCACACCAATGAGTCCCTCATGTAAGCTTGACAAGGATGATGAAGGTAAATGTGTAGACTTAAAATACTATAGAGGTATGATTGGCTCATTATTATATTTAACTGCAAGTAGGTCTGATATCATGTTTAGTGTTTGTTTATGTGCTAGATATCAATCTAATCCTAAAGAATCTCATTTGAATGCTGTTAAAAGAATCCTTAGATACTTAAATGGTACTCAAACTCTAGGGTTATGGTACTCTAAGGACTCACAAATTGATTTATTAGGATATTCAGATGCTGATTTTGCTGGATGTAAATTAGATAGAAAAAGCATAAGTGGAACTTGCCAATTTCTTGGAGTTAACCTAATCTCATGGTTTAGCAAGAAACAAAATTCAGTGGCACTGTCTACGGCTGAGGCTGAATATATTGCAGCCGGAAGTTGTTGTGCTCAAATCTTGTGGATTAAGAAACAACTCGAAGACTTTGGAATCAAACTTAATGAAACACCAATAAGATGTGACAACACAAGTGCCATAAATCTATCTAAAAATCCAATTCAACACGCAAGATCCAAACATATTGAAATAAGACATCATTTTATAAGAGAACATGTTCAAAACAAAAATATAATTCTTGAATATGTTTGCACTGAAAATCAATTAGCTGATATCTTTACAAAGGCCCTTAGTGAGGATAGATTCTGTGAAATTAGGAGAAATCTAAGAATTCTAGATCCATATGCCTAAATTTTTCTCAATTTCCAAGAATTGATGTCAAAAATTCTTATAGCTCAATTTCCAACATCTATCCTGGTCCCAAAAGCTCAAATTTATCATTCTAAAAACTTATCTTTGAGCAAAACTTCTTCTCCCAAAATTTCAATTTTTTTTGGAATTTATTCATATTTTTTCTGAATTTTTAAACTTCATGAGTCGACCCCCATGAGTCGACTCAATGGCAAACTTATTATTTCCTCAAACTTCCCACGGGCTCATTGTTTTTATATGGGATCCTGTTCGTGAGCCGACTCATCCTTTCATCTTCCTCCTTCCAAAAGCCGACTTCTCCATTTCCTTTTGCTCCAAATCCAAAGATCTAGCTCGAGGCACTTCTCCCTCCTCTCCACCAAAAATCGCCACCTTGGAAAGGGATTTTTGTGCTTTCTTCCATTGTTTGACACGGTTGGAGTGTGCCCTAGCACTCCACCGTTCTTCCCAAATCCACCTCTTTTCTCCACCAAAATCCCTCTTCACTCTCTTGTGATCCCTTCTCCACTCATTCACTTGTTCCTCCAAGTCTCCTTGCCTGCTACTGTAGTGAATATGGCTCCGAAGATGAAGCTTCCCCAAAGAAGAAAGTCAGTCCGTGAGCTTGAAGAAAATGTCCGAAAGAAAAGGCAAGCTGCTCAGTCTTCCACTGCTCCCACTCCAGTTTCAGTATCTGCTCAAGATCCCCCTCAATCCTCCCTAAGCCCCAGTAAGAATCCTCTATCTGATAGAAAAGTTGGAACCGGAAAGAATATAGATTTTCGGTTCTTTGAAAAAGAGGGTTTTACATTTGCAACCAAGATTAAAAACCAAGGATGGGGTTTCTACTGCTCCCTTAAGGAAGTCACCTATGTTGACCTAGTTAGAGAATTCTACCAGAATCTACATTATAGAAATGGGTCAGTGACTTCAACAGTCAAGGGTATTGATATTTGCTTGGATTCTAGTATATTGGGAGAAATACTTTATTTGCCTAGTGAGGGTTACTCTTATATGAAACTCCCAGTAAAAGAAGAGGGGATCAGTGTTATACTAGAAGGAACTTATTCAGGGAGTTTAAATAAATTGGAAGCAAAGATTTTGTCTATTGAGATGAGGAACCTACATCAGATGGTAACGAAGCTCTTCTTTCCTAGGAGTGGTAGGCATGATTTACTTTCCAGCAGAGATGTATGTATCATGTTTCATGTCATCACTCAGACCCCCCTGAACCTCCCTGCACTTATGATAGAGGCCATGAGAGAGACTTTGAACAGATCCAAGGCACACTTGCCTTTTGGTATGGCCCTTACTCGAGTATTTAGGAGGTTTGGAGTCAGCTGTGAGGGGGAGGCATCTACTAAGCTCTCTCATGTGGACACTTTCAACCAACACACCCTGCACCGAATGGGATTTACAAAGACTGATGGTGGTTGGATCAAGGGATCTGAGGAGAGAGCTGAGGAGAGAGCTGGGGAGAGAACTGAAGATAGAGCTGAAGACAGAGTTGAAGACAGAGTAGAAGAAGAAGGTCCATCATCTCCTATCCATGACTTCAGGGCAGCATCACCAAATATCCAGTTCATTCCTGATACAGAGGCTGGCCCTTCAGAGTTCACTAGGATGCCCACACCAGTGTATCAGACAGAGAGCAGAGCACCTCAATCAGAGTTCAGACTGGCTGACGATCAGATCGAGCAGATATCACAGCGTGTGGCTTCTTTGCTGTCTAGTCAGTGGAGCAGTACTATTTTTGCACCAGGAGCCACTTCTTCTGATCAGACCATGACTCCCCACATATCCACTGTGTTTCAGATGATATCAGATCAGTCCATTCGGATTCAGCAGCTTGAGGACACTGTTTGGAGACTGACTGGCAGAGTTCTTGACTTGCAGGGGCAAGTCCTTGCTTTGGCCCATCCTCAGCCACAGGAGTCCACTATTGAGGTCACAGACCTCACTGTAGAGGCTGGCAGGCTCAGAGGAGCACTGGAGGGTGGATATGAGTTACTGAGGAAAGAGATCTGAGGATCGAGTGAGCATGCATCCACTCAGTTCACTGCTCTACTTCAGTCTATTTTCAGAGCACTGAACGTACTTGATTCCATCAGACTCACCCTTTCTGTTCAGTCCTTAGCCTCTCAGCGTTCTCAGCCACCCAGTTCATCTCACTCTCCTGCTCATGCCAGAGGCAGACGGGATAGAAGACGCACTTCTGATCGAGATCCATCAGCTTCTCATCCCATATCTGATGACTCCGATCCATGACTTGTCTTGATCATTACTAGATCCTAGGTGTTAGTGTCTTGTTCTAGGATCTGTATTTTGGGGCCATGTATTGACAATTAGCTGGTTGACTTTTATATTATGAACTATGTATTGAAATAATTATGGTTTTATGGTATCATCTTTTACTTATATTTCTACCTTTTGTAATGATGTCGATCATATTTTGGTTATATATATTCTCCTTGTTGAAATATTGTCTTCTCTTTGTTGTTGTTTGCTGTTAATAATTGCTGTATTAAGGGGGAGCAAACATCTATGATAAACTCTAAAGGGGGAGAAATTAAAGAATGTTTCAGAAAAAGGAGGAGTTAACCATGTTTGATGATGTCAAAAAGGGGGAGAAATTAAATAAAAAAATCCATCAAAAGCAAAACCATAAATTATGAGCAATTAAAAAAAAAATCCATCAAAAGCAAAACCATAAATTATGAGCAATTAAAGAAAAAGCAATCCATCAAAAGCAAAACCATAAATTATGAGCAATTAAAGAAAAAGCAACCCATCAAAAGCAAAACTACAAATTATGAGAAATTAATGTAATGAATGAATTGAAGAAATTAAAGAACAATATCAAAAGTACAATGCAAATAAGTAACTTTTAAATTACTTCTTTACATATGCTCTGATTTGCTTTAAAAATTTAAATATGCTCTGATATACTTAAAAATTCCAACTTGCTCTGATACATCTTTTAAAATTTTATTTACCTTGATACATCTTAAGAAATTCAACTTGCCTTGATACATCTTAAGAAATTTAACTTACTCTGATACATCTTTTAAAATTTTATTTACCTTGATACATCTTAAGAAATTTAACTTACTCTGATACATCTTAAAATTTTTAACTTGCTCTGATACATTGTAAAAATTTTTTTTTCTGATAACATTGTAAAATTATTTTTCTTGCTCCGATACATTGCAAAATTTATTTTTTCTCTTGCTCTGATACATCTTAAACTCAAAATGATCTAATACACTTTCCAAATAAACTCTTAAACATGCTTTGGCACACATAATTATTTTTTGCTCTGATGCTAAAACTAAAATCAAATGAGAATGAGCAAATTTTCAAAATATAGCTTGATCTGATAACAAAAACAAGTTTTCTGCTCTAACACCAAAATCACATAATCCAATGAGCATATCTTCAAATCTTTAAGCAAATGGGCAAACTATTCTTGCATATGACCATTTATATCACATGCCAAAAGAATCATACTCTTTTCAAGCATATAAATCTATAATGCATTCACATAAATGCTTTTGTTCAAGTGTTTTGTCATCATCAAAAAGGGGGAGATTGTTGCTCCTAGATTGATTTTGATGATTACAAAGCAGATTGAAGGGATACAAATATTTTTATTTGAAAAAGTCTTTATGCTCTTCAGGGGCAAAATTGTAATTTTACTAAAATCCTGATTTGATAGTATCATTTGGTAGAACAAGTGATTTGTAATCTATTGATGAAAATTTCATTATTTTTGGACTTATATTTTTGAAAGTTATGCATGTTTGAAAATCATGAGTCGACCCGTGAGTCAACTCATGGCACAATGAGCTGATTGGCACGCAGATTTTTTGTTGGCACACCCTGTGAGTCGATCCCATGGGGTCGACCCCCAGGCATGAGTCGACCCTCATGAGTCGACCCCTGCAGTTTTAGGCCAAAAGTTGCAGAAACTCATTTTCTGGTTGTTGCAACAGAGGTCGACTCATGAGTCGACCCCTGAAGCATGAGTCGACTCATTAGTCGACCCCTGCGACGGAAATTATCCACAACGGCTAGTTTTTTGCCCGTTTTAGTTGCCTTTAATGCTCCCTTAAAATGCTCTAACGGCTCTTTTTTTGCCAAAAATATTTTTCCTTGTTTCTTAAAGCTATAAAAGGTTTCAAAAGGTGAAAAACAAAGGGGATCCAAAATATACACGAGAGATACAAGAGATCTACAATATACACAAAAGACATACGAGAGATTTTGAAAGAGAAAAGCAAGAGCGTTCAAAAGGGCTTTCAAGAGCATTCAAAGAGAAGGTTTTTCAAGCCAACTTTTCAACCTTGATCAAGAGCTCTTTCAAAGCCTTCAAGAAGTCTTCAATCAAAGTTCACCTTCTCCTCAAGCGTTCATTCAACTCTTCATCCACCTTGAGGAAATCTAAAAGGGGATTCTTCATTTGAGTAAAGTGCATTTAATGTTATATTCGCTCATTTAAGGAGCTATTCTTATACTTATTTATGCTCTAAACTGTCTTACTCTTTGTGAGTAATTGTTCTTGTTTTTGGAGGGTTTCCAAAATAAGAGAAGGTTGATCCGAACCTGAAATCGGAGTGTATTGGGTTGGCTTGTACCCGAGAAACAAGTGGACTAGCTTGGGATAGCTAGTGTCGGAGGTTCCGACGTTTGTATTCGGGTTGAATACAAGTATAGTGGATTGGAATTCCCAAGTAGGAGCTTGGGGAGTGGATGTAGGTGCAAGGTTGGCACCGAACCACTATAAATCCTTGTGTTTGTGGTGTGCTTTATTGTTTCTTTTTATTTCTTTATTATATCCTTGCATTCTTGCTTTAGGTAATTAATCTTGAACTAAAGTCCTTCTCCTCATTCATCAAGCTTTTAACAAATACTTTTCATAAGTAATTAGTTAAGCTTAAATTTTTTAAAACCTAATTCACCCCCCCCCCTCTTGGGTTGCATAGCTGGGCAACAGTTTTGGCATGAGATTTTTGGCATAAAGAGAGAGGGCACAATAAGGGTGGGCAGCAAAGCATGATGAATTATAGCCTTATCTCCAGCATAATTTGAATGTGATCCGAATTAGAGATAAGGAGATAAGAAGGAAATAGATTTTTATGTTTGAAAAGAAGGGTGGCACTAAGGGATTTTTTAATTGAATTCTTTAAAGAGTTTTTTGGCATGAGAAATACTAGATCCCTTCCTCACACCATCACTCATTCTTGAAAATTTTGGGATGGCAAATTGGTTTTTGACATGGTGGTTTTGGCGCCCTCCCCTTTGACCAAAAACCCTAATCCCTTGTTATAAAAGGGAGGCTCCAATAGTTGATGCCTCAAATGGTTCCCAGTTCAAGTTTTTATTTCTACTTCATAGCCTTTCTTGTTCTTCTCTTCCTCCTCTAAATCTTCATCTCCTTTAGAGCATCCATGAGATCTAAAGAAGAAGAAGTTTAGCCTTTGAAGATGCTTGCAAGATAGCACCTCCAAGGAGTCTGATCTGCATCGATCTTCGTATGGATGATCTGCAGAGGTCGGACATCTTCATACGACTGTGAGCAACCTGAAGGAACTCTCTCCTACATGAGTTATTTATGGAGATCAGTAACTCACAATCTGGTAGCAAGTTTTGAACTTGTTAGACTAGTTTTGATCGATCTAACTGTTAGATCTAGTCTGCAGCATCGATTAGATCGATGTAGATTTTTGCAAATCTTAAGTTTATATTAAATCATATTGTTGGTGTAGAATTTTGCCGATGTCGGAGAAGCTAGAGCCGAGATGATCGCGGCCACCGTCGGGACCTGCAAGGGAAGTCTAAACCAGAGTTGGGGGTGCTCCGGCAAGACCCTCCGATGCTCAAGTCAGTACTCTGCCTCATGAGAAATGGAGCACTCAAATAGAATTTTGGCAAAATTTTGAGATATAATTTTTTAGCTTAGAGAAAAATGTATCTGAGGGTCTTTTTTGTAGATGGAGGAGCGTAACTGCTTGACAACGACATCCGTAACTGCCTGGTAGTGGGCCGTTCAAGGTCACGCAGAGTTTGTTACGGAGAGTAGTGGCGTCAGTGGGCCGTTCGGAGCCACATGAAGTTTGTTATGGAGAGTGGAGTGGTGTCCATTGTCACGACTTGCCAGAGAGTGGTGGGGCCACGTGGAGCTTGTTACAGAGAGTGGAGTGGAATAGCTCTCTGCCTCGGCAATCTGGGAGAGGCTCGGATGTTTTCAAGATTGCTGACAGGTTAACCATTGTTGGGTGCCATTGGTGCTACAGACGGAAGTCATCTGCTGCAGAAGCTCGAATGGAAACCATCTGTTGGAGAAGTCCGATAGGAGTCCGATTGCTGGAGAAGTCTGTCTGAAATTTGTATGATGTGGAAGCTTGTTTGAAGACTTGTCTGCTGGAGAGGTCCGGTTGCACAAGGAATCCGGCTGAAGGTTGGCCGACAGAAGAGTCCGAAAGGTGTTGTGAAAGTTCGTCCGCTGGAGGAGTCTAGAGGATCCTGTGGAAGTCCGATTAACGTTGTTGAAGTTTGGTTGGTGCTAGTGAAGTCCGGCTGGCACTGTTGAAGGTTGATGGTTGGAGAGGTACGAAAGACACTGGAGACGGTCGGTCATTGTTGAAATCTGACTGCTGGGGCCCGTCTGTTGTAGAAGTTCGTCTGGAATCCATCCACTGTAGAAGTTCAGATGAAGACTGCTTATTGTAGAAGCTCGACTGAAGTCCGCCTGCAATAGATGTTCGAAAGGAATTCGCTTACAGTAGAAGCTCGGATAGAATTTGCTTACAGTAGAAGCTCGGATGAAGGCTACTAGTTGTAGAAGCTCGGATGACGTTCGCTTCCTGTAAAAGTTCGAATGAAGATCGATTGTCATGGAAGCTCGAATGAAGGCCACTAGTTGTAGAAGCTCGGATGACATCCGCTTCCTGTAGAAGTTCGAGTGAAGATCGATTGTCATGGAAGCTCAGATGAAATTCAGAAGGCGGTCAACCACTGTAGAAACTTGAATGGAGTCTAGTTGCTGTAGAAGTCCTATTGCTGGAGAAGCTCGATCATTGACGAAGTCCAAAAGAAGTTTGGAGTAAAGTCGATCGTGGCTGGAAGAAGTCTGGAAGAGATTCGGAGAGTAGTCGATCAATATAGAGAATCGACTGAAAGCGAAGCTCAGAGAGCATTTGGAGCAGTCCGGTACATGAATGGAGGAGCTCATTATTGGAGAAGTCCGAATGGCATGATAGGGGTTCGTTCACTGGAGGAATCTGGAGGAAACTGTGGAAGGCCGACCGCTGGAGGAGTCCGGATGGCACAATAGGGGTTCGTCTACTGGAGGAATCTGGAGGACACTATGGAAGGCCGAATGCTGGAGGAGTCCGGATGGCACGATAGGGGTTCGTCCGCTAGAGGAATCTGGAGGACACTGTGGAAGGTTGACCGCTGGAGGAGTCCGGATGGTATTATGGAAGCTCGGATGGTCAGGGAGGTTCAGAAAGATGCCACACAAAGTCGAAAGCCGAAAGAGCCGTGAGAGGGTTGGCCTCTTACGAACTTCGGCTGGAGTTATTTTATACCCAACACCAGTCCCCCTACTTCTGAGTTTGAGTTTCGAATAAAGTACAGAAAAATTTTCACAGTCGAAGTTGCCTTCCTCGATTTTCGTACTCGGTTGTATCCAGAAATTTTGGCGTTTGGCGTGCCGGTGCTAGAGTCTTTTCAAATCGAGGAGATCCAAAAAGATTTTCTTTTTTTATATTTGGGTGAGGGTTTTCTCTCTGCTCTTAGTGGGGTTGTAGGGATGTAGAGGAGCCATTGAGGAGGCTTTTCTCCTCATCCGATCTTGATCGACTAGATCTTCATTTGTGTCAGGACGAGATTCTCCTCCTGTTCCTGACACAGTCAATTTCAACTCACGCTAGGACGAGGTTTTTCTCCTGCTCCTAATAGGACTGTGGGGGCACATAAGGGCCGTTGCAAGGGCCTCTCCCCCCATCCAATCTCTAAATAATCGAGCCTTCGACCTTGCTTATGTTAGGATAAGGTTCTCCTCCTGTTCCTAATAGGGCTGTGGGGGCACGTAAGGGCTGTTGCAAGGGCCTCTCCTCCGATCTGGTCTTTAAATAATCGGGCCTTCGACTTTGCTCATGTTAGGATGAGGTTCTCTTCCTATTCCTAACAAGGCTGTGAGGGCACATAAGGCCCGTTGCAAAGGCCTCTCCCCCCATCCGGTCTTTAAATAATCGGGCCTTCGACTTTACTCATGTTAGGACGAGGTTCTCCTCCTGTTCCTAACAAGGCTGTGGGGGCACGTAAGGGCCATTGCAAGGGACTCTCCCCCCATCCGATCTTTAAATAACTGAGCCTTCGACTTTGCTCATGTTAGGATGAGGTTCTCGTCCTGTTTCTAACACGCTTGATTTCAATTGTATGAGGGAGTTACTTCTTGTCGTTGTAAGCTCATGCCAAAAGAAAAGATGCAAATATGAAACTTTTATTTAAGGCATGGTTATTGGTAATACATTCACAGATTTTCTGAGTTCCATGGTTGTGGAAGGTCTGCCCCTCCGAGCTCTTTTAGATAGTATGTTCCAGATCGGACTACCTCTTTGATTTCATACGGGCCTTCCCAGTTCGGGACAAGTTTTCCTTGGTTCTAAGATTGTGAGACAGCAGCTCGCCGAAGTACCAGGTCCTCTGCTCTGAAGGCTTTGCTTTTGACCTGGGAATTATAGTAGCGGGCCACTTTCTGCTTGTAGGCTGCCATCCGAACTTAAGCTGTCTCCCATTTTTCTTCTAACAAGTCGAGGTTGGCCTTGAGATCTTGTGAGTTGCACTACTTGTTGAATGCCATGACTCGCACCGATGGAAGCTTGAATTCGATCGGGATCATGGCTTCTGTCCCGAAGGCTAAGGCAAAGGGGGTCTCCCCTGTGGGCAATCTCTGAGTAGTTCGGTATGCCCATAACACGTGATAAAGCTCGTCTGCCCAAGTTTCCTTTGCTTTTTCAAGTCTTGCCTTGATTCCTTGCAACAGAGTCCTGTTAGTCACTTCGTTCTCGTCGTTTGCCTGCGGATGGGCTATCGAAGTGAAGTTATGGGAGATGTTTAGGTCCTCACAAAATTCAGCAAACCTTGCTCCAGCATATTGTCGCCCATTATCAGTAATGAGAGTTCTGGGTAAGCCGAACCTACAGACAATTGACTTCTAGACGAAGTCCTGCACTTTAGCTTCTGTGATTTTTGCCAAAAGTTCAGCCTCGACCCACTTAGTGAAGTAGTCAATGGCCACCAAGAGGAACTTCCGCTGCCCAGACGCCATGGGAAAAGGTCCAAGAATATCCATCCTCCATTGTGCAAACGGCCATTGGGCACTCAAGGGTGTAAGTTTGGAGGCGGGTTACCTTTGAATATTTGTATACCTCTGACATCGATTACACCTTCTGACATATTCGATGGAGTCGTGGTACATAGTAGGCCAGTAATAGCCTTGTCGGAGCAGTTTGTGGGATAAAGATTTGGCCCCCAGGTGACTTCCGCAGACTCCTTCATGTACCTCCCACAAGGCAAAATCGGCCTCAGAAGGCCAGAGATATTTCAGGAGAGGCAAAGAGTATGACCTCTTGTACAGCTTGCCTTCATAAAGGATATATCGGGAGGCCTAGTTCCTAAGCTTCCGAGCTTCTTTTGCATCAGGAGGAAGAACCCCATCCTTGAGGTATGCAACCAGTGGGTCAATCCAGCTGGGTTCATGGCCGATCTCTATCACAAGCAGTGGTTCTTCCGTACTTGGGCACTTCAGAACTTCGAAGAAGACTTCCTTAGGCAGCTCAGTCAGAGCCAGTGTGGCCAACTTGGAGAGATGGTTGGCCCTGGTATTTTCTGCTCTTGGAATCTGCCTGATGTCAAAGTTGCCAAAGGCGGGGATGATCTCTTTTATCTTTTCGAGATACTTGGCCATACTGTCCTCCCGAGCTTCATAGTTTCTACTGACCTGTCCCACCACCAATTGATAATCACTGTAGACTTGGAGCCGATCTACTTCTAACTCTTTGGCGATCCTTAGTCCTGTAATCAGAGCTTCATATTCTGCTCCGTTATTCATCGCAGGGAATTCGAAGCGCAGTGCGTACTCTGCGATGATTCTATTTGGATTGACCAAGATTAGGCCCGCACCTGCACTTGACATGTTGGAGGAACCATCCACGTAGAGGGCCCAAAAACCATCAAGGAGATCTGTTCTTTCTTCAGGGGAGTTCGGCTGGAGCCCTGGGTTGGCAGCTTCATCTCGTCTAAGTTCGGCCTCTTCCAGAATAGTGCATTCCACTATAAACTCTGCTAATATCTGGATTTTGATCACTGATCGAGGTTGATAGTTGATGTCGAATTCTATGAGCTCGACTACCCATTTCGCTATCCTTTCGGAAGGATCCGCTCGGTGCAGAACCACCTTGATCGGCTGGTCAGTGAGTAGTGTTATGGTGTACCCTTGAAAGTAAGATCGGAGCCTTCGAGCTGCAATCAACAAGGCGTAAGTTAGTTTCTCTAACTTAGTATACCTAGTTTCGGTGTCTCTCAATACTCGGCTTATATAGTAGATCGACCGTTGAATTTTTGCTTCTTCCTTAACCAAGACTGCTGCGAGAGCCACAGGGGAGATCGCCAGGTATAGGAACAACTCCTCTCCAGGTTTGAGCTTTGCCAATAGTGGAGATGAGCTGAGGTATTTCTTCAGTTCTTCGAACGTTTGCTGACATTCAGTGGTCCAACAGAAGTTCTTCGACTGCTTGAGAGTCTGAAAGAGAGGTAGGCACCATTCGGCCGACCTTGAGATGAAGCGATTTAGAGCCGCTACTCTCCCAGTAAGACGCTGAACTTTCTTTATTGACTTCGAGGTGGTCATTTTCTAGATGGCATGAATCTTTTTCAGATTTGCTTTGATCCTGCACCCCGACACCATAAAGCCCAAGAATTTTCCTGAGGTTACTCCAAAAGCGCACTTGGCTGGGTTCTGCTTCATCTTGTATTTTCAGAGGGTGCTGAAGGTCTCCTCAAGGTATGCGACATGGTTCATAGAGGATTTGCTTTTTGCGAGCATATCATCCACATAGACCTCCATGTTACGGCCGATCTGCTCTTCGAAGATCTTGTTCACCAGCCGTTGATAGGTCACCCCTGTATTTTTGAGGCCAAAAGGCATGACCTTGTAACAATAAAGGCCATGATTAGTACTAAAAGTAGTTTTTTCTTCATCCTCTGGCGTCATCCTGATTTGATTGTAGCCGGAGAATGCATCCATGAAAGTGAGAAGCTCATGGCCTAAGATTGCATCCACTAATTGGTCGATTCTAGGTAGAGGGTAACTATCCTTCGGGCAGGCTTTGTTCAGCTTTTTGAAGTCTATACACATCCTCCACTTGTCGTTCGCCTTCTTAACCAGGACCACATTGGAGACCCAGTTCGGATAGTTGATCTCTCTAATGAACCTAGCTTTCAGGAGCTTATCAACTTCCTCTGCTATTGCCATCTGTCTTTTCGGTGCATGACTTCGGATTTTTTCTTTCATTGGCCGATGTTTGGGATCAACAGCCAGACAGTGTTCCATGACTTCAGCATCAATCTTTGGCATGTCCGTCGGAACCCAAGCGAAAACATCTGCATTCTTTTGAAGAAAACTGACGAGCTGTGTCTGCACCTCTTTCTCAAGGTTGGAGCTGATCTTCACCACATGCTCTTCATTCCCATCATTCAAAGGAATTGAGACAAGATCTTCCATTGGCTCACCTCGTTCTTCAGCAAGGTCATCGCGGGTGTCCAATCCATCAACCGGACAGGGGTCAAGCTGACCATTTCTTTGTAGGGCTATGTTATAGCAGTGTCTTACCAGGATTTGATCTCCTCTGACTTCTCTGACCCCCTGGCTAGTGAAAAATTTCAATTTCAAATGGTAGGTCGATACTACAGCACGGAGGGCGTTGAGGTCAGGTCGGTCGACTATTATGTTGTAGGCAGACGACGCCCTCACTACCAAAAAATCTACTTGCGCTCTAGATTGTTTCGGATACTAACCTGCAATTGTTGGGAATAGTGTCCCAAAGCCAATCGTCAGCCTGTTGATGGTTGTGCTCCTTTTGTATATGTACATGAATTATGAATTAATAAAAAATTATTTTAGCATTTTTTTCATCATAAAATGTTTCATCTTCTAATGAACTCCTATGTTGTGGTGAAGTTCTTAGGACTATTTAGACTCGACAAAGGAGGATTTGTCGTTTAGTCCTTAAATTTGTTCGCGACCAAATGATACGTTGCTACCAAGGACGATAATGTTTATCAAGCATAGGTCGTTGTGTGCCATATAGGATGGTTATCCTCTTAACCAAAGAGTGTGTAGACATTGGTATGGCATACAGGTAAGATGTAAGGGTACATCTGCACTGAACGTGACTGACTCCGGAGCTATTTCTACTATCAAGATTTGCTCCGATGGAATATGGGTATAAATGTCTTTCCGACCTGAGACCGCCACAGTGACTTGCAAGCAACTCACTGCACTTAGGCACTGGACTACCTGAATTTCTAATTCAATGATGGAAGGCTGCTGGGTGTAGTCAAGTACTTGACTTGTCGGTGCGTGCATCAAGACGGGATTGACCACTCCAATTTAGGAGCTATGTACAGTCGTGTTTCAATTTAGCAAAACTTTGGCCAAGGTAGTCCTAGTGAGGAGTCACAGGATTGTTTGAGTTAAGCACGATTCGGATGATCTGATCAGGGTTGACAGTTTAACCCTGAGTCATCCTAAACACAAGGGTCAAAAGGATGAATTCTACAGTAACCATATTCACGTAGGTTCTGAGTGTTGCGATTGCGACTACTCAGCCTATCCGATCGTTGGGTACCATTGCTAAATGGTCACTTCGATTAGTACAGAAATTGATTCCTGTGCTACCGGCTTAGGTTCGAACCTACGGGGTCACACACATTAGAGGTTCCTATCTGATCTGATGGCTGATGAAGAGTCTTAATACTCGTGGACTATGAGTCCTACATATCTGAGACTCTGTGATCAAAAATCAGGATTCTCTGATCATGAGTCCCACACATTTTGTGTACCGGGGTCAAGAGTCTCACTGGTTTGGGACTCTTTGATCAGGGTTACATATCGATGAATTCTGATGCCCGATTATCCATCAAATTTAGACTCAATATTTATGAGAGGTTTAATTAGTGATTTAATTGCTAATTAACTCAATTTGATTGAGTAATTATTTTTGGATCAAGTCCAATTGAATTGGATTCAGTTGGGTTTGACCCGATTAGGTTAAGAGTTGATCTAATCGTCGAGATGGTTTGGTCCCTGATATGATCAGAGGTTGGGCTTAATCAATTTTTGATTTGATTAGAATTTTATTGAGCTTAATTAAGCCTAATTAAGTTGGGTTTAAATTAGTCTAATTGGGCTTAACTTATTTGGTTCATTAGGTTGGTTTAAATAATGAAACCACCTTGACCCATTCTCCTTGCGCCACCTCACTTCCACTGCGCCCATTTGAATTCATGAGTAAAAAGTTCTCATGAATTTTTTCTCACACAAAGCCCTCCTCACACCCTACTTTAATGTGCCAAATGAGTGGATAAGGATGATTGGTTGGCCATTCAAATTCAAAACAATGTTTGAATTTGAATGAGCAACCAATCTTAGCGCCTTGACCTTATCCTCTTTTAACACCCCATTTATTACACGAGAAAATATTTCTCATGAAATCACTCATGCACAAATTAAGCCACGTCCTCTTCTTCTCATCCCCTTAGTGGATAGGGATAAATTGGTTTCCATTTGAATTCAAAATTTGATTTGAATTCAAATGTGCAATTACTCATCTTTATCCTCTCACGTGGATAAGACGTTTGACATTGTTTTAAAAGGAGGAGAAGAGTGGGGCATGTGCAAAAAAATTTTTGAGAGAAAATTTAGGCGTGAAGAATCTTTGTGTGCAAGGTGAAGGTCTATATCCTTTTGAGAGAAAACGAAAGAAAAGAAAGAAAAAGTGTGCACAGGGTTTCATTGAGTTCTTCAGGGTTTCAGCCTAGAGTTCGGGAAGTGAGAAGGTGAGATACGAGTGTCGTGAGCCCACCAAATTTTAGAGAGATCTTTAACATCCTCTCAAGCACATCTGTTGATGATCTAGAGCATCCAAAGAATCGATAGACATTGATAGAAGGAGTTCGATCAGCATCGGTCGTCGAAAGGGCTCTACAACGAGCTAGCACTCGTGTGAAGTCGATCAGACCGAGAGCTTCGTGTGGACAATCTGTAGAGGCCAGACATATTATGTGGCTACATCACGATGATCAGACTCTCCCGACGGTGATCCGATTGCGGCAATCTACTACTCGCACAAAGGTATTGTGTTCTGAACACATTACAGTAAAGTGTTTACTGTTCAAATTTGAATTTTAAATTTAAATGCATGCATGCTATATATCATATTTAGATCCTAGTGTAGGGTAAATTTTTATTAATTAATTAGATTAATTAATAATTTTCACTATAAAATAATGATTCTAAAAAAGTTTTAAAATTATCATTTTACCCCTACACTAAATTTTGCTTCAAATGGTATCAGAGCAAGGTTCTAAGATATGATATATATATATTTGCATGCATAGATTAAGTTGTAATCTAAAAGTTTAAATTTAAAATTTAAAATTTGAATTTTGAAAGTTGTTCGAAATTCAAAATTCAAAATTTGAAATTCAAAATTTAAATTTTGAATTTTGAAATTTGAAATTCAAAATTCAAAATTCAAAAATTTGAAATTCAAAATTTGAAATTTGAAATTTGAAATTTGGTAGAAATTTCAAATTTGAAATACAAAATTTAAAATTTAAAATTTGAAATTCAAAATTTTGAAATTTGAAATTTGTTTGAAATTTGAAATTCAAAATTTAAAATTTGAAATTTAAAATTTGAAATTTAAATTTTGAAATTGATATATCTAGATTTGCTTGATCCAAGTAGCAAGTAATCGAATTAGGTTGGTTGCCATGGCCGTCCGATCATAGGAGAAAAGTAGGGTTTAAAGGCCCTCTCTTCCCATTCGATGGGATCTCCTATGGCAGTTGGGGTGCTGCTGTAATTATATCCCATGCAAATGAAGCAACGAAAGAAATTAATTGTATAGGTTCAATTATGAAATTTATCATGAATGTGTTAGATTAGATCTAAAGGAATATTCATGATTTATTTTGATTGAGTTATTTTCTGTTATGTAATTAGCAATAGGATTGCTATTTATGAAATGAGTCAACATATTTGGTGAACAGAAAATAAAACCTTTTAAATTTGAAAATTATTTTTGAAATACCAAACCCTGACCCATCAGCCCAAATACTTAATTAAAAGAATTAAGTGTTGTCTAGTAGGTCTAGAATTATGAATTAAGACTTAAGATAATTGCATAAACTTATGGGTAAATGGGTTAGACCTAAGATTAGCTTAAAGAAATGGACTAAATTAGAGTAATTGGTCAAATCTAATCAAAAGTTAAATTAGATTAGGTCAAGGATACTCTAGACTCAACTCCAATAGTTGTATTTGAATAGGTCCATGTCTTTAACTAGACCAAGATGGACTTAATTCATGGCTACGCGGTGGAACCCTATTTACTAAGTTGATCAAATTAAAACTAATGAGCTGGTTGGTGTCTAAGGTAAGTTTGGTAGTTTGACCAGTGGTTTTGAAGTGGGAGCTACTCGCAGTGATTCGATCTCTGACGAGTTAATGGCTTATCCCCACCACTGATCTCACTTACCTGGCCAACCTGGTGAATTAGGTTTTGATTAGATCACTTGGTGATTAGGGCTCACCCATGTCATTAAATAAATCAGTGTGACTGATTTAGGTGCTCCTAATGTCGGTTTTAATTAAATCATTTTTTAATCTGACTTGGTGAAGTCAGTCGAGGATTGAAATTGGCTAGATATGATATTTTCTTCTCATCTATCCTTTAATAAAATTCTCAAAATTATTAGGTCCCTAAAATGATTAAGTTATAGTGATAACTAAGTCATAGCTTCCCATTAAGTGAGTGATGATCAGTCCATTAGTTTAATAATCATTGGAGGCCCAAAGGCCTGGTGCTTATTGACTAATGAAATTATCATTCATAATATGATAATTTGATTTGAGTCCTTCTGATGGTGGTCAGGTTGGCCGGCCAAAGTCGGGCCTAATCATTTATTGGTCCGATTCACCAAATCAAGTCATGTTAATGGTTGGACCTAACCAGATCTTTTCAGTGGAGGCCAAAGCCTACTGATTAGGTTCTGGGGCAAAATCAATTACTAGAAGTTGTTTAGAGAAACAACTGGTTATGAACCTACCCATAGATGCACTTGGGTTGACCAACCAAAGTTGGGCTCGTGTGTAGTCTGTGTGGATTCTAGTACCCACTAAGGAATTAAAGTAATTTCTCGAATTGGAGGTTGAGGCTACTAGTTCGAAAAAATACTAGAAGAAACTTTAGACTAAAGTCCAAGTCTTTAGTATTAATAATTTATGTAGTAATATAGGTCTGGTTTCCTTTATGCAGCTATGGCCACTACCCTTTCGCTCCAGTCATTATTGGATAATGACAAGCTCATGGGACCTAATTTTGATAGCTGGTATTGAAAATTAAAAATCATCCTTGAGCATGAGCGGATTCTTTATATAGTAATGGATCCGGCACCTGAGGAGCAGCCCCGAACGCTAGAGGGGTGGTCTGAGACACTTACCAGAAGTGGCTCAACGACCGCACCATCGTTCGGTGCATTATGCTGGCGGCAATGAATGATGAGTTCAGTCACAGGTTCGAGAATGCCCAACCACAGGAGATGCTTCAAATATTGAACAACTCCTTTGGCATGCCTGACGACGTTGAAAGGCACAAAACTAGTTGTGCCATTTTCAATGCTCGGATGAGGGATGGAGCCTCAGTCACT
>NC_026003.2:75939994-75997801 GCF_000442705.2 Elaeis guineensis
TTTACAGTAAAGTGTTTACTGTTCAAATTTGAATTTTAAATTTAAATGCATGCATGCTATATATCATATTTAGATCCTAGTGTAGGGTAAATTTTTATTAATTAATTAGATTAATTAATAATTTTCACTATAAAATAATGATTCTAAAAAAGTTTTAAAATTATCATTTTACCCCTACACTAAATTTTGCTTCAAATGGTATCAGAGCAAGGTTCTAAGATATGATATATATATATTTGCATGCATAGATTAAGTTGTAATCTAAAAGTTTAAATTTAAAATTTAAAATTTGAATTTTGAAAGTTGTTCGAAATTCAAAATTCAAAATTTGAAATTCAAAATTTAAATTTTGAATTTTGAAATTTGAAATTCAAAATTCAAAATTCAAAAATTTGAAATTCAAAATTTGAAATTTGAAATTTGAAATTTGGTAGAAATTTCAAATTGAAATACAAAATTTAAAATTTAAAATTTGAAATTCAAAATTTGAAATTTGAAATTTGTTTGAAATTTGAAATTCAAAATTTAAAATTTGAAATTTAAAATTTGAAATTTAAATTTTGAAATTGATATATCTAGATTTGCTTGATCCAAGTAGCAAGTAATCGAATTAGGTTGGTTGCCATGGCCGTCCGATCATAGGAGAAAAGTAGGGTTTAAAGGCCCTCTCTTCCCATTCGATGGGATCTCCTATGGCAGTTGGGGTGCTGCTGTAATTATATCCCATGCAAATGAAGCAACGAAAGAAATTAATTGTATAGGTTCAATTATGAAATTTATCATGAATGTGTTAGATTAGATCTAAAGGAATATTCATGATTTATTTTGATTGAGTTATTTTCTGTTATGTAATTAGCAATAGGATTGCTATTTATGAAATGAGTCAACATATTTGGTGAACAGAAAATAAAACCTTTTAAATTTGAAAATTATTTTTGAAATACCAAACCCTGACCCATCAGCCCAAATACTTAATTAAAAGAATTAAGTGTTGTCTAGTAGGTCTAGAATTATGAATTAAGACTTAAGATAATTGCATAAACTTATGGGTAAATGGGTTAGACCTAAGATTAGCTTAAAGAAATGGACTAAATTAGAGTAATTGGTCAAATCTAATCAAAAGTTAAATTAGATTAGGTCAAGGATACTCTAGACTCAACTCCAATAGTTGTATTTGAATAGGTCCATGTCTTTAACTAGACCAAGATGGACTTAATTCATGGCTACGCGGTGGAACCCTATTTACTAAGTTGATCAAATTAAAACTAATGAGCTGGTTGGTGTCTAAGGTAAGTTTGGTAGTTTGACCAGTGGTTTTGAAGTGGGAGCTACTCGCAGTGATTCGATCTCTGACGAGTTAATGGCTTATCCCCACCACTGATCTCACTTACCTGGCCAACCTGGTGAATTAGGTTTTGATTAGATCACTTGGTGATTAGGGCTCACCCATGTCATTAAATAAATCAGTGTGACTGATTTAGGTGCTCCTAATGTCGGTTTTAATTAAATCATTTTTTAATCTGACTTGGTGAAGTCAGTCGGAGGATTGAAATTGGCTAGATATGATATTTTCTTCTCATCTATCCTTTAATAAAATTCTCAAAATTATTAGGTCCCTAAAATGATTAAGTTATAGTGATAACTAAGTCATAGCTTCCCATTAAGTGAGTGATGATCAGTCCATTAGTTTAATAATCATTGGAGGCCCAAAGGCCTGGTGCTTATTGACTAATGAAATTATCATTCATAATATGATAATTGATTTGAGTCCTTCTGATGGTGGTCAGGTTGGCCGGCCAAAGTCGGGCCTAATCATTTATTGGTCCGATTCACCAAATCAAGTCATGTTAATGGTTGGACCTAACCAGATCTTTTCAGTGGAGGCCAAAGCCTACTGATTAGGTTCTGGGGCAAAATCAATTACTAGAAGTTGTTTAGAGAAACAACTGGTTATGAACCTACCCATAGATGCACTTGGGTTGACCAACCAAAGTTGGGCTCGTGTGTAGTCTGTGTGGATTCTAGTACCCACTAAGGAATTAAAGTAATTTCTCGAATTGGAGGTTGAGGCTACTAGTTCGAAAAAATACTAGAAGAAACTTTAGACTAAAGTCCAAGTCTTTAGTATTAATAATTTATGTAGTAATATAGGTCTGGTTTTCCTTTATGCAGCTATGGCCACTACCCTTTCGCTCCAGTCATTATTGGATAATGACAAGCTCATGGACCTAATTTTGATAGCTGGTATTGAAAATTAAAAATCATCCTTGAGCATGAGCGGATTCTTTATATAGTAATGGATCCGGCACCTGAGGAGCCAGCCCCGAACGCTAGAGGGTGGTCTGAGACACTTACCAGAAGTGGCTCAACGACCGCACCATCGTTCGGTGCATTATGCTGGCGGCAATGAATGATGAGTTCAGTCACAGGTTCGAGAATGCCCAACCACAGGAGATGCTTCAAATATTGAACAACTCCTTTGGCATGCTGACGACGTTGAAAGGCACAAAACTAGTTGTGCCATTTTCAATGCTCGGATGAGGGATGGAGCCTCAGTCACTGATCATGTACTGTACATGATCGAAATGGTTGAGCACCTAAGTAAACTGGGCTTTCTCCTGCACGAGCAGCTCGGTAAGGATGCGATCCTTAATTCTCTGCCCAAGTCCTACCTTCCCTTTCTTACTCATTTTCGAATGACAAAGCCTGCAGTAAACTACCACGGCTTGTTGGGGTTGCTGCAAAACTTTGAGAAGGACCACCAGCTCCATAAAGAGTCGGTAAATGTTGTGGGAGGGTCTTCTTCTGGTCGTCGACCCTTTAAGAAAGGGAAGAAGAACAAGAAGAAGAAGAATAAGAAGGTGCAGCCACATGCTGGGATGTCTGCACAGGGTCAGACCAAGAAGCGCAAGCCCGACCAGAGCCAGGCGGAGTGCTTCTTTTGCAAGAAGTAGGGGCACTGGAAGAGGAACTGTCCTCTATACATTGCCTCACTAGACCCAAACAGGCCGAAGAAGAAGCAAGGTACTTATATGATAACACCTTGCAACTTTTTCATTTGTGATACTACTACCTGGGTATTGGATACCGGAAGCCCTTATCATATTTGCAATTCGATGCAGGGTCTGCAGGTCAGTAGAAGATTTGATGAAGGCGAGAGATTCCTGAACGTTGGAGATGGAAGCAAAGTTCCAGTTCTAGCATTAGGAATCATGAACCTTGTAATCAATTCTCGAAATATAATTCTAAGTGAATGTCACTATTGTTCAAACTTTTTATTAAATATTATTTCTGTAGGCCTTTTGGCTATGAACGGTTATCAATCTTTAATAAAAGGAAATATTTGCAATATCATTTTGAATGGTGTTACAATGTTTGTTGGACAACTTAATATTGAAATTTACTTTCTATCACAACCTGTTAATGTGGTTCAAACCTCTGGTAAATGTCCTAGAATAGATAATGTGTCAGAAGTCTACCTTTGGCACTGTAGGCTAGGTCATATCAATAAGAACAGGATAAACAGGTTGGCTCAAGAAGAAATTCTTGAAGTAGGTGATTGTGAATCACTTCCAACGTGTGAGTCCTGTCTTCTTGGTAAAATGACCAAGTCACCTTTTACTGAAAAAGGTGAGCGAGCCAGTGAACTCTTGGCTCTGGTACATTCTGATGTATGTGGACCCATGAGCTTAAGTGTAAGAGATGGATATTTCTACTTCATAACCTTCACAGATGACCTATCGAGCTATGGGTATGTCTATTTAATGAAGCATAAGTCGGAGTCGCTTGAAATGTTCAAACTATTCTGAAATGAGGTAGAAAAATAAATTGGAAAGTGTATTAAAACTCTTCGATCCGATCGAGGAGGTGAATACCTTTCCAATGATTTTCTGACATATCTTGGGGAGAATAGGATTCTCTCTCAGTGGACACCTCCTAGAACACCACAACATAATGGTGTGTCTAAAAGGAGAAATCGGACCTTGTTGGACATGGTTCGATCCATGATGGGGTTTGCTGGTCTGTCGATCTTCCTTTGGGGATATGCACTCGAATCGGCTTGTTACCTTCTAAATAGGGTTCTGAATAAGTCTGTAACCAAAACGCCATATGAGATATGGATAGGACGTAAGCCAGTACTCTCGCACCTTAGGGTTTGGGGGTGTCCAGTTTATGTTAAATGTTTAATTACGGACAAGCTTGGACCTAGGTCTGACAAGTGTAATTTTATAGGGTACCCAAAAGAGACCAAAGGGTATTACTTCTACCTAGCTGATGAGCAAAAAGTGTTTGTCAGCCTTAAGGTAATCTTTTTGGAAAGAGAGTTCCTTGGTGAAGGGACTGTTGCCTCTAAGGTCGAACTTGATGAAATTCGGCAGGTGAAAAATCCGACACAAGTTGCTAAACCTAAATCGGATTTGATTAGATCAGATCCGGAGCCCATTGTTCAAGCACCCTTAAGGCGATCTAGTAGAGTACCACATCAACCGGACAGATACTATGGTTTCTTGGTCCGGGACGACGATCCTATCGAACTTGATGAAAACGATGAGGATCCGATCACCTACATGGATGCAATGCAGAGATCCGACTCTGAGAAATGGCTAGAGGCCATGAAATTCGAAATGGAGTCCATGGAGATCAACAATGTGTGGACATTGGTTGACCCACCTGAAGGAGTAAAACCCATAGGGTGTAAGTGGGTCTTCAAGAGGAAGAGGGGTGCAGACGGAAAGGTGGAAACCTATAAAGCCTGTCTGGTTGCCAAGGGATATCGTCAATGTTATGGTATATACTATGATGAGACATTTTCTCCTGTGGCAATGCTCAAATCCATTCGGATTATACTTACGATAGCTACCCATCTGGACTATAAAATCTGGTAGATGGATGTGAAGACAGCTTTCCTAAATGGAGAGCTGGATGAAGAGGTGTATATGATACAACCTGAAGGATTCATATCCACTGATGAGTCTAAGGTGTGCAGACTACAGAGGTCCATTTATGGACTTAAGCAGGCATCCCAGAGTTGGAACATACATTTTGATAGGACGATCAAGACGTATGGCTTCGTTAAGAACGGAGAAGAGCCCTGCATTTATAAGTGGGCTAATGGTCCAACAGTAGTATTTCTTGTATTGTATGTGGATGACATTCTCTTAATCGAGAATGATGTCCCTGCATTACAGGGAATAAAGATTTGGCTGTCGTTACAATTCTCCATGAAGGATCTAGGAGAAACTTCTTACATCCTAGGGATGAGGATCTATAGGGATAGAACTAAAAGGCTGCTTGGCTTATCCCAGTCCACGTACATTAATACTATGCTGAAAAGGTTCAGCATGGAAAATTTCAAGAAAGGCTATATATCGATAGGCCATGGAATTTCTCTCTCGAAGAGGGATTGTCCGACAACACCTCAAGAGAGAAAACGTATGGGTGGAATTCCATATGCTTCGGCAATGGGATCTATCATGTACGCCATGATATGTACACGACCAGATGTGGCATACTCACTAGGGGTAGTGAGTAGATACCAATCTAATCTAGGAGAGAATCACTGGAAGATTGTTAAAACCATCCTGAAGTATTTAAGAAATACTAAAGACCAGTGGCTTGTTTATGGTGAATCGGACTTGAGACTTATAGGATTTACAAACTCTAGTTTCCAGTCTGATCATGATGATAGCAAAAGTATGTCGGGATTTATTTTTATCCTTTATGGTGGGGCTATCTGCTGGAAGAGTTCCAAGCAGCACACACTAGCTGATTCAGTTTGCGAGGAGGAGTATGTCACTGCATCAGATGTTGCCAAAGAAGCGATGTGGCTAAGAAAGTTCATCATCAAGCTCGAAGTAGCACCCTCCCTTGTTGGTCCAGTTCTGCTCTATTGTGACAGCTCTGGAGCCATTGCTCAGGCGAAGGAACTGAAGGCACACCAGCGAACGAAGCATATTCTGCGTCGCTACCATCTCATCCAGAAAATTATGGATCGAGGTGATGTCGACCTTCAGAAGATCGATGGGAAGGAGAACCTGGCGGTGAAGGAGTTCGATAACTACAAGTCGAAGATGGGTATTAGATACTACACCGATTGGCTTTAGGCCAAGTGGGAGATTGTTGGGAATAGTGTCCCAAAGCCAATCGTCAGCCTGTTGATGGTTGTGCTCCTTTTGTATATGTACATGAATTATGAATTAATAAAACTTATTTTGATATTTTTTTCATCATAAAATATTTCATCTTCTAATGAACTCCTATGTTGTGGTGAAGTCCTTTGGACTATTTAGACTCAACAAAAGAGGATTTGTCGTTTAGTACTTAAATCTGTTTGCGACCAAATGATACATTGCTACCAAGGACGACAATGTTTATCAAGCATAGGTCATTGTGTGCCATATAGGATGGTTGTCCTCTTAACCAAAGAGTGTGTAGACACTGGTATGGCATACAGGTGAGATGTAAGGGTACATCTACACTGAACGTGACTGACTCCAGAGCTATTTCTACTGTCAAGATTTGCTCCGACAGAATATGGGTATAAATATCCTTCCGACCTGAGACCGCCACGGTGACTTGCAAGCAACTCACTGCACTTAGGCACTGGACTACCTGAATTTCTAATTCAGTGATGGAAGGCTGCTGGGTGTAGTCAAGTACTTGACTTGTTGGTGCGTGTGTCAAGATGGGATTGACCACTCCAATTTAGGAGCTATGTACAGTCATGTTTCAATTTAGCAAAACCTTAGCCAAGGTAGTCCTAGTGAGGAGTCATATGACTGTTTGAGTTGAGCATGATTCGGATGATCTGATCAGGGTTGACAGTTTAACCCTAAGTCATCCTAAACACAGGGGTCAAAAGGATGAATTATACAGTAACCATATTCACGTAGGTTCTGAGTGTTACGATTGCGACTACTCACCTATCCGATCATCGGGTACCATTGCTAGATGGTCACTTCGATTAGTACAGGTATTGGTTCTTGTGCTACTGGCTTAGGTTCGAACCTGCGGGGTCTCACACATTAGAGGTTCCTATTTGATCTGATGGCTGATGAAGAGTCCTAATGCTCGTAGACTATGAGTCCTATATATCAGAGACTCTGTGATCGAGAATCAAGATTCTCTGATCATGAGTCCCACACATTTTGGATACCGGGATCAAGAGTCTCATTGGTTTGGGACTCTTCGATCAGGGTTTCATATCGATGAATTCTGATGCCCGATTATCCATCAGATTTGGACTCAATATTTATGAGAGGTTTAATTAGTGATTTAATCACTAATTAACTAAATTTGATTGAGTAATTATTTTTGGATCAAGACCAATTGAATTGGGTTCAGTTGGGTTTGACCCGATTAGTTTAAGAGTTGACCTAATCGTCGAGATGGTTTGGTCCCTGATATGATCAGGGGTTGGGCTTAATCAATTCCTGATTTGATTAAAATTTTATTGAGCCTAATTAAGCCTAATTAAGTTGGATTTAAATTAGTCTAATTGGGCCTAACTTATTTGGTTCAATTAGGTTGGTTTAAATAATGAAACCACCTTGACCCATTCTCCCTGCGCCACCTCACTTCCGCTGCACCCATTTGAATTCACAAGAAGGAAGTTCTCATGAATTTTTCCTCATGCAAAGCCCTCCTCATGCCCTACTTTAATGCGCCAAATGAGTGGATAAGGATGATTTGTTGGCCATTCAAATTCAAAACAAAGTTTAATTTTGAATGAGCAACCAATCTTAGCACCTTGACCTTATCCTCTTTTAACACCCCATTTATTACACGAGAAAATATTTCTCATGAAATCACTCATACACAAATTAAGCCACGCCCTCCTCTTCTCATGCCCTTAGTGGATAGGGATAAATTGGTTTCCATTTGAATTCAAAATTTGATTTGAATTCAAATGTGCAATTACTCATCTTTATCCCCTCATGTGGATAAGACGTTTGACATTGTTTTAAAAGGAGGAGAAGAGTGGGGCGTGTGCAAGAAAATTTTTGAGCAAAAATTTGGGTGTGAGGAATCCTTCTGTGCAAGGTGAAGGTCTATATCCTTTCGAGAGAAAAAGAAAGAAAAGAAAGAAAAAGTATGCGCAGGATTTCAGTGAGTTCTTCAGGGTTTCAGCCTAGAGTTCGGGAAGTGAGAAGGTGAGCTACGAGTGTCATGAGCCCACCAAATTTTAGGAAGATCTTCAACATCCTATCAAGCATGTCTGTTGATGATCTAGAGTATCCAAAGAATTGACAGACATCGATCGAAGGAGTTCGATCAGCATCGACCGTCGAAAGGGCTCTACAACGAGCTAGCACTCATGTGAAGTCGATCAGACTGGGAGCTTCGTGTGAATGATCCGCAGAGGCTAGACATACTGTGTGGCTGCATCATGATGATTAGACTCTCCCGACGGTGATCAGATTGTGACGATCTACTACCCGCACAAAGGTATTGTGTTCTGAACACATTACAGTAAAGTGTTTACTGTTCAAATTTGAATTTCAAATTTAAATGCATGCATACTATATATCATATTTAGATCCTAGTGTAAGATAAATTCTTATTAATTTATTAGATTAATTAATAATTTTCACTATAAAATAGTGATTCCAAAAAAGTTTTAAAATTACCATTTTACCCCTGTACTGAATTTCGCTTCAGCAACTACAGTCAAAGTTATTACTCCCTCTACTAGCACAGCATCATCAGTAAACCCTACCAACGGGGAGCTAACCGACCCTAACCGACCATCAGGGATGGATATTTTTGAGAATGCATCGTAAAATAAAATATCGATCGAGCTTCCACTATCAACAAGAATGCGGTGTACATCATAATCAACAATATTTAAAGAAACTACAACCGCATCATTATGGGGGAACTGAATCTCCTTAGCATCTTCTTCAGTAAAGGTTATGGATTCTTCAGTCCTCTGCCACTTGGGTGGTCCGGTCGATCCACTGGCTGCTCCCCTCTGGGGCCCTCCAGAGATGGTGTTAATGATCCCAATTGGAGGCCGATCTTCAGACTGTTGTTCCCTCCTTGGTGCCTCCGGTTGTGGTAGGGCCTTTGGCCGATCCTCCCTACCTTCAGGACGACATCAGATGAATCTATCAAGCCGACCTCACCTGATGAGCTCCTTGATTTCATCTCAGAGCTGAATACACTCCTCCGTGTCGTGGCCGTGGTCACGATGATAGAGGCAGAATTTGTTAGGATTGCACTTCTCAGGGTGCGATCGCATCCTTTTTGACCTCGGCAGCTGCTCCTTGACCTCCATCAGCACTTGGGCTTTTGGAGCATTGAGAGGGGCGTAGCTGTGGAATCTTCCTGGAGGAGAGCTCCGTCGAACTCTGCGGTCCGGGCTCCTCTGCTTACGAGCTCGGGGAGGAGTTCGAACATGCCTATGTCTGGGAGGAGTTCGAGAACGTGGCCGAGCTTCACTTGGCCCTTTTTCAGCTGCGGACTTGCTGGAGCCACCCACCTGTCGCTCTTTCATGGCCTCCTCGTCCTTCAACTTGAAGGCTTCCTCTACTCAAGCATATCCTTCGGCCTGAGCTAGCAAATCAGCGAAGTCCTTGGGATACTTCTTTTTCAGAGAAAACAAGAGATCATTCTTTTGAAGACCGCTCTTCAGGACGGCCATTGCAACCGATTGGTCCAAGTTTCGGACCTCCAATGCGGCAGCGTTAAATCAATTGACATAGGTTCGGATGGATTCTCCCTCCTTCTGCTTGATGTTGATAAGGGACTCTGAACCTCTCCAGGGATGTCAGTTGCTAACAAAATGAGCCACAAACTGGTGGCTCATCTGATCAAAGGAGAAGATAGTATCCGACTTCAGCATCGAGTACCAGTTTCTTACTGCTCCCTTCAAGGTAGATGGGAAAGCTCAGCACAGGATGGCGTCGGGCGCGTCTTGGAGCAGCATCATTGTCCGAAAGGCCTCTAGGTGGTCAACTGGATTTGTGGTCCCATCGTAGCTCTGAAATTAGGGGAGCTTGAAGTTTGGCAGGATTGGTTCCTGCATAATCATTTAAGAAAAAAGAGGGTCAGTATAGATATCCTCACCATAAGTAGGGGGAGCGTGGTGGAGCTCTTCGATCCACCGGTTCATCTCCTAGAGCCTTTGATCCAGGAGGTCCTCTCGACTGCGAGTCTCGAGGGTCTTCTGGTAGAATGGAGGAAGGGACCCTCCGAGGGTTGAATCATGATCTGACGGAGGACTCTCCGCCTTCTGCTTCCCCTTTTCAGGGAAGACAGGGTGACTGGCCCAAGTGGCTCACGTCGGATTCTGGAACTCCGATGATGTTCTTTCCAAATGCACAAATGCCTACGGCTGCTGTTGCTGCTGCTGCAAGGCCTGCACTGCTTCAGTGAGGCCCTTGACCTCCTGAACTTGCAGGTCAAACTGCTCCATGCCGATAGTCATTGCAGGAGGGGGAGGAGCCTAAAAAACTGGGGACGAGGCTGGAGCTTGTGGATCACACTGAGATTTAGCCACAGAGGTCGTAGATCGCCTGGTGGATGCCTTTCGGGGCATCTGGTGAGGATCTGGCTGGAGAAGAAGAAGAAGATGTTGAAGAAGACGATCGGAGACAGTCCCATTGAGTACTCCTTTAAGAACAAGGGTCCTGCGAAGATACAGGACCCTTCCTCTAGCACCAATTCTATTGGTGCAGAATTCCACCGATGCCTGAGAAGTTGGAGCCGAGATGATCGCGGCCGCCATCGGGACTTGCAAGGGAAGTCTAAACCGGAGTTGGGGGTGCTCCGGCAAGACCCTCCGACGCTCAAGTCAGTACTCTGCCTCAACAGAAATGGAGCACTCAAATGGGATTTTGGCAGAGTTTTGAGATAGAGATTTTTAGCTTAGAAAAAAATATATCTGGGGGACCTTTTTATAGATGGAGGAGCATAATCGCTTGACAGCGATGTCCGTAACTGCTTGGTAGTGGACCGTTCAGGGTCACGCGGAGTTTGTTACAGAGAGTAGTGGCATCAGTGGGCCGTTCGGAGCCACGTGGAGTTTGTTATAGAGAGTGGAGTGGTGTCCATTGTCGTGACTTGCCAAAGAGTGGTGGGGCCACGTGGAGCTTGATATAGAGGGTGGAGTGGAATAGCTCTCTGCCTCGATAATCTGAGAGAGGCTCGAATGTTTTCGAGGTTGCTAACGGGTTAACCATTGTTGGGTGCCATTGGTGCTACAGACGGAAGTCATCTGCTATAGAAGCTCGGACGGGAACCGTCTGTTGGAGAAGTCCGACAGGAGTCAAATTGCTAGAGAAGTCCGTCTGGAATTTGTATGATGTGGAAGCTTGTTTGAAGACTTGTCTACTGGAGAGGCCCGGTTGCACAAGAAATCCGGCTGAAGGTCAGCCGACAGAAGAGTCCGGAAGGTGTTGTGGAAGTTCATCCATTGGAGGAGTCTGGAGGATCCTATGGAAGTCCGGTTGACGTTGTTGAAGTTCGATTGGCACTATTGAAGTTCGGTTGGCGCAATTGAAGGTTGATGGCTGGAGAGGTACGAAAGACACTGGAGACGGTCGGTCATTGTCAAAATCCGACGCTGGGGCCCATCTGTTGTAGAAGTTTGTCTGAAATCCATCCGTTGTAGAAGTTCGGATGGAGACCGCTTATTGTAGAAGCTCAACTGAAGTCCGCCTGCAATAGAAGTTCGAAAGGAATTCGCTTACAGTAGAAGCTCATATAGAATTTGCTTACAGTAGAAGCTCGGATGAAGGCAACTAGTTGTAAAAGCTTGGATGACGTCCGCTTCCTGTAGAAGTTCGGGTGAAGATCGGTTGTCGTGGAAGCTCGGATGAAGGCCACTAGTTGTAGAAGCTCGGATGATGTCCGCTTCCTGTAGGTGTTCGGGTGAAGACCGATTGTCATGGAAGCTTGGATGAAATTTAGAAGGCAGTCGACCACCGTACAAACTTGAATAGAGTCTGGTTGCTGTAGAAGTTCTGCTTCTGAAGAAGCTCGATCATTAATGAAGTCCAGAAGAAGTTCGGAGTAAAGTCGATCGTGGCTGGAAGAAGTCTGGAAGAGATTCGGAGAGTAGTCGATCACTGTAGAGAATCGACTGAAAGTGAAGCCCAGAGAGCATTTGGAGCAGTTCGGTACATGAATGGAGGAGCTCATTATTAGAGAAGTCTGGATGGCACGATAGGGGTTTGTCCGCTGGAGAAATCTAGAGGACACTGTGGAAGGCCGACCGCTGGAGGAGTCTGGATGGCACGATAGGGGTTTGTCTGCTGGAAGAATCTGGAGGACACTGTGGAAGGCCGACCGCTGGAGGAGTCCAGATGGCATGATAGGGGTTCGTCCACTGGAGGAATCTGGAGGACACTGTGGAACGCCGACCACTGGAAGAGTCCGGATGGTATTTGAAGCGAAATTTGAGTGCAGGGGTAAAATGGTAATTTTAAAACTTTTCAAAATTACTATTTATAGTGGAAATAATTAATTAATTTAATTAATTAACATGTGTTTATCCTACACTAGGATCTAGATATGATATACAGCATGCATGGATTTAAATTTGAAATTCGAATTTGAACAGTAAACACTTTACTGTTTTGTGTTCAGAACACAATACCTTTGTGCGAGTAGTCGATCACCACAATTTGATCACCGTCGGGAGGCTCTGATTGCCGCAACATAGCCACACAGGGTGTCTGGCCTCTGTGGATCATCCACACGAGACTCCCAGTCTGATCGGCTTCTCACGGATGCTAGCTCGTTGTAGAGCCCTTTCGACGGTCGATGCTGATCGAACTCCTTCGATCGATGTCTGTTGATTCTTTGAATACTCTGGATCATCAGCAGACATGCTCGAGAAGATGTAGAAGATCTCCCTAGAATTTGGTGGGCTCACGACACTCGTAGCTCACATTCTCACTTGTCGAACCCCAGACTGAAACCCTAGGGAACTCACTGGAAACCCTGCGCCCACTTTTTTTTCTTTTTCTTTCTTTTTCTCTCGGAAGGATATGGACTTTCTACTTGTGCACAAGGCTTCCTCACATCCCACTCTTTTTCTCCAAAAATTTCTTACGCACGCCCTACCTTTCTCTTCTTTTTAAAATAGTTCAAAATATGTCTTATCCGCGTGAGAGGATAAAGATAAGTGGTTATACATTTGAATTTAAATCAAATTTGAATTCAAACGAAAACCAACTCATCCCTATCCACTTATGGTTTGAGAAGAGAAGGGTGTGGAGTCTTTGTACATGGAAAGGTTTCATGAGAAACCTTTTCTCGTGTGAAATGTGGGGTGCTAAAATGGATAATGTCATGTAGGTGCAAGAGATAAGTTATCCATTCAAATTCAAACATGCTTTGAATTTGAATGGCTAACTAATCATCTTTATCAAAATATTAGCGCATAAGAGTGGGTGTGAGAAGGGCTTTGCGTGAGAAAAAATTCATGAGAAGTTTCTTCTCATGAATTCAAATGGGCGTGGAGATTGTGAGGTGGCGCAGGGAGTTTGGGTCAAGGTGGTTTCATTATTTAAACCAACCTAATTGAACCAAATAAGTTAGGCCCAATTAGACTAATTTAAATCTAACTTAATTAGGCTTAATTAGGCTCAATAAAATCTTAATCAAATCAGGAATTGACTAAGCCCAACCCCTGATCAAATCAGGGACCAAACCATCTCGACGATTAGGTCAACTCTTAACCTAATCGGGTCAAACCCAACTGAATCCAATTCAATTAGACTTGATCCAAAAATAATTACTCAATTAAATTGAGTTAATTAGTGATCAAATCACTAGTTAAACCTCTCATAAATATTGAGTCCAAATTTGATGGGCAATCGGATATCAAAGTCCATCAATATGAAACCTTGATCAAAGAGTCCCAAACCAATGGGACTCTTGACCTTGGTACCCAAAATGTGTGGGACTTGTGATCAGAGAATTTTGATTCTCGATCATAGAGCCCCATACACGTAGGACTCATAGTCCATGAATATTAAGACTCTTCATCAGCCATCAGATCAGATAGGAACCTCTAATGTGTGTGACCCCTTAGGTTCGAACCTAAGCCGGTAGCACAAGAACCAATTCCTGTACTAATCGAAGTGACCATATAGCAATGGTACCCGATATCCGGATAGATCGAATAGTCACAATCACAACACTAAAAACCTACATGAATATGGTTATTGTATAATTCATCCCTTTTGACCCTTGTGTATAGGACAACTCAGGGTTAAACTGTCAACCCTGATCAGATCATCCGAGTCGTGCTCAACTCAATCAGTCCTATGACTCCTCACTAGGACTACCCTGGCCAAGGTTTTGCTAAATTGAAACACGACTGTACATAGCTCCTGAACTGGAGTGGTCAATCCCATCTTGACACACGCACCGACAAGTCAAGTACTTGACTACACCCAGTAACCTTTCGTCACTGAATTAGAAATTCAGATAGTCCAGTGCCTAAGAGCAGTGAGTTGCTTGCAAGTCACCATGGCGGTCTCAGGTCGGAGGGACATTTATACCCATATCCCATCGGAGCAAATCTTGATAGCAGGGATAGCTCCGGAGTTAGTCACGTTCAGTGCAGATGTACCCTTACATCTCACCTGTATGCCATACCAGTGTCTCCACACTCCTTGGTTAAGAGGACAACCAACCTATATGGCACACAACAACCTATGCTCGATAAACATTGTTGTCCTTGGTAACAATGTATCATTTGGTCGCGAACAGGTTTAAGGACTAAACGACAAATCCTCCTTTGTCGAGTCTAAATAGTCCTAAGGACTTCACCACAACAAAGGAGTTCATTAGAAGATGTCAATTTGTGATGAAAAATATCAAAATAACTTTTATTTATTTATAATTTATGTATTAATACAATAAAGAGCACAACCGTCAATAGGCTGACGATTGGCTTTGGGACACTATTTTCAACAATCTCCCACTTGGCCTAAAGCCAATCGGTGTAGTATCTAATACCCATCTTCGACTTGAAGTCGTCGAACTCCTTCACCGTAATGGCTTTAGTGAATGGGTCGGTCAGGTTCTCCTTTTTGTCGATCTTCTGAAGGTCGACGTCACCTCGATCCATGATTTTCTGGATGAGATGGTAGCGGCACAGAATATGCTTCATCCACTGGTGTGCCTTCAGTTCCTTCGCCTAAGCAATGGCTCCAGAGCTGTCACAGTAGAGCAGAACTGGACCAACAAAGGAGGGTGCTACTCCGAGCTCGGTGATGAATTTTCTCAGCCACACTGCTTCTTTGGCAGCATCTGATGTAGCGACATACTCCGCCTTGCAAACTGAATCAGCCACTGTGTGATGCTTGGAACTCTTCCAGCAGATAGCCTCAGCATTAAGGGTAAAAATAAATCCTGACACACTCTTGCTGTCATCGTGATCAGACTAAAAATTAGAGTCTGTAAACCCTATAAGTCTCAAGTCTGATTCACCATAAACAAGCCACTGGTCCTTAGTATTTCTTAAATACTTCAGGATGGTTTAAACAATCTTCCAGTGATTCTCTCCTGGATCAGATTGGTATCTACTCACTACCCCTAGTGAGTATGTCACATCTAGTCGTGTATATATCATGGCATACATGATAGATCCCACTGCTGAAGCATATGGAATTCTACCCATACGCTCTCTCTCTTGAGGTGTTGTCGGACAATCCCTCTTCGAGAGAGAAATTCTATGGCCTATCGGTAGATAGCCTTTCTTGGAATTCTTCATGCTGAACCTCTTCAGCATAGTATCAATGTACGTGGACTGGGATAACCCAAGCAACCTTTTAGATCTATCCCTATAGATCCTCATCCCTAGGACGTAGGAAGCTTCTCCCAGATCCTTCATGGAGAATTGTGACGACAACCAAATCTTTATTCCTTGTAATGCAGGGACATCATTTCTGATTAAGAGAATGTCATCCACATACAATACAAGAAATACCACAACTGGACCATTAGCCCACTTATAAATGCAGGGCTCTTCTCCATTCTTAACGAAGCCATACGTCTTGATCGTCCTATCAAAACATATGTTCCAACTCCGGGATGCCTGCTTAAGTCTATAAATGGACCTCTATAGCCTGCACACCTTAGACTCATCTGTAGATGTGAATCTTTCAGGTTGTATCATATACACCTCTTCATCCAGCTCTCCGTTTAGGAAAGCTGTTTTCACATCCATCTGCCAGATTTCATAGTCTAGATGGGCAGCTATCGCAAGCATAATCCGAATGGATTTGAGCATTGCCATAGGAAAAAATATCTCATCATAGTCTATACTATAACATTGACAATATCCCTTGGTAACTAGACGGGTTTTATAGGTTTTCACCTTTCTGTCTGCGCCCCTCTTCCTCTTGAAGACCCATTTACACCCTATGGGTTTTACTCCTTCGGGTGGGTCAACCAATGTCCACACATTGTTGACCTTCATGGACTCCATTTTGGATTTCATGGCCTCTAGCCATTTCTCAGAGTCAGATCTCTGCATTGCATCCATATAGGTGATCGGATCCTCATCATTTTTATCAAGTTCGATAGGATCGCCGTCCCGAGCTAAGAAATCATAGTATTTATCCAGTTGACGTGGTACTCTACCAGATCGCCTTACGGGTGCTTGAACAATGGGCTCCGGATCTGATCTAATCAAATCTGATTCAGGTTTAGCTACTTGTGTCGATTTTTCTACCTACTGAACTTCCTCAAGTTCGACCTTAGAGGCAATAGTCCCTTCACCAAGGAACTTCTTTTCTAAAAAGATTGCCTTAAGGCTGACAAACACCTTTTGCTCATCAGCTAGGTAGAAATAATACCCTTTGGTCTCTTTTGGGTACCCTATAAAATTACACTTGTCAGACCTAGGTCCAAGCTTGTCCGTAATTAAACGTTTAACATAAGCTGGACACCCCCAAACCCTAAGGTGCGAGAGTACTGGCTTACGTCCTATCCATAACTCATATGGCATTTTGGTTACAGACTTACTCGGAACCCTATTTAGAAGGTAACAAGCCGATTCAAGCACATATCCCCAGAGAAAGATCGGCAGACCAGCAAATCCCATCATGGATCGGACCATGTTTAACAAGGTCCGATTCCTCCTTTCAGACACACCATTATGCTGTGGTGTTCCAGGAGGAGTCCACTGAGAGAGAATTCTATTCACCCCTAAATATGTCAAAACTCATTAGAAAGGTATTCACCTCCTCGATCAGATCGAAGAGTTTTAATACACTTCTCAATTTATTTTTCTACCTCATTTCGAAATAGTTTGAACATTTTAAACGACTCCGACTTATGCTTCATTAAATAGACATACCCATACCTCAATAGGTCGTCTGTGATGGTTATGAAGTAGAAATATCCACCTCTTGCACTTGAGCTCATGGGTCCACATACATCAAAATATACCAGACCCAAGAGTTCACTGGCTCTCTCACCTTTTTCAGTAAAAGGTGACTTGATCATCTTCCCAAGAAGACAAGACTCACAGGTTGGAAGTGATTCACAATCACCTACTTCAAAAATTCTTTCTTGAGCTAACCTGTTTATCCTATTCTTATTGATATGACCTAGCCTACAGTGCCAAATGTAGACTTCTGGCACATTATCTATTCTAGGGCATTTACCGGAGGTTTGAACCACATTAACAGGTTGTGATAGAAAGTAAATTCTATTATTTAATTGTCCAACAAATATTATAACACCATTCAAAATGATATTGTAAATATTTTTTTTTATTAAAAAATTATAACCGTACATGGCCAAAAGGCCTACAAAAATAATATTTAATAAAAAACTTGGACAATAGTGACATTCACTCAGAATAACATTACGAGAATTGATTACAAGGTTTATGATTCCTAAAGCTAGAACTGAAACTTTACTTCCATCTTCAACGTTCAGGAACCTCTCACCTTCATCAAATCTCCTACTGACCTGCAGACCCTGCATCGAATTGCAAATACGATAAGGATTTTCGGTATCCAATACCCAAGCAGTAGTACCACAAATGAAAAAGTTACAAGGTGTTATCATATAATTACCTTGCTTCTTCTTCGGCCTGTTTGGGTCCAGGGAGGCAATGTCTAGAGGATAGTTCCTCTTTCAGTGCCCCTACTTCTTGCAAAAGAAGCACTCTGCCTGGCTCTGGTCGAGCTTGTGCTTCTTGGTCTGACCCTGTGCAAACGTCCCAACATGCGGCTGCACCTTCTTGTTCTTCTTCTTCTTGTTCTTCTTTCCTTTTTTAAAGGGTCGACGACCAGAAGAAGACCCTCCCACAACATTCACCGACTCCTTATGGAGCTGGTGGTCCTTCTTAAAGTTCTGCAGCAACCCCAACAAGCCGTGATAGTTCACTGCAGGCTTTGTCATTCGAAAATGAGTAAGGAAGGGGAGAAAGGACTTGGGCAAAGAATTAAGGATTGCATCCTTACCGAGCTGCTCGTGCAGGGGAAAGTCCAGTTTACTTAGGCGCTCAATCATTTTGATCATGTACAATACATGATCAGTGACTGAGGCCCCATCCCTCATCCGAATATTGAAAATGGCATAACTAGTTTTGTGCCTTTCAATGTCGTCAGGCATGCCAAAGGAGTCGTTCAACATTTGAAGCATCTCCTGAGGCTAGGCATTCTCGAACCTACGGCTGAACTCATCATTCATTGCCGCTAGCATAATGCACCGAACGGTGGTGTGATCATTGAGCCACTTTTGGTAAGTGTCTCGGACCGTCCCTCTACCATTCGGGGCTAGCTCCTCAGGTGTCGGATCCGTTACTATATAAAGGATCCGCTCATGCTCAAGGATGATTTTTAATTTTTGATACCAGCTATCAAAATTAGGTCCCATGAGCTTGTCATTATCTAATAATGATCGGAACGACAGGATAGTGGCCATAGCTGCATAAAAAAAAAATCAAACCTTAATTAGTACACAAATTATTAATACTAAAGACTTGGACTTTAGTCTCAAGTTTCCCCCAGTATTTTTACGAATTGGTAGCCTCAACCTCCAATTCGAAGAATTATTTTAATTCTTTAGTGGGTACTAGAATCCACACAGACTACATACGAGCCCAACTTTGGTTGGTCAACCCATGTGCATCTATGGGTAGGTTCATAATCAGTTGTTTCTCTAAACAACTTCTAGTAATTGATTTTGCCCCAGAACCTAATCAGTAGGCTTTGGCCTCCACTGAAAAGATCTGGTTAGGTTCAACCATTAACATGACTTGATTTGGTGAATCGGACCAATAAATGATCAGGTCCGACTTTGGCCGACCAACCTGACCACCATCAGAAAGACTCAAACCAAATTCTCATATTATGAATGATAATTCCATTAGTCAATAAGCACCAGATCTTTGGGCCTCCAATGATTATTAAACTAATGGACTCATTATCACTCACTTAATGGGAGGCTATGACTTAGTTATCACTATAACTTAATCATTTTTAGGACCTAATAATTTTTGAAGATTTTATTAAAGGATAGAAGAGAATAAATTTCCAGCCAATTTCAATCCTCCCACTGACTTCACTAAGTCATATTAAAAAGAATTTAATTAAAGCTAGCATTAGGAGCACCTAAATCAGTCAAACTGATTTACCTAATGACATGGGTGAGCCCTAATCACCAAGTGATCTAATCAAAACCTAACTCACCCGGTTGGCCAGGTAAGTGAGATCAGTGGTGGGGATATGCCATTAACTCATCAGAGATCAAATCAATGCGAGTAGCTCCCACTTAAGAACCACTGGTCAAACTGCCGAAGTTACCTTAGACACCAACCGGTTCATTAGTTTTAATTTGATCGACTTAGTAAATAGAGTTCTACCACGTAGCCATGAATTAAGTCCATCTTGGTCTAGTTAAAGACATGGACCCATTCAACTACAACTATTGGAGTTGAGTCTAGAGTATCCTTGACCTAATCTAATTCAACTTTTGATTAGATTTGACCAATTACTCTAATTTAGGCTATTTCTTTAAGCTAACCTTAGGTCTAATCCAATTATGGACCTAATTGTGTAGGAACCAGATCTAGGGTTGCAGGGTTAGATCTTAAATCTTTTTCAAGATCATACAGCGGAAGACTAAAATAAATCAAAATTTATTTTATAAAATCAAAGAATCTCTAGATCTAAGATCCTATTACATGATTATTACATAGCATTAAATTAGAAATTAAAATATATAAATATAGCATGAACTACATGTTGATCATATCAACATGTTTCTATACCACATCTAATGTATGTATTAAACAATAGATCAGATCTATTACCTTGCAAGTTGGATGCTCTAACCTTGCTGATCTGGGCTTAAGGATGATGTTGCAAGCCACACATGTGTCCGGCCTCTAGGAGTCATCCACACGAGCCCACGAATCTCGATCAGAAGTCCTGCTTCAAGAAATCAGCACAGTATGCTAGTATTGCGCTGATCCTTCTTTGATGGTTGATCAGGTACCTCCTTCTTCTTGATTTGGACTCTTCCAAAGATGGAAAGTAAAAGGAGGAGTTTTAGATCTGAGACACTCTCAGGATACTCAAGATGGAGGGAGGAAAGATATGAAAACAAACAACCCCAGAAGAAGACCCTCTTCTTCTTCTTATTTTTCTCTTTAGACACCCTAACTTGTGTCTTTTATATCTCCAAGACCCAAAGGTCTTTCTCTTTGATTTTGGATGACTCAAAGGACTCTCAAATATCTATCTTTTTCAAAAATTTTATGAAGAAACTCATTTTATACAGAGAGATATGATAGAGTCCTTGTCTAGGTCAAATACCTAGTCAAGGCTTATCCAAACATGACAAGTTAAGGGGCGCCCAACTCTTGAGCACCTCCTCCATATTTTCATACATGGATTACCAGAAAAGGATGCACAATGTATACCCTAAAAGCCATGAAAATTCCAAAAAAAAATTTGGATAAATTCGATACAAAATTGAAAGAGTTTTGGATTTCTAAAACTCTATCTCATAGAATTCGAAATCCAAACTTATTCCTTTTTGATTTGATCCAAACTACCTTCCATGTAAGAAAGAAGAGAGAAAACCTTTTGTAAATGTGGGAGATACCTGAGAGAGGGCTTTTGTCATACAAAATAAGTGAAGATTGGCGTTGAATAAGAGAGAGGGCGTGGGGAAGGCTTATGTGGCGCAAGGTGGAATCCTAGTCTTACTAGGATTCTATCTCTTGACTTGTTTTAATTTAGTTTCTCAAACCAAATCAAATCAAAATTAGATCAACCTAATTAAAATAAGTCTTAACCCAATTAAGAATCTAATTTAATCAGATTAAATTAGATTTAAATCTGATTTAATTTTTTAATCAAATTAGAAATTAGATTGACCCAAGTCCTAGTTGAACTAGGACTAGTTTTTCCTTGCACTTGGCTTATCCAATAAACCAATTGGACTTGATCCAATCAAGCCCAAACCAAATTTAATTAAATTATATTTAATTAAATTTAATCTCAGCCCATTGGCATAATCAAATTAATCCAATTAGCAATCAAATTGCTAATCGATCCTCCTGCAACACTTGCACTGGGTTAAATGTCAATCGTATTGATCATTTAACCCTAGAACGACTCTTAATCGTTGATCAACCATCCGATCAGATCATGAACTCTAATGTGTGTGACCTCATAGGTCCGAACCTAAGTCGGTAGCACAGGAACAAATTTTTGTACCAATCAAAGTGACCATCTAGCAATGGTACCCGACGACCGGATAGGTCGAATGTATAGAACAACATCCTTAGAACGCATGCGGATATAGTTTTCATATAATTTATCTCCTTGACCAAAATGATCATAGGACACCCCAGAGTTCAACTGTCAACTCTGATCAGGTTGTCCACATTGTATTTCAAAATATCAAATCTATCTAATGGATTACCCTGGCCAAGGTTTTGCTAAATTGAAATACAGCGACTCATTCTTCTCCAACTCTTGGAGTGGTCAATCCCATCTCGATCACACTCTGACTTCGTAAGTACTTGACTGTGCCCAGAAGCCTTCCATCCCTGAATTAGAAATTCAGTTAGTCTAGTGCCAAAGCACAGTGAGTTGCTGGCAAGTCACTGAGGCGATCTCAAGTCTAAGGGACACTTATACCTATATCCCATCAGAGACATTCTCGACAGCAGAATGCTCTGGAGTTGGTCACATTCAATGATGATGTATCCTTACATCTCACCTGTATGCTATACCAGTGTCTTCACACTCTTTGGTTAAGAGGACAACCAACCCATATGGCCTACAGCGACCTATGCTCGATAGAAGCTGTCGTCCTTATTAACAGCCTATCATTTGGTCGTGAACAGTTTTAAGGACTAATCGATAAATCCTCTCTTTATCGAACTTAAATAGTCCTAAGGACTTCATCATAACAATGGAGTTCATTAGGAGATGAAAGCTTATGATGAAGATGCCAAATATATTTTATTTATTAATAAATCAATTACAATACTTGGTTGCTCAACCGTCAACAGCTTGATGATTGGCTTTTTGATACACATTTTCCAACAACTCCCACTTATTCTAAAGCCACTCGACATAGTATCTAATACCCTTCTTCAACTTGTGGTTGTCGAACTCCTTTATCGTCAGGGCTTTAGTGAAGGGGTCGGCCAGGTTCTCCTTTCCGTCGATCTTCTGAAGGTCGACATCACCTCGATCCATGATCTCCCGGACCAGGTGGAAGCAGCGCAAGATGTGCTTCGTTCGCTGATGTGCTTTGGGTTCCTTCACTTGAGCTCGATGATGAATTTTCTCAGCCACACAGCTTCCTTCGCGGCATCCGATGCTGCGATCTACTCTGCTTCACAAACAGAGTCCACCACAGTATGCTGCTTGGAACTCTTCCAGCAGATGGCTCCATCATTCAGAGTAAAGATATAACCCGACACGCTCCTACTGTCATCATGGTCAGATTGAAAGCTAGAGTCTGTGAACCCCACAAGTTTCAGATCTGACTCGCCATAAACCAACCATTGGTCTTTAGTATTTCTTAAATACTTACGGATGGCTTTAACCACTTTTCAGTGATTTTTTCTAGGATCAGATTGGTATCTACTCACTACTCCTAGTGAGTATGCCACATCTGGTCTTGTACATGTCATGGCGTACATGATAGATCTCACGACTGAAGCATATGGGACTCTACTCATACGCTCTCTCTCTTCAGGAGTTATCGGACAATCCTTCTTAGAGAGAAAAATTCCATGGCCTATCAGTAGATAGCCCTTCTGGGAATTCTCCATGCTGAACCTCTTCAGCACAGTGTCTATGTACATGGACTGGGATAACCCAAGCATCCTTTTAGATCTATCCCTATAGATCTTCATCCCTAGGATGTAGGATGCTTCACCCAAATCCTTCATGGAGAACTGTGATGACAAACAAACTTTTATTCCCTGTAGTCCAGGGATGTCATTTCCGATTAAGAGAATATCATCCATGTACAAGACAAGAAATACCATAACTGGACCATTTGCCCATTTATAGATGCAGGGCTCTTCTCCATTCTTAATGAAACCATACGTTTTGATCACCTTATCAAAATGCATGTTCCAACTCCGAGAAGCTTGCTTCAATCCATAAATAGATCTCTGAAGCTTGCATACCTTGGACTCATCTGTGGATGTAAACCCCTCAAGTTGTATCATATACACCTCTTCGATCAGCTCTCCATTCAGGAAAGCTGTCTTTATATCCATCTGCCAGATCTCATAATCCAGAAGGGCAGCTATTGCAAGCATTATCCCAATGGATTTGAGCATTGCCACAGGAGAAAACGTCTCGTCATAGTCAATACCATAACATTGACGACACCCCTTGGCGACCAGACGGGCTTTATAGGTCTCCACCTTTCTGTCTGTGCCCCTCTTCCTTTGAAGACCCATTTACACCCAATGAGTTTAACCCCTTCAGGTGGGTCAACCAATGTCCATACATCGTTGACCTTCATGGACTCCATTTCGAATTTCATGGCTTCAAGCCATTTCTCGAAATCAGGTCTCTGCATTGCATCCATATAGGTGATCGGATCCTCATTATTCTCATCAAGTTCGATGGGATCACCGTTCCGGATCAAGAAATCGTAGTATCTGTCCGACTGACGCGGTACTCTATCGGATCATCTTAATGGTGTAGGTATATTGGGCTCCAGATCTGATCTAATCATATCTGACTCAGGATCAGCTATTGGTGTCGGTCCTTCTACTTGTTGAACTTCATCAAGTTCAACCTTAGAGGCAACGGTTCCTTCACCAAGAAACTCCTTTTCCAAAAAGATTGCCTTAAGACTGACGAACACCATTTGTTCATCAGCATGGTAGAAAAAATATCCTTTTATCTCTTTGGGGTACCCTATGAATGAGCATTTGTCAGACCTAGGTCCAAGTTTGTCTGTGACTAATCGTTTGACATAGGCCGGGCACCCCCAGACCCTAAGGTGTGAAAATGCTGGCTTACGTCTCGTCCATATCTCATAAGGAGTCTTAATTACAGACTTACTTGGAACCCTATTTAACAGATAACAGACCGATTCGAGTGCATATCCCCAGAAAGATATCGGCAAGCTAGCAAAACCCATCATGGATCGGACCATGTCTAACAGAGTCCGATTCCTCCTTTCAGACACACCATTATGCTGTGGTGTTCCTGGAGGAGTCCATTGGGAGAGAATCCCATTCTCTCCTAGATATGTGAGAAATTCACTAGAAAGGTATTTTCCTCCTCGATCAGATCGAAGAGTTTTAATACTCTTCCCAGTTTATTTTTCTACTTCACTTCGGAATCGTTTGAACATTTCAAATGAATCCGACTTATGTTTCATCAGATAGACATATCCATATCGGGATAGGTCATCCGTGAAAGTTATGAAGTAGAAATATCCACCTCTAGCACTGGTGCTCATGGGCCCGCATACATCAGTATGTACTAGGCCCAAGAGCTTAGTAGCTCTCTCACCTTTTCCAGTAAAAGGTGACTTGGTCATTTTACCAAGAAGACAGGACTCATAGGTTGGAAGTGATTCACAATCACTGACTTCGAGGATTCCCTCTTGAGTCAACCTGTTTATTCTGTTCTTGTTTATATGACCTAGCTTCCAATGCCATAAGTAGATATCTGACACACTATCTGATCTAGGGTGCTTGCCAGTAGAATAGACTCTTATCAGGCTTGATCTTTTTGGTCTAGCTCTGCACTGATGTCCCAGCCAGAACTTGCACCTTCTTCACTTTCTTCTTCTTGTTATTCTTCCTTTCTCAAAAGGTCGAGAATCAGAAGACGAACCTCCCACTGAGTTCACCGACTCCTTGTGAAGTTAGTGATCCTTCTCAAAGTTCTAAAGCAACCCCAGTAACCCATGGTAGTTTACTTCAGGCTTTGTCATTCTATAATGAGGAATGGGAGATAAGACTTGGTCAGCGAGTTCAGTATTGCATCTTTCCCAAGCTGCTCATGCAAGGGAAAGCCGAGCTTGCTCAATCATTCCATTAGCTCGATCATGTACAATACATGATCAGTGACAGAGGCACCATCCCGCATTTTGGCATTGAAGATGGCACAACTAGTCTTGTGCCTCTCTATGTCATCGGGTGTGCCAAAGGCATCCTCCAACACTTGAAGCATGTCCTTTGGCTGAACCGTCTCGAATCTGTGACTGAACTCGTCGCTCATAGCAGCCAGCATGATACAGCGCACCGTGGTCCGATCACTGAGCCACTTTTGGTAAGTGTCTCTGACTGTTCCACGTGCATTGATAGCTGGCTCCTCAGGTGCAGGATCCATTATCACATATAGGATCCGTTCATGCTCCAGGACTATCTTCAACTTTCGGTACCAGCCACCGAAGTAGGGTCCCACCAACTTATCATTGTCCAACAATGATCGGAGCGATAGGAAAGTGGCCATATTTGCACAAAGGAGAACCATAACCTAATTAGTAATTGATTCATTAAACCTAAAGATTTGGACTTTAATCAAAAGATTTCTCCCGCTATTTTATTCGAATTGGTAGCCTCTACCTCCAATTCGAGGAATTACCCTAATTCCTTAGTGGGTACTAGAATCCACTTAGACTGCACACAAGCCCAACTTTGGTTGGCCAACCCATGTACGTCTAAGGGTAGGTTCATAACCAATTATTTCTCTAAATAATTTCTAGTAATATTAATTTTGCCCCAGAAACCTAATCAGTAGGCTTTGGCCTCCACTGTAAGGATCCGGTTAGGTCCAACCATTAACATGATCATACTTGGTGTATCTAATCAATGAATGATTAAGCCCAACTTTGGTTGGCTCACCTAACCACCATTAGAGAGACACTTCCAAGTTGTCATATGATGAGTGATAATTCCATTAGTCAACAAGCACCAGGCCTTTGGGTCTGCAATGATTATTGAGTTAATGGACTCATTATCAAACACCTTAATGGGAGGCTATGACTCAGTTATCTCCATAACTTTATCATTTTAAGGACCTAATAATTTTAGAGGATTTAAATAATATAGAGGATGAGGTCAGATGAACCAGCTTATCATGATCCTCCCACTGGCTTCACCAAGTCAGCTTAAGGGAGACCATTAAAAGGGCTGGTCTAGGAGCACCTAAATCAGTCATACTGATTTACCTAGCTGACATGGGTCAGCTCGAATAGTCAAGTGATCCAATCAAAATATAATTTCACCAAGAGGCCAGGTAAGTTCGATCAATGGGAGGGTCTGCCAAAGTTGCCTTAGATACCATCAGAAATGGCCAGGTAAGCGGGCTCCCAATTAAAAACCACCGGTCTGGTTTACCTTAGACACTAACTGGTTTAATTAGTTTCGATTAGATCAACCTAACAGTTCATGCTAGACCGCTTAGCCAAGAATCAAGTCCATTTGGTTCTCGTTAAAGACATGGACTTGACCAACTACAACAATTGTAATTGATCTAGAGAATCTTTGACCTAATCTATGACAACAATTGATTAGATTTAGTCAATTCTCTAATTAAGTCCATCTTAATCTAACCATAGGTCTAACCCAATTAATGGACCTAATTTCCACTAACCATTAACCCAATGTGTTATGATTTGTGTCTTAGGTTCTTCAATTCACAATTCTAGATCCTAATCAAACAACTTCTTAATTCTTAATTAAGTTTTGGGCTGACGGTTGGGTTCGACTTTTCAAAAAATAATTTTCATATTTGTAAAATAATTTTACAATATGATTCTACCAACCATATTGCATGTTTGATTCATAATCAAGATACAAGTGAAATAAACATGAAACAACTTTAGATCTAATCTAAACAGGTTCATGTAATTGAAACAATTTCAACTTTAAACAATTTCTTTGCACAAAAATTATTAACAAAGAGATTTTATTTCAGATTTAAACATCTTTTAAATCTAATAAATCATAAATTTAATCTAGATCATATCTAACAAATTTATGATTAAAGATAGATCTACACAAACTAGGACAATCTTTGCACTGTAAGGGGTAAACCTTACAGCAGGACAACCTTGCAGTTTGTGATTGATCTAAAATTTTAATTTTAAATTTAATAATCAGATTATAAATTAGATCTAATCTAAGAAATAATCTAAGCATGTATAAATAATCATGTAATAAAGAACCTAGGCTCTGATACCAATTGTAGGAACCAGATCTAGGGTTTCAGCGTTAGATCTTGAAACTTTTTCAAGATCATACAGCGGAAGACTAAAATAAATTAAAATTTATTTTTAAAACTAAAAAATTCCTAGATCTAAGATTCTATTACATGATTATTACATAGCATTAAATCAAAAAATAAAATATATAAATATAGCATGAACTACATGTTGATAATATCAACATGTTTCTATACTACATCTAATGTATGTATTAAACAAAAGATCAGATCTATTACCTTGCAAGTTAGATGCTCTAACCTCACTGATCCGGGCTTAAGGATGATGTTGTAAGCCACACATGCATCCGGCCTCTAGGAGTCATCCACACGAGCCCACGAATCTCGATCAGAAGTCCTGCTTCAAGAAATCAGCACAGTATGCTAGTACTGCGCTGATCCTTCTTTGATGGTTGATCAGGTACCTTCTTCTTCTTGATTTGGACTCTTCTAAAGATGGAAAGTAAAAGGAGGAGTTTCAGATCTGAGACACTCTCAGGAAACTCAAGATGGAGGGAGGAAAGATATGAAAACAAACAACCCTAGAAGAAGACCCTATTCTTCTTCTTATTTTTTCTCTAGACACCCTAACTTGTGTCTTTTATATCTCTACGACCCAAAGGTCTTTCTCTCTGATTTTGGATGGATAAAAGGTCTCTCAAGTCTCTACCTTCTCCAAAAATTTCATAAAGAAACTCATTTTATACAGATAGATATGATAGAGTCCTTGTCTAGGTCAATTACCTAGTCAAGGCTTATCCAAACATGGCAAGTTAAGGGGCACCCAACTCTTGAGCACCTCCTCCATATTTTGTGCATAGATTACTAGAAAAAGGTGCACAATGTATACCCTAAAATTTACAAAAATTCCAAAAAAAATTTGGATAAATTCGGTGCAAAATTGAAAGAGTTTTGGATTTCTAAAACTCTATCTCATAGAATTCGAAATCCAAACTTATTTTTTTTGATTTGATCCAAACCACCTTCCATGTAAGAAAGAAGAGAGGAAACCTTTTGTGAACGTGGGAGAGACCTAAGAGAGGGCTTTGTCGCACAAAATAAGTGGAGATTGGCGTTGATAAGAGAGAGGGCGTGGGGAAGGCTTATGTGGCGCAAGGTGGAATCCTAGTCTTACTAGGATTCTATCTCATGACTTGTTTTAATTTTATTCTCAAACCAAATCAAACCAAAATTAGATCAACCTAATTAAAATAGGTCTTAACCCAATTAAGAACCTAATTTAATCAGATTAAATTAGATTTAAATCTGATTTAATTTTCTAATCAAATTAGAAATTAGATTGACCCAAGTCCTAGTTGAACTAGGACTAGTTTTTCCTTGCACTTGGCTTATCCAATAAACCAATTGGACTTGATCCAATCAAGCCCAAACTAAATTAATTAAATCATATTTAATTAGATTAATCTCAGCCCATTGGCTTAATCAAATTAAGCCAATTAGCAATCAAATTGCTAATCGATCCTCCTGCAACACTTGCACTGGGTTAAATGTCAATCGTATTGATCATTTAACCCTAGAATGATTCTTAATCGTTGATCAACCATCCGATCGGATCATGAACTCTAATGTGTGTGACCTCATAGGTCCGAACCTAAGTCGGTAGCACAGAAATAAATTTTTATACCAATCGAAGTGACCATCTAGCAATGGTACCCGACGACCGATAGGTCGAATGTATAGAACAACATCCTTAGAACCCATGCGGATATAGTTTTCATATAATTTATCTCCTTGAACAAAATGATCATAGGACACCCCAGAGTTCAACTGTCAACTCTGATCAGGTTGTCCACATTGTATTTCAAAATATCAAATCTATCTAATGGATTACCCTGGCCAAGGTTTTGCTAAATTGAAATACAGCGACTCATTCTTCTCCAACTCTTGGAGTGGTCAATCCCATCTCGATCACACTCTGACTTAGCAAGTACTTGACTGTGCCCAGAAGCCTTCCATCCCTGAATTAGAAATTCAGTTAGTCCAGTACCAAAGCACAGTGAGTTGCTTGCAAGTCACTGAGGCGATCTCAAGTCTAAGGGACACTTATACCTATATCCCATCAGAGACATTCTCGACAGCAGAATGCTCTGGAGTTGGTTACATTCAATGATGATGTACCCTTACATCTCACCTGTATGCCATACCAGTGTCTCCACACTCCTTGGTTAAGAGGACAACCAACCCATATGGCCTACAGCGACCTATGCTCGATAGAGCTATCGTCCTTATTAACAGCCTATCATTTGGTCGTGAACAGTTTTAAGAACTATTCGCTAAATCCTCTCTTTATCGAACTTAAATAGTCCTAAGGACTTCATCATAACAATGGAGTTCATTAGAAGATGAAAGCTTATGATGAAGATGCCAAATATATTTTATTTATTAATAAATCAATTACAATACTTGGTTGCTCAACTGTCAACAGCTTGACGATTGGCTTTTTGAGACACATTTTCCAACAACTCCCACTTATTCTAAAGCCACTCAGCACAGTATCTAATACCCTTCTTCGACTTGTGGTTGTCGAACTCCTTTATCGTCAGGGCTTTAGTGAAGGGGTCGGTCAGGTTCTCCTTTCCGTCGATCTTCTGAAGGTCGACGTCACCTCGATCCATGATCTCCCGGACCAGGTGGAAGCGGTGCAAGATGTGCTTCGTCGCTGATGTGCTTTGGGTTTCTTCACCTGAGCTATGGCACCAGTGCTATCGCAGTAAAGTAGAACTGGACCATCGAGGGAGGGTGCTACTCCAAACTCGATGATGAATTTTCTCAGCCACACAGCTTCCTTCGCGGCATCCGATGCTGCGATGTACTCTGCTTCACAAACAGAGTCCGCCATAGTATGCTGCTTGAAACTCTTCCAGCAGATGGCTCCATCATTCAGAGTAAAGATATAACCCGACACGCTCCTGCTGTCATCATGGTCAGATTGAAAGCTAGAGTCTGTGAACCCCACAAGTTTCAGATCTGACTCGCCATAAACCAACCATTGGTCTTTAGTATTTCTTAAATACTTAAGGATGGCTTTAACCACTTTCCAATAATTTTCTCTAGGATCACATTGATATCTACTCACTACTCCTAGTGAGTATGCCACATCTGGTCTTGTACATGTCATGGCGTACATGATAGATCTCACGGCTGAAGCATATGGGACTCTACTCATACGCTCTCTCTCTTCAGGAGTTGTCGGACAATCCTTCTTAGAGAGAGAAATTCCATGGCCTATCAGTAGATAGCCCTTCTGGAAATTCTCCATGCTGAACCTCTTCAGCACAGTGTCTATGTACATGGATTGGGATAACCCAAGCATCCTTTTAGATCTATCCCTATAGATCTTCATCTCTAGGATGTAGGATGCTTCACCCAAATCCTTCATGGAGAACTGTGATGACAAACCAAACTTTTATTCCCTGTAGTTCAGGGATGTCATTCCCGATTAAGAGAATATCATCCACGTACAAGACAAGAAATACCACAACTGGACCATTTGCCCATTTATAGATGCAGGCTCTTCTCCATTCTTAATGAAGCCATACGTTTTGATCACCTTATCAAAATGCATGTTCCAACTTCGAGAAGCTTGCTTCAATCCATAAATGGATCTCTGAAGCTTGCATACCTTGGACTCATCTGTGGATGTAAACCCCTCAAGTTGTATCATATACACCTCTTCGGTCAGCTCTCCATTCAGGAAAGCTGTCTTTATATCCATCTGCCAGATCTCATAATCCAGAAGGGCAGCTATTGCAAGCATTATCCGAATGGATTTGAGCATTGCCACGGAAGAAAATATCTTGTCATAGTCAATACCATAACGTTGACGATACCCCTTGGCGACCAGACGGGCTTTATAGGTCTCCACCTTTCTGTCTGTACCCCTCTTCCTTTTGAAGACCCATTTACACCCAATGGGTTTAACCCCTTTAGGTGGGTCAACCAATGTCCATACATCGTTGACCTTCATGGACTCCATTTCGAATTTCATGGCTTCAAGCCATTTCTCAGAATCAGGTCTCTGCATTGCATCCATATAGGTGATCGGATCCTCATTATTCTCATCAAGTTCGATGGGATCACCGTCCCGGACCAAGAAATCGTAGTATCTGTCCGGCTGACGCGGTACTCTATCGGATCACCTTAATGGTGTAGGTATATTGGGCTTCAGATCTGATCTAATCATATCCGACTCAAGATCAGCTATTGGTGTCGGTCCTTCTACTTGTTGAACTTCATCAAGTTCAGCCTTAAAGGCAACGGTTCCTTCACTAAGAAACTATTTTTCCAAAAAGATTGCCTTAAGGCTGATGAACACCATTTGTTCATCAGCATGGTAGAAAAAATATCCTTTTGTCTCTTTGGGGTACCCTATGAATGAGCATTTGTCAGACCTAGGTCCAAGTTTGTCTGTGACTAATCGTTTGACATAGGCCGGGCACCCCCAGACCCTAAGGTGTGAAAGTGCTGGCTTACGTCCCATCCATATCTCATATGGAGTCTTAATTACAGACTTACTTGGAACTCTATTTAACAGATAATAGACCGATTCGAGTGCATATCCCCAGAAGGATATCGACAAGCTAGCAAAACCCATCATGGATCGGACCATGTCTAACAGAGTCCGATTTCTCCTTTCAGACACACCATTATGCTGTGGTGTTCTTGGAGGAGTCCATTGGGAGAGAATCCCATTCTCTCCTAGATATGTGAGAAATTCACTAGAAAGGTATTCTCCTCCTCGATCAGATCGAAGAGTTTTAATACTCTTTCCAGTTTGTTTTTCTACTTCACTTCGGAATCGTTTGAACATTTCAAATAAATCCGACTTATGTTTCATCAGATAGACATATCCATATCGGGATAGGTCATCCGTGAAAGTTATGAAGTAGAAATATCCACCTCTAGCACTGGTGCTCATGGGCCCGCATACATCAGTATGTACTAGGCCCAAGAGCTTAGTAGCTCTCTCACCTTTTCCAGTAAAAGGTGACTTGATCATTTTACCAAGAAGACAGGACTCACAGGTTGGAAGTGATTCACAATCACTGACTTCGAGGATTCCCTCTTGAGTCAACCTGTTTATTCTGTTCTTGTTTATATGACCTAGCTTCTAATGCCATAAGTAGATATCTGACACACTATCTGGTCTAGGGTGCTTGCCAGTAGAATAGACTCTTATCAGGCTTGATCTTTTTGGTCTGGCTCTGTACTGATGTCCCAGTATAAACTTGCACCTTCTTCACTTTCTTCTTCTTGTTATTCTTCCTTTCTCAAAAGGTCGAGAACCAGAAGACGAACCTCCCACTGAGTTCACCGACTCCTTGTGAAGTGAGTGATCCTTCTCAAAGTTCTGAAGCAACCCCAGTAACCCATGGTAGTTTACTTCAGGCTTTGTCATTCTATAATGAGTGAGGAATGGGAGATAAGACTTGGTCAGCGAGTTCAGTATTGCATCTTTCCCAAGCTGCTCATGCAAGAGAAAGCCGAGCTTGCTCAATCATTCCATTAGCTCGATCATGTACAATACATGATCAGTGACAGAGGCACCATCCCGTATTTTGGCATTGAAGATGGCACAACTAGTCTTGTGCCTCTCTACGTCATCGGGTGTGTCAAAGGCATCCTCCAACACTTGAAGTATGTCCTTTGACTGAGCCATCTCGAATATGTGATTGAACTCATCGCTCATAGCAGCCAGCATGATACAGCGCACCATGGTCCGATCACTGAGCCACTTTTAATAAGTGTCTCTGACTGTTCCACGTGCATTGATAGCTGGCACCTCAGGTGCAGGATCCATTATCACATATAGGATCTGTTCATGCTCCAGGACTATCTTCAACTTTCGGTACCAGCTACCGAAGTTGGGTCCCACCAACTTATCATTGTCCAACAATGATTGGAGCGATAGGAAAGTGACCATATTTGCACAAAGGAGAACCATAACCTAATTAGTAATTGATTCATTAAACCTAAAGATTTGGACTTTAATCAAAAGGTTTCTCCCACTATTTTATTCGAATTGGTAGCCTCTACCTCCAATTCGAGGAATTACCCTAATTCCTTAGTGGGTACTAGAATCCACTTAGACTGCACACAAGCCCAACTTTGGTTGGCCAACCCATGTACATCTAAGGGTAGGTTCATAACCAATTATTTCTCTAAACAATTTCTAGTAATATTAATTTTGCCCCAGAAACCTAATCAGTAGGCTTTGGCCTCCACTGTAAGGATCCGGTTAGGTCCAACCATTAACATGATCATACTTGGTGTATCTAATCAATGAATGATTAAGCCCAACTTTGGTTGGCTCACCTAACCACCATTAGAGAGACACTTCCAAGTCGTCATATGATGAGTGATAATTCCATTAGTCAACAAGCACCAGGCCTTTGGGTCTGCAATGATTATTGAGTTAATGGACTCATTATCAAACACCTTAATGGGAGGCTATGACTCAGTTATCTCCATAACTTTGTCATTTTAAGGACCTAATAATTTTAGAAGATTTAAATAATATAGAGGATGAGGTCAGATGAACCAGCTTATCATGATCCTCCCACTGGCTTCACCAAGTCAGCTTAAGGGAGACCATTAAAAGGGCTGGTCTAGGAGCACCTAAATCAGTCATACTGATTTACCTAGCTGACATGGGTCAGCTCGAATAGTCAAGTGATCCGATCAAAATATAATTTCACCAAGAGGCCAGGTAAGTTCGATCAGTGGGAGGGTCTGCCAAAGTTTGCCTTAGACACCATCAGAAATGGCCAGGTAAGCGGGCTCCCAATTAAAAACCACCGGTCTGGTTTACCTTAGACACTAACTGATTTAATTAGTTTCGATTAGATCAACCTAACAGTTCGTGCTAGACCACTTAGCCAAGAATCAAGTCCATTTAGTTCTCGTTAAAGATATGGACTTGACCAACTACAACTATTGTAATTGATCTAGAGAAATCTTGACCTAATCTAAGACAACAATTGATTAGATTTAGTCAATTCTCTAATTAAGTCCATCTTTAATCTAACCATAGGTCTAACCCAATTAATGGACCTAATTTTCACTAACCCATTAACCCAATGTGTTATGATTTGTGTCTTAGGTTCTTCAATTCACAATTCTAGAACCTAATCAAACAACTTCTTAATTCTTAATTAAGTTTTGGGCTGAGGGTTGGGTTCGGCTTTTCAAAAAATAATTTTCATATTTGTAAAATAATTTTACAATATGATTCTACCAACCATATTGCATGTTTGATTCATAATCAAGATACAAGTGAAATAAACATGAAACTACTTTAGATCTAATCTAAACAGGTTCATGTAATTGAAATAATTTCAACTTTAAACAATTTCTTTGCACAAAAATTATTAACAAAGAAATTTTATTTCAGATTTAAATATCTTTTAAATCTAATAAATCATAAATTTAATCTAGATCATATCTAACAAATTTATGATTAAAGATAGATCTACACAAACTAGGACAACCTTTGCACTGTAAGGGGTAAACCTTACAGCAGGACAACCCTGCAGTTTGTGATTGATCTAAAATTTTAATTTAAGATTTAATAATCAGATTATAAATTAGATTTAATCTAAAAAATAATCTAAGCATGTATAAATAATCATGTAATAAAGAACCTAGGCTCTGATACCAATTGTAGGAACCAGATCTAGGGTTTCAGCGTTAGATCTTGAAACTTTTTCAGGATCATACAGCGGAAGACTAAAATAAATCAAAATTTATTTTTTAAAACCAAAAAATCCCTAGATCTAAGATCCTGTTACATGATTATTACATAGCATTTAATCAAAAATTAAAATATATAAATATAGCATGAACTACATGTTGATCATATCAACATGTTTCTATACCACATCTAATGTATGTATTAAACAATAGATCAGATCTATTACCTTGCAAGTTAGATGCTCTAACCTCGCTGATCCAGGCTTAAGGATGATGTTGCAAGCCACACATGCATCCGACCTCTAGGAGTCATCCACACGAGCCCACGAATCTCGATCAGAAGTCCTGCTTCAAGAAATCAGCACAGTATGCTAGTACTGCGCTGATCCTTCTTTGATGGTTGATCAGGTGCCTCCTTCTTCTTGATTTGTACTCTTCCAAAGATGGAAAGTAAAAGGAGGAGTTTCATATCTGAGACACTCTCAGAAAACTCAAGATGGAGGGAGGAAAGATATGAAAACAAACAACCCTAGAAGATGACCCTCTTCTTCTTCTTATTTTTTTCTCTAGACACCCTAACTTGTGTCTTTTATATCTCTATGACTCAAAGGTCTTTCTCTCTGATTTTTGGAAGTCTCAAAGGTCTCTTAAATTTCTATCTTCTCCAAAAATTTCATAAAAAAACTCACTTTATACAGATAGATATGATAGAGTCCTTGTCTAGGTCAAATACCTAGTCAAGGCTTATCCAAACATGGCAAGTTAAGGGGCGCCCAACTCTTGAGCACCTCCTCCATATTTTTGTACATGGATTACCAAAAAAGGGTGCACAATGTATACCCTAAAATCCACAAAAATTCCAAAAAAAATTTGGATAAATTCGGTGCAAAATTGAAAGAGTTTTGGATTTCTAAAACTCTATCTCATAGAATTCGAAATCCAAACTTTTTTTTTTTTATTTGATCCAAACCACCTTCCATGTAAGAAAGAAGAGAGGAAACCTTTTGTGAACGTGGGAGAGACCTGAGAGAGGGCTTTTGTCGCATAAAATAAGTGGAGATTGGTGTTGAATAAGAGAGAGGGCGTGGGGAAGGCTTATGTGGCGCAAGGTGGAATCTTAGTCTTACTAGGATTCTATCTCATGACTTGTTTTAATTTAGTTTCTCAAACCAAATCAAACCAAAATTAGATCAACCTAATTAAAATAGGTCTTAACCCAATTAAAAACCTAATTTAATCAGATTAAATTAGATTTAAATCTGATTTAATTTTCTAATCAAATTAGAAATTAGATTGACCCAAGTCCTAGTTGAACTAGGACTAGTTTTTCCTTGCACTTGGCTTATCCAATAAATCAATTGGACTTGATCCAATCAAGCCCAAAATAAATTTAATTAAATCATATTTAATTAAATTTAATCTCAGCCCATTGGCTTAATCAAATTAAGCCAATTAGCAATCAAATTGCTAATCGATCCTCCTGCAACACTTGCACTGGGTTAAATGTCAATCGTATTGATAATTTAACCCTAGAACGATTCTTAATCGTTGATCAACCATCCGATCGGATCATGAACTCTAATGTGTGTGACCTCATAGGTCCGAACCTAAGTCGGTAGTACAGGAATAAATTTTTGTACCAATCGAAGTGACCATCTAGCAATGGTACCCGACGATCGGATAGGTCGAATGTATTGAACAACATCCTTAGAACCCATGCGGATATAGTTTTCATATAATTCATCCCCTTGACTAAAATGATCATAGGACACCCCAAAGTTCAACTGTCAACTCTGATCAGGTTGTCTACATTGTATTTCAAAATATCAAATCTATCTAATGGATTACCCTGGCCAAGGTTTTGCTCAATTGAAATACAGCGACTCATTCTTCTCCAACTCTTGGCGTGGTCAATCCCATCTCGATCACACTCTGACTTCGCAAGTACTTGACTGTGCCCAGAAGCCTTCCATCCCTGAATTAGAAATTCAGTTAGTCCAGTACCAAAGCATAGTGAGTTGCTTGCAAGTCACTGAGGCGATCTCAAATCTAAGGGACACTTATACCTATATCCCATCAGAGACATTCTCGACAGTAGAATGCTCTGGAGTTGGTCATGTTCAATGATGATGTATCCTTATATCTCACCTGTATGCCATACCAGTGTCTCCACACTCTTTGGTTAAGAGGACAACCAACCCATATGGCCTACAGTGACCTATGCTCGATAGAAGCTGTCGTCCTTATTAACAGCCTATCATTTGGTCGTGAACAGTTTTAAGGACTAATCGATAAATCTTCTCTTTATCAAACTTAAATAGTCCTAAGGACTTCATCATAACAACGGAGTTCATTAGAAGATGAAATCTTATGATGAAGATGCCAAATATATTTTATTTATTAACAAATCAATTACAATACTTGGTTGCTCAACCATCAACAGCTTGACGATTGGCTTTTTGGGACACATTTCCCAACAAATTATTGCCCAGCTATGCAACCCAAGAGGGGGGGTGAATTGGGTTTCTAAAAAATTTAAACTTAACTTACAACTATGAAGATTATTTAACAAGAGAAAGATAAGTATGGAGAGTGTAATTTATGCATGGGTAATAGTTGGATGCAAGAATGCAAGAGAATAAAGAAGCTTAAAAGGAGAGCAATTAAACACAACACAAACAAGAAGATTTATAGTGGTTCGATGCCAACCTTGCACCTACATCCACTCTTCAAGCTCCTACTTGAGAATTTCAATTTACTAAACTGTATTCAACCTGAATACACTCATCGAAACCTCCGACTCTAGCTATCCCAAGCTAGAACACTTATTTTTCGGGTACAAACCAACCCAATACAACGTTGGAACCTCTGACTCTAGCTATTCCAAACTAGAACACTTGTTTCTCGAGTACAAACCAACCCAATACAATTCGATTCAAGGTTCAGATCAATCTTTTCACATTTTTGAACCCTTCCAAAACAAAAACAATAACTCAAAAAGAGTATTACAGTTAATTGCACAGAAATACAGATGAAGCTCCTTTAATGAGCGAATAAAGCTTTAAATACACTTTACATAATTAGAAGGTAGCTCTTTCTAATTTTCTCAAGATGGTTGGAGACTTGAATGAGCTCTTGAGGAGTTGGTGAACTTGAAATGAAAGCTTCTTTAACTTCAAGAGGGCTCTTTGCTTAGGACTGAAATGTATGCTTGAAATCCTCTTCAAAACCCTTCTCTTATTTTTGATTCCCTCCTTTAAGTCCCTTTATAAAACTTCAAATAATGGTGGAGAGTAATTTGGGCTGAAATAGAGCCGTTAGAGCATATTAAATGGGTATTAAATGCAGCCAAAACGAGCAAAAAACTAGCCGTTGTGGAACTTTTCCGTCACAGGGGTCGACTCATAGGGTCGACTCATGCTCATGAGTCGACTCATGGGGTCACAGGGGTCGACTCATGGGGTCAGCTCATATGGTACAGAACAAAAATTGATAGTTCTGTATTTTTGACTTGCACAGCAACAGAGGTCAACTCATAGGGTCGACTCATGCACAAGGATTGACTCATGGGGTTGACTCAATTGGATGTGCCAGCTAAAAATAACATGCCGTTCAGCCCCTTTTGCCATGAGTCGACTCATGGGGTCGACTCAAAAATAAAAATCTGATTTTCTTGCAAAATCACTTCCAAAAATGTTGAAATTTTCTCCAGTAGACTGCACGTCTTTTGTTCTTGCTCTTGAGGCTTCTGAATCAGGTATTGATAAAATTATGATTTTACCTCTGAAATGCAATTAGTCTTTTTCCAAGCCAAGATCATTAGTAATCCCCTCAAATGCTTTGTAATCATCAAAATCAATTCAACGAGCAACAATCTCTCCCTTTTTGATGATGACAAAATACTTGAGCAAAAGCATATATATAAAGCATGGAACATGAATTTTAAATTTATAAAGATGCATCACTTAAATATCATAGCCAAGTATTAGAACGAAATGCATCATAAGCAGTTTAAAGATAGATTTAAAATTTGCTATAAATTTAAAATTTACTTATAAATTTAAAATTTGCTTATAAATTTGAAATTTGCTTATAGTTCAATTTGTATTACTCTTATTGCTCAATCTTGATTTTGATTTTTGGATTTTTGCTCAATCTTGATTTTGATTTTCAATCTTTACTGCTCTTATTGCTTTGCTCAATCTCATCAATCTTGATTCTCTACTCTCTCTTTTTGACAGCATCAATTGAGATTCTCTACTCTCCCTTTTTTTTTTAATATATTTTCTATTCCTTCCTTTTGATGGGATCAATTTTACTTCTTTAGTTTTTTTTTAATTGCTTGTTTCTGTATTGTTTATTGTTTTACTTTTCCTCAATATAGCAATCGTAAAAGATATATCAATTTACTCATTTAAAAGATATTGCTATTCAAGTATTTCATAATTTAAGAGATATTCATTGAAAGTCAAAGTGTATATATATATTCAAAGGATGATTGAGTACAAAGATATTTCAATACATAAGTATTGACTGAGAGTATAAAAGACATGGATAAAAACTATCCAAGAGTCAATCAGTCAACATTGCATTACATGGCCTACAAGATAGATCCTAGACCAAAACTAAAGAAAAGACAGACTACACTGGATCTAGTAGATATCATAACTGGATGGATCGGAGTCTAATGAATCAGAGATGGGGTGAGGAGATGAAGGATCATGTCCACGAGCTCGACCTCAATCACATCTGCCTCTGCCATGGGTAGAGGTGCCAGCACGAGTGGATGGGTGAGAAGATCCTGAAGCATGAGAAGCAAAGGACTGAGCTACAAGAGAGAGTCCGATGGTGTCCAGAAGGTTCAAAGCTCTCGAAACAAATTGTAGCAGTGCAGTGAACTGAGTGGAAGCATGCTCACTAGAGCCCCTGATCTCTCTCAGAAAATTAAAGCCACTCTCCAAGACTCCTCGCAGTTTGGCTGCCTCCACAGATAGGTCTGAGACCTCAGTGATGTCCTCATGTGGCTGTGGATGGGCTAGAGCTAGTATTTGCCTCTGCAAGTTGAATACTCTGCCAGTCAGTCTCACTACACAACCCTCAAGCTGCTCGATGTGTACTGACTAATCAAAAATTATCTGGAACACAGTCGAGATGTGGGGGATCAGTGTCTGATCAGATACATCGTGAGATGTCGATCCCTGAGCAAAAGCTAAAGTACCCATCTGATAAGATAGTATGGAAGCTACGCATTGAGATATCATCTCTATCTGGTCATTAGCCAATCTGATCTATGAGGGATGTGCTCTGTTGTCTAGCTGCTGGACTGAAGTGTGCCTCCTCATAGACTCTGACGGTCCAGCCTCATGGTCAGAAACAAACTGAATATCTGGAGATACAGCCCTGTGATCATGAAGAGGTGATGATGGTCCTTCCTCCTCTGCTCTATCCTCAGCTCTCTCTCTTCCATACTTTTTGTCCAACCACCATCAGTTTTGGAAAATCCCATGCGGTGCAGAGTATGGCAGTTGATAGTGTCGGAGTGAGAAAGCCTAGCTACTGCCTCCCCCTCAAAGCTAACTCCAAACTTCCTGAATACTAAAGTGAGAGCCATACCGAAAGGCAAATGTGCCTTGGACCTATTCAAGGTCCCTCTCATAGCTTCAATCATCAATGCCGGGAGGTTCAAGGGGGTTTGAGTAATAACATGATACATAATGCAGATGTCCCAGCCAGAGAGGAGATCATGTCTACCACTTCTAGGGAAGAATAACTTAGTTACATTTGGTGTAGTAGCCTCATCTCAATGGAAAGGATCTTGGCCTCTAATTTGTTTAGGCTTCCCGTGAAGGTTCTTCCTAGAATTACATTTGTTCCCTCCTCCTTAACTAGGAGTTCCATGTTTGTGTATCCCTCACAGGGTAAATGAAGAATTTTCCCCAAAAGCATAGGATCTAGGTTAATTTCTACACCCTTTACTGTGGAATTTACTGTTTCATTGTTGTAGCTCAAGTTCAAATAAAATTCTCTAACAAGATCCACATAGGTATTTTCTTTAAGTGAGCAGTAGAATTCCCAACCTTGGTCCTTAATTTTTGATCCGATAGAGAACCCTTCCTTTTCAAAAAATCTGAAATCAATGTTCTTGTCGGCTCTACCTTCCTATCGGAGAGAGGTATCTTACTGGGGCTAATTGGAGATCGAGATGTAGCTGGAGCAGATGCAGGAGCAGGGTTTGAAGCTGATGTGGTCTCGGTTGCTTGTCTCTTCCGGCGCACATTTTCTTCCAACCCACGAACTGATTTCCTCCTCTGTGGAAGCTTCATCTTCAGAGCCATTTACACAATCAGAGCTAGCAAGGAACTTAGGAGAGTGAATGTGGGGAGAGATAAAGGGTTTTTAGGAGAAGGGTAAGGATTTTGGAGAAGAGGAGTGCCAATTTGGAGAAGACGGGTAGAGTCTAGGGCAAGCTCGACTCGCTCCAAATGAAGAGGGAGAAAAGGGAGGAGCTGGGTTCCAAGAGGGCAATTTAGAGGGTGAGAGATGATGGGAGAAGAGTTTTTGGGGAAAAACTTGGATTTGAGGAAGAAGAGAGGGAGTCTTTTGGCTTGGTGGAAGGAAGAAGATGAGGAGTTGGGTCGGCTCAAGGGAGGTTTTTCAATAAAAAGAAAGCGTCCGAAGGATTTAGTCAATATTACAAGTTTACCCTAGGGTTGACCCTGGGGGTCGAGTCATGGCATAGAGAAATTCAGAAAAATGATGAAACAATTTCAAAAAAGTTCAAAATATTAGGGGAAGGATGTTTACCCAAAAATTGATTATGAGAATGTTTATTTTAGACTTTTGAGCTCAAAAGAAAAGATGAGAATTAAGCTAAAAGAATTTTTGGCATTGATACCTTGGAATCAGAGAGACACCTAAGCAGATGGATCAAGGATTCCTAGTTCTCTCCTAATTTCATAAAATCTATCTTCACTTAAGGCCTTGGTAAAGATGTTAGCTAATTATTTTTCAGTGCAAACATAGTCAAAAATTATGTCTTTATTTTGGACATGTTCTCTTATGAAATGATGCCTGATTTCAATATGTTTTGACCTAGAATATTGAATTGGATTTTTAGTGAGATTTATAGCACTAGTGTTATCACATCTTATGGGAGTTTCATTAAGTTTGATACCAAAGTCTTTGAGTTGTTGCTTAATCCACAAGATTTGAGCACAATAACTTCCGATTGCAATGTATTCAGCCTCGACTGTAGACAGAGCTACCGAATTTTATTTCTTGCTAAACCAAGAGATTAGGTTAACTATAAAAAATTGGCAAGTTTCACTAGTACTTTTTCTATCTAATTTACATCCAGCAAAATCGACATCTGAATATCCTATTAAATCAATTAGTGAGTCCTTAGAATACCATAATCCTAGAGTTTGTGTACCATTTAAGTATCTAAGGATTCTTTTAACTGCATTCAAGTGTGATTCTTTTGGATTTGATTGAAAATGAGCACATAGGCAAATACTAAACATAATATCAGATCTACTAGCAGTTAAATATAATAGAGAATCAATCATGCTTCTATAAAATTTTAAGTCTACATTTTTACCTTCTTCGTCCTTGTCAAGCTTACATGATGGGCTCATGGGTATGCCAATTGCTTTGGAGTTCTCCATTCTAAATCTTTTGAGTAATTCTCTTGTGTACTTTGTTTGGGTGATGGAGATTCCTTCCTTCCTTTATTTGATTTGAAGTTCGAGGAAGAATGTGAGTTCTCCCATCATTCTCATCTCGAACTCTCCCTACATGAGCTTTGCAAAATCTTGACAAAGAGTTTCATTAGTAGATCCAAAAATAATGTCATCAACATATATTTGTATAATTAATATATCATCTTGATTTCTTTTAATGAAAAGAGTTGTATCTATATTTTTTCTTGAAAAATTATTATTAAGTAGAAATTTACTTAGCCTTTCATATCAAGCCCTGGGTGTTTATTTCAAACCATATAGAGCTTTATTTAATTTAAAAACGTGATTAGGAAAAGCATGATTTTCAAAACCTGAGGGTTGTTCTACATAAACTTCTTCAGTAATATATCCATTCAAAAAAAATACTTTTGACATCCATTTGGAATAATTTAAATTTTATAAAGCAAGCATATGCAAGTAGAAGTCTAATTGCCTCTAATCTAGCAACAGGTGCAAAAGTCTCATCAAAATCAATTCTTTCTTCTTGATTATAACCTTTTACCACCAATCTTGCTTTATTTCTTATTACATTTCCATGTTCATCCAATTTATTCCTATATACCCATTTTGTGTCAATTATTGAATAATTTTTAGGTCTTGATACTAAGGTCCATACATTATTTCTTTCAAATTGATTAAGTTCTTCTTGCATTGCATTAATCCAATTATAATCTTTTTCAGCTTCATCTATAGTTTTAGGTTCAAGATGAGAGACAAAAGTAAAATGATTGAATGCAACTTTAAGTGAAGAATGAGTTCTTATACAATGTGTAGGATCACCAATGATTAGTTCCTTGAGATGATTGTGATCATACCTCCATTCTTTGGATCGATCATTTATACCTGCAGGTTGTTCTTCACCTTCCTCATCCTGTTTGTCTTCATGTTCTTCATCATCTTGAATGGTTGAGTCTTTTAAAGTGATCTCCTTTATCCCTTCTATAAGAGGATCTGCATCATCAATACCTTCATTCTTTCTTGAAGGAAGATCGTTAGTTTCATCAAAAATAACATGTATTGACTCATCTACTATTAAAGTTCTTTTGTTGAAAACTCTAAAAGCTTTGTTAGAAGAGGAGTAACCAAGAAAAATCGCTTCATCGGATTTAGCATCAAATTTTCTTAGTCTTTCTTTACCATTGTTCAAAACAAAATATCGACAATCAAAAATATGAAAAGTTTCATCCTTATGTGCCAAAAAGAAGACCCATGTAAAATGAAAAAAATCATCAATATTTACAAAATCATATCATTTTCCACCTAGACTAGTAGTTCTAGTGGATCCAAATAAATCCATGTGCAACAGTTCTAATGGCCTAGAAGTTGAAACAATATTTTTAGATTTGAATAAGACTCGTGTTTGTTTACCCATTTGGCATGCATCATAAATTTTATTCTTTTCAAAATTTAATTTGGGTAAGCCGATAATCAATTCTTTTTTAATAAGTTTTGAAAATGAATGCATGCTAATATGTGCAAGCCTATGATACCAAAGCCAACTAGTCTCATTAATCTTGACATTCAAAGCTACTAGGCATTGTATGTTTATTTTGAAAAGATCATTCAAATCTACTATATGAACATTACCATGTCTATGCCCAACAAATTTAATGCCTTCATTAATAGGGCTAGTTACAATGCAAACTAGTTTCATATATCAAATATATGTAGTTTCAGATCTAAATAAAAATACATCACATATACATCAAATTTCAGATCTAAAACTAAAGTTACACATATCAAATATATATATAATTAAATCTAAAATAATGATTAAAATATTTTAAGAATATCTTTTCAAAAATCGATTCACATCAAACTAGGACAACCTTTACAATATAGGGGTAAACCCTATATCAGGACAACCTTATATCAGTTTGATGTAAATTTTTAATCATTCTAATTTTAGAACTAAACATAAATTAAACATATCAAATATGCTAATTTTTAGATCTAAAAGATTTGATTTAATTATAAAGATTCAAAAATCACTTTGTATCCTTTATCACAAAATTGACTGATGCTTAATAAATTATTTTTTAAACCATCTACTAATAAAATATTTTTAATATACTTAGAGGGAGTGATACCAATGTTACCTATACCAATGATCTTTCCTTTGCCATTGTCTTCAAAGGTGACCATCCCTCTATTTTTAGCAATAAGTGTGATGAATTGAGATTCATCACCAGTCATGTGTCTTGAGCACCCGCTATCAAGATACCATCTCCGATTTGCTCCTTGGGATGCAAGACACACCTATACATAAGAATTAAATTTTGACTTTTGGTACCCAAATTTTCTTGGGTCCTTTTTGGTTAGTCACAATAGTTCCTTTTGGAACCTATATTTTTTTTATATTAGAATTTATGGATTTGTTAGAGAAACAAGTGTATGACTTGTGTCTTACTCTACCATATTTGAAGCAAGTAATGTTTGAAAACTTATTGCTTGAAGAGTTTACATAAATATTTTTTAGAAATTTTTATTTCTTTAAGGGGTTGTAGCCAAGACCAGCTTTATCATAAATAGCCTTTTGATTTTCAAGAATCATATTAAGTTTATTAGAACTTAAGGTGAATTTTTTAACTATTGATTTTAGCTTGGCAATTTCATTCTTTAAGTTCAGATTTTCTTGAAATAGGATAGATTTTTCATTTGAAATACTCTCATTTTGTTTTAGTAAAGATTGATTCTTTGATTTTAACTCTTTGTTCTTTACCCCTAGCTTCTTTAGTTCATCAATTAAATCATAACAAGCTTCATAAAGTTCTTCAAAGGTAAAGTCAACAGGAGTTTTAAAATTTACCTCATTTTCATATGCCATAAGGCACAAGTTGGCTTGTTCATTTGAGTCTTCTTCTTCGGAGCTTGACTCATCACTTCCACTCCAAGTAGCCATCATGGTCTTCTTCTTGTACTTCTTGGGATCCTTCTTCAGTTGTGGGCATTCAGACTTAAAATATCCCAATTTCTTGCATTCGTAGCAAATAAGGGGTTGGTATTTATCCTTTTCTTTGCTATATTCCTCTTTTGTAGGTGGCCTCTTTCTTATTCCTTATTTCTTTTTCTTTAAAAATTTCTTAAACCTTCTAGTAATGAGAGCCATTTCTTCATCCTGCTCTTCATTTTTCGTATCATCAGTTTCTTCATCAAGTTGAGTCATGAATTTGAGGATGATTGTCCTCTTCTTTTTGACTTCTTCTTCTTGATGTTGTTTCATGCTCAGCTCATGTGTCATCAGTGATCCTAGAAGCTCTTCCAAGGGTAGGATGTTCAGATCTTTGTCTTCTTGGATAGAGGTCACTTTGGCTTCTCAAGTTCTTGGTAAGGACCTAAGAATCTTTCTCACGAGATCACTATTAGAATAAGACTTATCAAGACTTTTTAGACCATTTATAATATCAATAAAATGAGTAAACATTTCAGTTATAGATTCATCATGCTCCATTTTAAAAAGTTCATATTTATGTACTAGCATGTTAATTTTGGATTCCTTCACTTGATTAGTTTCTTTATGAGTTACTTCTAATCTATCCCATATTTTCTTAGCAGACATGCATGTTAAAATATGATTGAATTCATTAGCATCTAGGGCACAATCCAAAACATTCATGGCTTTAGCATTTAGTTGAGCTATTTTCTTATCAACCTCATCCCATTCTTTTTCGAGTTTGGTTGATTCCATACCATCAATTATTTTAGTGGGTGTGTGTGGTCCGTTTACTATGATACTCCACATATCATAGTCAAGAGCTTGAATAAAGATTTTCATCCAAGCTTTCCAATAGGTATAGTTTGACCCATTGAAAAGTGGAGGTCGGTTTGTGGACTGCCCCTCGGCTAGAGAAGTGCCAACTTGAGTTGCCATAGATCTTTAGCTCTTTGATGGTTAAATCAAAGTAGGGCTAGAGCATCGAGCTCTAATACCACTTATTGCCCAACTATGCAACCCAAGAGGGGAGGTGAATTGAGTTTCTAAAAAATTTAAACTTAACTTACAACTATGAAGATTATTTAACAAGAGAAAAATAAGTATGGAGAGTGTAATTTATGCAAGGGTAATAGTTGGATGCAAGAATGCAAGAGAATAAAGAAGCTTAAAAGGAGAGCAATTAAGTACAACACAAACAAGAAGATTTATAGTGGTTCGGTGCCAATCTTACACCAACATCCACTCCTCAAGCTCCTACTTAAAAATTTCAATCCACTAAACTGTATTCAACATGAATACACTCGTCAAAACCTCCGACTCTAGCTATCCCAAGCTAGAACACTTATTTTTTGGGTACAAGCCAACCCAATACAATGTCGAAACCTCCGACTCTAGCTATTCCAAGCTAGAACACTTATTTTTCGGGTACAAGCCAATCCAATACAATCTGATTCAAGGTTCGGATCAACCTTTCCATATTTTGGAATCCTTCCAAAACAAAAACAACAACTCAAAAAGAGTATTACAGTTAATTGCACAGAAATACAGATGAAGCTCCTTTAATGAGCGAATAAAGCTTTAAATACACTTTACACAATTAGAAGGAAGCTCTTTCTGATTTCTTCAAGGTGGTTGGAGACTTGAATGAGCTCTTGAGGAGTTGGTGAATTTGAAATGAAAGCTTCTTTAACTTCAAGAGGGCTCTTTGCTTAGGGCTGAAATGTATGCTTGAAATCCTCTTCAAAATCCTTCTCTTGTTTTTGATTTCCTCCTTTAAGTCCCTTTATATAACTTCAAATAATGGTGGAGTGTAATCTGGGCTGAAATAGAGCCGTTAGAGCATATTAAATAAGTATTAAATGCAGTCAAAATGAGCAAAAAACTAGCCGTTGCAAAACTTTTCCATCGCAGGGGTCGACTCATAGGGTCGACTCATGCTCATGAGTCGACTCATGGGATCACAGGGGTCGACTCATGGGGTCAGCTCATATGGCATAGAATAAAAATTGATAGTTCTGTATTTTTGGCTTACACAGCAACAGAGGTCGACTCATAGGGTCGACTCATGCACAGGGGTCGACTCATGGGGTCGACTCAATTGGATGTGTCAGCTAAAAATAACGTGTCGTTCAGCCTCTTTTGCCATGAGTCGACTCATGGGGTTGACTCAAAAATAAAAACTTGATTTTCTTGCAAAATATACTTTCAAAAATATTGAAATTTTCTCCAATAGACTGCACATCTTTTGTTCTTGCTCTTGAGGCTTCTGAATCAGGTATTGATAAAATTAGGATTTTGCCTCTGAAATGCAATTAGTCTTTTTCCAAGCCAAAATCATTAGTAATCCCCTCAAATGCTTTGTAATCATCAAAATCAATTCAAGGAGCAACACTAATCCATCTAACCCATTGACCCATAAGTTTATGCAATTGTCTTAGGTCTTAATTCATAATTCTAGACCAACTTGACAACACTTAATTCTTTTAATTAAGTATTTGGGCTGATGGGTCAGGGTTTGGCTTTTCGAAAATAATTTTCAAATTTGAAAGGTTTTATTTTCTGTTCACCAAATATGTTGACTCATTTCACAAATAGATCAGTACATTTCATAAATAGCAATCCTATTGCTAATTACATAACAGAAAATAACTCAATCAAAATAAATCATGAATATTTCTTTAGATCTAATCTAACATATTCATGATAAATTTTATAATTAAACCTTTACAATTAAGTCCTTTCGCTGCTTCATCTGTATGGGATATAATTACAGCGGCACCCCTACCACCATAGGAGACCCCATCAAATGGGAAGAGAGGGCCTTTAAATCTTACTTTTCTCCTATGACCGGATGGCCATGGCAACCAACCCAATTCGATTACTTGCTACTTGGATCAAGTATATCTAAATATATCAATTTTAAAATTTAAATTTCAAATTTTAAATTTTAAATTTTGAATTTCAAATTTCAAATTTCAAAATTTTGAATTTCAAATTTTGAATTTTAAATTTGAAATTTCAACCAAATTTCAAATTTTAAATTTCAAATTTTGAATTTCAAATTTTTGAATTTTGAATTTCGAATTTCAAATTTCATAATTCAAATTTCAAATTTTGAATTTCAAACTTTTGAATTTTGAATTTCGAACAACTTTCAAAATTTAAATTTTAAATTTTGAATTTCAAATTTTAAATTTAAACTTTCAGATTATAACTTAATCTATGCATGCAAATTCATATATCATATCTTAGAACCCGCTCTGATACCATTTGAAGTGAAATTTGAGTGCAGGGGTAAAATGGTAATTTTAATTTTTTTCAAAATCACTATTTTATAATGGAAATAATTAATTAATATAATTAATTAATATGTATTTACCCTATACTAAGATCTAGATATGATATACAGCATGCATGGATTTAAATTTGAAATTCAAATTTGAACAGTAAACACTTTACTGTTCTGTGTTCAGAACACAATACCTTTGTGCGGATAGTCCATCACCATAATCTGATCATTGTCGGGAGGCTCTGATCACCGCAACACAGCCACACAGGGTATCTGGCCTCTGTGAATCATCCACACGAGGCTCCCAGTCTGATTGGCACCTCACGGGTGCTAGCTCGTTGTAGAGCCCTTTCGACGGCCGATGCTGATCGAACTCCTTCGATCGATGTCTGTCAATTCTTTAAATACTTTGGATCATTAGCAGACATGCTTGAGAGGATGTAGAAGATCTTCCTAAAATTTGGTGGGCTCACGACACTCGTAGCTCACCTTCTCACTTCCCGAACCCAGGCTAAAACCCTAGGGAACTCACTGGAAACCCTGCGCCCACTTTTTTTTCTTTTGTTTCTTTTTCTCTCGGAAGGATTTGGACTTCCTACTTGCACACAAGGCTTCCTCACATCCCACTCTTTTTCTCCAAAAATTTCTTACGCATGCCCTACCTTTCTCCTCTTTTTAAAATAGTTCAAAATGTGTCTTATCCGCGTGAGAGAATAAAGACAAGTGGTTACACATTTGAATTCAAATCAAATTTGAATTCAAATGAAAACCAACTCATCCCTATCCACTTATGGCGTGAGAAGAGAAGGGTATGGAGTCTTTGTGCATGGAAAGGTTTTACGAGAAACCTTTTCTCATGTGAAATGTGGGGCGCTAATGCTGATAATGTCATGTAGGCACAAGAGATAAGTTATCCATTCAAATTCAAACATGGTTTGAATTTGGATGGCTAACTAATCATCTTTATCCAAATATTAACACATAAGAGTGTGTGTGAGAAGGGCTTTGCGTGAGAAAAAATTCATGAGAAGTTTCTTCTCGTGAATTCAAATGGGCGTGGAGATTGTGAGGTGGCGCAGGGAGTTTGGGTCAAGGTGGTTTCATTATTTAAACCAACCTAATTGAACCAAATAAGTTAGGCCCAATTAGACTAATTTAAACCCAACTTAATTAGACTTAATTAGGCTTAATAAAATCCTAATCAAATCAGAAATTGACTAAGCCCAACCCCTGATCAAATCAGGGACCAAACCATCTCGACGATTAGGTCAACTCTTAACCTAATTGGGTCAAACCCAACTGAATCCAATTCAATTGGACTTGATCCAAAAATAATTAGTCAATCAAATTGAGTTAATTAGTAATCAAATCACTAATTAAATCTCTCATAAATATTGAGTCCAAATTTGATTTGCAATCGGGTATCAAAGTCCATCAATATGAAACCTTGATCAAAGAGTCCCAAACCAGTGGGACTCTTGACCCGGGTACCCAAAATATGTGGGACTTGTGATCAGAGAATCCTGATTCTCGATCACAGAGTCTCATATACATAGGACTCATAGTCCATGAATATTAAGACTCTTCATCAGCCATCAGATCAGATAGGAACCTCTAATGTGTGTGACCCTGCAGGTTCGAACCTAAGCCGGTAGCACAGGAACCAATTCCTGTACTAATCGAAGTGACCATCTAGCAATGGTACCCGATATCTAGATAGGTTGAATAATCACAATCGCAACACTCAGAACCTACGTGAATATGGTTACTATATAATTCATTCCTTTTGACCCCTGTGTATAGGATGACTCAGGGTTAAACTGTCAACCCTGGTCAGATCATCCGAGTCATGCTCAACTCAATCAATCCTGTGACTCCTCACTAGGACTACCCTAGCTAAGGTTTTGCTAAATTAAAATACGACTGTACACAGCTCTTGAACTGGAGTGGTCAATCCCATCTTGACACACGCACCAATAAGTCAAGTACTTGACTACACCCAGCATCCTTCCGTCACTAAATTAGAAATTCAGGTACTCTAGTGCCTAAGTGCAGTGAGTTGCTTGCAAGTCACCGTGGCGGTCTCAGGTCGGAGGGACATTTATACCCATATCCCATCGGAGCAAATCTTGATAGCAGAGATAGCTCCGGAGTCGATCACATTCAGTGCAGATGTACCCTTACATCTCACCTGTATGCCATACCAGTGTCTCCACACTCCTTGGTTAAGAGGACAACCAACCTATATGGCACACAACAACCTATGCTCGATAAACATTGTTGTCTTTGATAACAATGTATCATTTGATCGCGAACAGGTTTAAGGATTAAATGACAAATCCTCTTTTGTTGAGTCTAAATAGTCCTAAGGACTTCACCACAACACAGGAGTTCATTAGAAGATGTCAATTTATGATGAAAAATACTAAAATAACTTTTATTTATTTATAATTTATGTACTAATACAATAAAGAGCACAACTGTCAACAGACTGACGATTGACTTTGGGACACTATTCCCAATAGTATTATGGAAGCTCGGACGGTCGGGGAGGTTCAGAAAGATGCCACATAAAGTCGAAAGCCGGAAGAGCCATGAGAGAGTCGGCCTCTTACGAACTTTGACTGGGGTTATTTTATACCCAACACCAGTCAATTTTGTTGGTGTAGAATTCCATCGATGCCAGAGAAGCTGGAGCCGAGATGATCGCGGCCGCTATCGGGACCTGCAAAGGAAGTCTAAATCGAAGTTGGGGGTGCTCCGGTAAGATCTTTCGATGCTCAAGTCAGTACTCTGCCCCAACAGAAATGGAGCACTTAAATAAGATTTTGGCAAAGTTTTGAGATAGAGTTTTTAGCTTAGAGAAAAATATATTTGAGGGTCTTTTTTATAGACGGAGGAGCGTAACCGCTTGACAGCGACGTCCGTAACTGCCTAGTAGTGGGTCATTCAGGATCACGTGGAGTTTGTTATGGAGAGTAGTGGCGTCGGTGGGCCATTCAGAGCCACGTGAAGTTTGTTATGGAGAGTGGAGTGGTGTCCATTGTCGTGACTTCCTAGAGAATGGTGGGGCCACGTGGAGCTTGTTACAGAGGGTGGAGTGGAATAGCTCTCTTCCTTGACAATCTGGGAGAGGCTCGGATGTTTTCGAGGTTGCTGACGGGTTAATCATTTTTGGGTGCCGTTGGTGCTACAGACGAAAGTCATCTGCTGCAGAAGCTCGGATGGGAATTGCCTGTTGGAGAAGTCCGACAGGAGTCCAATTGCTGGAGAAGTCCGTCTAAAATTTGTATGATGTGGAAGCTTGTTTGAAGACTTATCTGCTAGAGAGGCCCAGTTGCACAAGGAATCCGGCTGAAGGTCGGCTGACAGAAGAGTCCAAAAGGTGTTGTGGAAGTTCGTCCACTGGAGGAGTTTGGAGGATCCTATGGAAGTCCGGTTGACATTGTTGAAGTATGATTGGCGCTGTTGAAGTCCAGCTGGTGCTGTTGAAGGTTGATGGCTGGAGAGGTACAAAAGACACTGGAGACGGTCGGTCATTGTTGAAATCCAGCTACTGCGGTCTGTCTATTGTAGAAGTTCATCTGGAATCCATCTGCTGTAGAAGTTCGGATGGAGACCGCTTATTGTAGAATCTCGACTGAAGTCCGCCTGCAATAGAAGTTTAGAAGGAATTTGCTTACAGTAGAAGCTCAGATAGAATTCGCTTACAGTAGAAGCTCGGATGAAGGCCACTAGTTGTAGAAGCTCGGATGACGTCCGCTTCCTGTAGAAGTTCGGGTGAAGATCGATTGTCGTGGAAGCTCGGATGAAGGCCACTAGTTGTAGAAGCTCAGATGACGTCTACTTCCTGTAGAAGTTCGGGTGAAGACCGGTTCTCATGGAAGCTCGGATGAAAACCACTAGTTGTAGAAGCTCGGATGATGTCCACTTCCTGTAGAAGTTTGGGTGAAGACCGATTGTTGTGGAAGCTCGGATGAAGGTCACTAGTTATAGAAGCTCGGATGACATCCACTTCCTGTAGAAGTTCGGGTGAAGATCGGTTATCGTGGAAGCTCGGATGAAATTCAGAAGGCGGTCGACCACCGTAGAAACTTGAATGGAGTCTGGTTGCTGTAGAAGTCCTACTGCTGGAGAAGCTCGATCATTGACGAAGTCCAAAAAAAGTTTGGAGTAAAGTCGATCATGGCTGGAAGAAGTTTGGAAGAGATTCGGAGAGTAGTCGATCACTGTAGAGAATCGACTGAAAGCGAAGCCCAGAGAGCATTTCGAGCAGTCCGGTACATGAATGGACGAGCTCATTATTGGAGAAGTCCGGATGGCATGATAGGGGTTCGTCCACTGGAGGAATCTGGAGGACACTATGGAAGGCCAACCACTGGAGGAGTCCGGATGGCACGATAGGAGTTCGTCCACTGGAGAAATCTGGAGGACACTATGGAAGGCCAACCGCTGGAGGAGTCCGGATGGCACGATAGGGGTTCGTCCGCTGGAGGAATCTGGAGGATACTGTGGAAGGCCGACCGCTGGAGGAGTCCGGATAGTATTATAGAAGCTCGGACGGTCAGGGAGGTTCAGAAAGATGCCACATAATGCCGAAAGCCAGAAGAGCCATGAGGGGATCGGCCTCTTACGAGCTTCGGCTGGGGTTATTTATACCCAACACATATTATAGTTTCTGGTATGATAGTTTGGATTAGATCTTATACATGTACAATAGATTAAAATATTTATCTAAAAAATCTGCTATAAAAAATTTTAAAATTACATGCATAGAACTGCTCTACTTTTCCTTCAATTGATATTAGAGCTAGGTTCCTTATGATATGATTTTATATACTTTTAAATCTAATTATATATTATTTAGATTAGATCTAAATATTGATGGAAAAAGTGCAAGGTTTCATGCATGAATTTCAAAATATTTTTGAAATGTAACGCAGTGAAATATGTAAATTAAATAATTTAATCTACAAATGCATGTAATCATATTACTAAACCCTACAACTAGGACCTATAACATGTCATATTGCATTTATAAGTCAGAAAATAAAAGTTTTGGAATTGATCAAATCAATACCCTAGATCTAAAATAGTTTTAGATCTAAAACCTAGATCACATTTAGGTAAGATAAGAGATCAAATCTCTTACCTTTGCGTGGGTCAAGAACTTTGCAGTTGATTTTCTTTGTTATCTTTGGAGCCGCACATGCATCTGGCCTCTACAGGAGATCTACACGAGACTGCAACAAAATCAAAGGTTCGTCGAACGAAGATCCGCTCGAAGTGCTAGCTTCTTGCGGATCCCTCTGGATGGTTAATCTAAAAATATTATTCAGATCTCTTGGATATTCCAAGAGATGAAGAATGTGAGGAGGAATGAGAGAGAAGTCAAACCCTTGGATCTTTCTAAAATCAAAAATAATATATAATAGAAAAGGTCCTAAGAGAAGATAGATCTTCTCTTTGAGGACATCAATGATTGATGTCCTGAGAATATCTCTATGCTAAGACATGAGGATACCTTCTTCTCTAGATGTTTTTCAAACTTTCAAATCTTATGTTATCTGATTTTTCTCATAGAAAAATCTCATGATTGATGGAGAAGAAGGGTTCTAAAAGAAACCTTAAGAGATGACCTTCTTTTCTTCTTCTTCTCTCATCAGGAGATGATCAGATAATATCCAAAATCAGATCACCATGCCCCAACTCATTGGAGCATAGATCCACCACACCATCCCTCTTTCTCTCTCAGACTTTTATCACATAAAAATCACAAAAATAAAGAGAAAATAAACTGAAAGAAAAACAATAAGAAAAGACAATCTTCTCTCTTACCTTTTGTCTCTACATGACATCAACTTTTGATGTCTTGACAGAAGACTCTCCTCCAAGAAAACTGGTGCCTCAAAACACCCATGCCATCCTCTTTCTTCTCTACCTTTTCTATGGAAAAACCACATATTTCTGACTCCCACCTCCTATCATATAGGAGGCACCACTAGATAAGGTAGACTAGGTCAAATGACCTAGTCAAACAAGGAAACCATGGGGCGTCCAACTCTTGGATGCCCCTTCCCTTATTATCTACATGGAGATCAGGAAACCACACACAAAACAGGTGACAAAAAGAAAAGGTAGGCATGGAGAAAGTTGGCGCAAGAGAGGGGAGAGGAGTTTTTGTTAAGAGAAACTTTTTCAAAGGAAATAAACCCAAACCACTTTCCATAATGAACCAAATCAAATCTGATTCAAATCTCTAGAATAAGTAGTGTGAGATTATATTTCTTAGATGTGGATATCATAAAAAAAATATCTAAAAATAAATATATGGGCGTGGGCTTTCTTAGGTGGCACAAGGGAAAAGATGGAATCCTAGTCTAACTAAAATTCTCATGTAGACTAGGTCAAACTCTTTGAACCCAATCCAGATTAATTACAATCTAATTAAGGGTGTTCTTAGACTAACTAGAAGCCTAATTAAATCAGATTAAATCATATTTAATTTTGATTTAAATCTAAACTTAATTAGGAATTAGGTGCATACAAGTCCTAGTCGAACAGAGACTTGTTCTCCCTTGCAACTGGCTTATCTAATAAATCAATTAGACTTGTTGGGTATAAAATACCCACAGCCGAAACCCCCAGCGGAATCGACGATGGAACAGAACAGCTCCGCCCGGGCTCCTACGGGAGCCGGGCTCCGCCGCCGACTTCAGAGCAGCTCCGCCCGGACTCCTACGGGAGCCGGGCTCCGCCGTAGGAGCCCGGGCTCCGCCGCCGACTTCAGAGCAGCTCCGCCCGGACTCCTACGAGAGCCGGGCTCCGCCTCCGACATCAACAGCAGCACGGCTCCGCCCGGACTCCTACGGGAGCCGGGCTCCGCCTTCGACATCAATAGCAGCTCAGCTCCGCCCAGACTCCTACGGGAGTCGGGCTCCGCCTTCGACTTCGAGCAGCACGGCTCCGCCCGGACTCCTACGGGAGCCGGGCTCTGCCTTCGACTTCGAGCAGCACGGCTCCGCCCGGACTCCTACGGGAACCGGGCTCCGCCTTCGACTTCGAGCAGCGCGGCTCCGCCCGGACTCCTACGGGAGCCGGGCTCCGCCTTCGACTTCGAGCAGCACGGCTCCGCCCGGACTCCTACGGGAACCGGGCTCCGCCTTCGACTTCGAGCAGCACGGCTCCGCCCGGACTCCTACGGGAGCCGGGCTCCGCCTTCGACTTCGAGCAGCATGGCTCCGCCCGGACTCCTAGGGAGTCGGGCTCTGCCTTCGACTTCGAGCAGCACGGCTCCGCCCGGACTCCTACGGGAGCCGGGCTCCGCCTTCGACATCAACAGCAGCTCGGCTCTGCCCGGACTCCTACGGGAGCCGGGCTCCGCCTTCGACTTCGAGCAGCACGGCTCCGCCCGAACTCCTGTGGGAGCCGGGCTCTGCCTTCGACTTCGAGCAGCACAGCTCCGCCCGGACTCGTACGGGAACCGGGCTCCGCCTTTGACTTCGAGCAGCACGGCTCCGCCCGGACTCCTACTGGAGCCGGGCTCCGCCTTCGACTTCGAGCAGCACGGCTCCTCCCCGACTCCTACGAGAGTCGGGCTCTGCCTTCGACTTCGAGCAGCATGGCTCTGCCCAGACTCCTACGGGAACCGAGCTCCGCCTTCGACATCAACAACAGCTCGGCTCCGCTCGGACTCCTACGGGAGCCGGGCTCCGCCTTCGACATCAACAGCAGCTCGGCTCCGCTCGGACACCTACGGGAGTCGAGCTCCGCCTTCAGTATCAGCTGCTGGTAAGCTCCGTCCGGACTCCTACGGGAGCCGGACTTCATCTTTAACTCTGATTGCAGAGGGCTCCGCCCGGACTCCTACGGGAGCCAGGTTCCACTTTCAGTATCCACTGCAGGTAAGCTCCGTCCGGACTCCTACGGGAGCCAGACTCCACCCACGACCCCAACCGAAAGGAGGACCCCTCCCGAACTTCTGCAGAGGCCGGACTCCGATCGCTGCCGAGCCTCGATCAACAAATCCGCGCCCCCTGGCAGATCACAATAACAACCATGATTCTGTTCCACTTCCTGTAGCAGATTCCGCGTGGCTCCATCACCCCCTGCGGCGGACCCATCACTCTCTGACAGACTGTGTCAACGGCCACGATTCTGCTCCGCTCCCTGCGGCAGGTGCTGCACGATTTCACTACTCGCTGACAACTAGCGGCAACGGACGCCGCTCCACTACCTGCAACAGGCCCTACGTGGCGGGCTATGACAATAGCCACGGGTCTACCCCACTACCCTTCGCAATAAACTCCCCTTGACCATGGGCGGCCCACTACCAGACGGTTACAAATGTCGCCATCAATCCGTTGTCTCCTCCGTCTATAAAAGGGGGACCCAGATACGTTATCCTCTAAGCTCATTTTCTTATCCCCAAAC
>NC_026003.2:75997901-76011988 GCF_000442705.2 Elaeis guineensis
TTAGGTAAGATAAGAGATCAAATCTCTTACCTTTGCGTGGGTCAAGAACTTTGCAGTTGATTTTCTTTGTTATCTTTGGAGCCGCACATGCATCTGGCCTCTACAGGAGATCTACACGAGACTGCAACAAAATCAAAGGTTCGTCGAACGAAGATCCGCTCGAAGTGCTAGCTTCTTGCGGATCCCTCTGGATGGTTAATCTAAAAATATTATTCAGATCTCTTGGATATTCCAAGAGATGAAGAATGTGAGGAGGAATGAGAGAGAAGTCAAACCCTTGGATCTTTCTAAAATCAAAAATAATATATAATAGAAAAGGTCCTAAGAGAAGATAGATCTTCTCTTTGAGGACATCAATGATTGATGTCCTGAGAATATCTCTATGCTAAGACATGAGGATACCTTCTTCTCTAGATGTTTTTCAAACTTTCAAATCTTATGTTATCTGATTTTTCTCATAGAAAAATCTCATGATTGATGGAGAAGAAGGGTTCTAAAAGAAACCTTAAGAGATGACCTTCTTTTCTTCTTCTTCTCTCATCAGGAGATGATCAGATAATATCCAAAATCAGATCACCATGCCCCAACTCATTGGAGCATAGATCCACCACACCATCCCTCTTTCTCTCTCAGACTTTTATCACATAAAAATCACAAAAATAAAGAGAAAATAAACTGAAAGAAAAACAATAAGAAAAGACAATCTTCTCTCTTACCTTTTGTCTCTACATGACATCAACTTTTGATGTCTTGACAGAAGACTCTCCTCCAAGAAAACTGGTGCCTCAAAACACCCATGCCATCCTCTTTCTTCTCTACCTTTTCTATGGAAAAACCACATATTTCTGACTCCCACCTCCTATCATATAGGAGGCACCACTAGATAAGGTAGACTAGGTCAAATGACCTAGTCAAACAAGGAAACCATGGGGCGTCCAACTCTTGGATGCCCCTTCCCTTATTATCTACATGGAGATCAGGAAACCACACACAAAACAGGTGACAAAAAGAAAAGGTAGGCATGGAGAAAGTTGGCGCAAGAGAGGGGAGAGGAGTTTTTGTTAAGAGAAACTTTTTCAAAGGAAATAAACCCAAACCACTTTCCATAATGAACCAAATCAAATCTGATTCAAATCTCTAGAATAAGTAGTGTGAGATTATATTTCTTAGATGTGGATATCATAAAAAAAATATCTAAAAATAAATATATGGGCGTGGGCTTTCTTAGGTGGCACAAGGGAAAAGATGGAATCCTAGTCTAACTAAAATTCTCATGTAGACTAGGTCAAACTCTTTGAACCCAATCCAGATTAATTACAATCTAATTAAGGGTGTTCTTAGACTAACTAGAAGCCTAATTAAATCAGATTAAATCATATTTAATTTTGATTTAAATCTAAACTTAATTAGGAATTAGGTGCATACAAGTCCTAGTCGAACAGAGACTTGTTCTCCCTTGCAACTGGCTTATCTAATAAATCAATTAGACTTGTTGGGTATAAAATACCCACAGCCGAAACCCCCAGCGGAATCGACGATGGAACAGAACAGCTCCGCCCGGGCTCCTACGGGAGCCGGGCTCCGCCGCCGACTTCAGAGCAGCTCCGCCCGGACTCCTACGGGAGCCGGGCTCCGCCGTAGGAGCCCGGGCTCCGCCGCCGACTTCAGAGCAGCTCCGCCCGGACTCCTACGAGAGCCGGGCTCCGCCTCCGACATCAACAGCAGCACGGCTCCGCCCGGACTCCTACGGGAGCCGGGCTCCGCCTTCGACATCAATAGCAGCTCAGCTCCGCCCAGACTCCTACGGGAGTCGGGCTCCGCCTTCGACTTCGAGCAGCACGGCTCCGCCCGGACTCCTACGGGAGCCGGGCTCTGCCTTCGACTTCGAGCAGCACGGCTCCGCCCGGACTCCTACGGGAACCGGGCTCCGCCTTCGACTTCGAGCAGCGCGGCTCCGCCCGGACTCCTACGGGAGCCGGGCTCCGCCTTCGACTTCGAGCAGCACGGCTCCGCCCGGACTCCTACGGGAACCGGGCTCCGCCTTCGACTTCGAGCAGCACGGCTCCGCCCGGACTCCTACGGGAGCCGGGCTCCGCCTTCGACTTCGAGCAGCATGGCTCCGCCCGGACTCCTAGGGAGTCGGGCTCTGCCTTCGACTTCGAGCAGCACGGCTCCGCCCGGACTCCTACGGGAGCCGGGCTCCGCCTTCGACATCAACAGCAGCTCGGCTCTGCCCGGACTCCTACGGGAGCCGGGCTCCGCCTTCGACTTCGAGCAGCACGGCTCCGCCCGAACTCCTGTGGGAGCCGGGCTCTGCCTTCGACTTCGAGCAGCACAGCTCCGCCCGGACTCGTACGGGAACCGGGCTCCGCCTTTGACTTCGAGCAGCACGGCTCCGCCCGGACTCCTACTGGAGCCGGGCTCCGCCTTCGACTTCGAGCAGCACGGCTCCTCCCCGACTCCTACGAGAGTCGGGCTCTGCCTTCGACTTCGAGCAGCATGGCTCTGCCCAGACTCCTACGGGAACCGAGCTCCGCCTTCGACATCAACAACAGCTCGGCTCCGCTCGGACTCCTACGGGAGCCGGGCTCCGCCTTCGACATCAACAGCAGCTCGGCTCCGCTCGGACACCTACGGGAGTCGAGCTCCGCCTTCAGTATCAGCTGCTGGTAAGCTCCGTCCGGACTCCTACGGGAGCCGGACTTCATCTTTAACTCTGATTGCAGAGGGCTCCGCCCGGACTCCTACGGGAGCCAGGTTCCACTTTCAGTATCCACTGCAGGTAAGCTCCGTCCGGACTCCTACGGGAGCCAGACTCCACCCACGACCCCAACCGAAAGGAGGACCCCTCCCGAACTTCTGCAGAGGCCGGACTCCGATCGCTGCCGAGCCTCGATCAACAAATCCGCGCCCCCTGGCAGATCACAATAACAACCATGATTCTGTTCCACTTCCTGTAGCAGATTCCGCGTGGCTCCATCACCCCCTGCGGCGGACCCATCACTCTCTGACAGACTGTGTCAACGGCCACGATTCTGCTCCGCTCCCTGCGGCAGGTGCTGCACGATTTCACTACTCGCTGACAACTAGCGGCAACGGACGCCGCTCCACTACCTGCAACAGGCCCTACGTGGCGGGCTATGACAATAGCCACGGGTCTACCCCACTACCCTTCGCAATAAACTCCCCTTGACCATGGGCGGCCCACTACCAGACGGTTACAAATGTCGCCATCAATCCGTTGTCTCCTCCGTCTATAAAAGGGGGACCCAGATACGTTATCCTCTAAGCTCATTTTCTTATCCCCAAACTCTGCTAAATTCTCCGTTCGAGAACTCCATTCTTGTTGAGGCAGAGAACTGACTTGAGCGTCGGAGGATCTTGCCGGAGCAACCCCACCTCCGGTTTAGACTTCCCTTGCAGGTCCCGGCGGCGACCGCGGCTTCCCCGACTCCAGCTTCTCCGACGCAAGCAGATTTTTGCACCAACAAGACTTAATCCAATTAAGTCCAAACTAATTCTAATTGAATCAAATTTAATTAGACTTGATCTCAACCCAATTGCTCAATCAGATTGAGCCAATTAGCAATCCAATTGCTAATTGATCCTCCTGCAACACTTGCATTAGGTCAAACATCAATCATATTGATCGTTTAATCTTAGAATGATTCTCAATCATCGATTAACCATCTGATTAGGTTACAACCTCTTATGTGTGTGACCCTATAGGTTTAAACCTAAGTCGATAGCATAGAAACTAATTTTTATACCAGTCGAACTAACCATCTAGCAATGGTTCCCGACATCCAGATAAGTCGAATGTATGTAAAGCAACATTCTAAGAATCCAGAATAATAGTTACCGTATAATTCATCTCTTTGACCCATAATGCTCAAGATGACTTCGAGTATGCTGTCAACACTCATACAAGTCATCTCTATTGTGTCTCAAAATTTTGCAAATCTCGTGACTCCTCACGAGGATTACCCATGCCTAGATTTTGCAAAATTGAAATACAGCGAGACATTCTCTTTCTGAAGTTAATCAGGAGTGATCAATCCCATCTTGACTCACACACCGACTTTACAAGTACTTGACTATACCCAAAAATTTTTCGAACCTATATTAAAAATACAAGCAGTCCGGTATCAAAGTACAGTGAGTTGCTTATAAGTCACCATCGTGATCTCAGGTCAGAAGGACACTTATACCCATTGGCCTTAGCAAGCCACTCTTGACAGTAGAGTGTTATATTGGTCACATTCAGTGCAGATGTACTCCTACATCTCATCTGAATGCCATACCAGTGTCTCCACACAACTTGGTTACGAGGACAACCAACGCATATGGCATACAGCGATCTACACTTGATAAGTTATCAGCCTTGTTAATAACTTATCATTTGATCGTGAATAATTTAAGAACCATCCGATAAATCCTCCTTTATCAATTGATTGTAGTTCTAAGGACTTCATCATAATTTAGGAGTTCATTTAAGAAAGATAAAATTTTTATGATGAACCTGTCAAATAACTATTATTATTAGATAATTCATGTACTAATTCCAATCATCTACCCCTTAGATGATTGGCTTTAGGACATATTTTTCAACAACTTCCACTTGTACTAAAGCCAATCAGAATGATATCAAATATCCTATCTTTCACTTGAGTTCGTAGAACTGCTTAGTTTTGAGGCCTTAGCAAATGGGTCAGTCAAGTTCTCTTTTTTTATTGATCTTCCAAAGATCGATGTCACCTTGATCTAAAATCAAAAGTGATAGCAATACAGAGTATGCTGGTCCTTTGGTTCTCTAGCCAGAGATATAGCTCCAGTGCTACGATAGGACTGGACCATCGATGGAGGGTGCCACTCCTAACCTACTAATGAAGCTCAGCAACTACACAGCTTACATGGCAGCATCATATGCTACGATGTACTCTACATCACTAACTGAGTAGGCTAAACTATCTTTCTTGGAATCTTTCTAGTAGATTGCTCCTACAATTAGGATATGATCTGATACTTTTTTGTTGTCATCTTGATCTGACTGAAATCAAAACATCCACATGTTTAAAGTCAGTATTTTCATATTTGAGTCACTGGACCTTAGTATTTTCCAAATACTTAAGAATTGTCTATACAATCTTTCAGTGGTTCTTACTTAGATCAGACTGGTATCTACTCACTACCATTAGTGAGTATACCATATCTGGTCTTGAATATAAAAAAATTAGATGACACCCAAACCTTTATTCTTTGCAATGCTGGAATACCATTTTCGATTAAGAGAATTTCATCCACAGACAACACAAGGAATAACACTACAGAACATTTTGTCCACTTATAAATTCGGGGTTCCTCTTTGTTCATAACAAAGACATATGTTCAAAACGTATATTCCAACTCTGGGATAATAGCGAAATAGGCTTTATAGGTCTCCACCTTTCCGTCTGTGCTACTCTGATCCTTTTGAAAATTTCGTTCACACCCAATGGATTTTATCTCTTCAGGTGAATCATCTAGTGTCCATACACTATTGATTTCTATAGACTTCAATTTGGATTTAATGGCTCCAAGCCACTTCTCAGAGTTAGACCACTGCATTGTATCCTTATAGGTGATCGGATCCTTGTTAATCTCATCGAGCTCAACAGGATCACCGTCCCAGATCTCGACACTGAAGTGTCTATCCGACTAACATGATACTCTACCAGATCTCCTTAAAGGTGTTACTTTAATGGGCTCCGAGTTTGATCTAATCAAATTCGATTCTATAGGTTTACTAGATTATGTCGGTTCATTTTTTACCAGTCAAACTTTCAAGTTCAACTTGATAGGCATCAGTTCCTTCTCTAAGGAATTCATTTCCAAAAGGAATGTCCTACTACTGATGAGCATTTTATGTTCTTCAGCATGTTAGAATTAGTAACCCTTAAACACCTATTTGACCAAGAACCAAGTTTATCTATATGCAAACCTTTGACATAAGCTAATCAACTCCAAACCCAAAGGTGAGAGAGTCTAGGTCTATGCCCGATCCATATCTCATATGAAATATGCACAATAGACTTACTTAGTATATTTTTAGAGTAAAATAGGTAGTCACACAAGGGCACAATCCTAAAATAGGTAGAGAAGTGAACCCTATCGTGGATTGAACCATGTCTAACAAAGTTCAACTTCTCCTTTCAGAAACACTGTGTTCCGAAAAGGAATCCACTGAGAGAGAATCCAATTCTCTCCTAAATATTTTACAAACTCACTGGATAAGTATTCGCCTCCTCGATCTGATCGAAGAGTTCTAACACCTTATCCAATTTATTTCTATCTTTCATTATTGAATCATTTGAATATTTCAAATGATTCAGGCCAGACGCACCCATACCCAAATAGGTCATCTGTAATGAAATATTAATATCTTCCTCTGGCACTTAAGTTCACAGGTCCACATATTGAAGGGAAAATCGCCTTTTTCCTTTGTGGGATCTTCCAGATTTCATCAAATCTGGGGTGAAATAATTTAAAAAAAATTATTTTACATTTATTTTAGATCTAAGTCTCTAGATCTAATCTTCATATTTGATATTAAGTCTAAAATAAATCTAAAAGGGATGAGAAAACAAGTAATACCTCAAGGGTAATCTGATTACCTTGTAGATGATCTCTGCATAGCCCGAGGTTCTGATGTAGCCACATATGCGCCTGGCCTCTATCAGTATCCACTCATGTAGGACCTAAAATATCTTCTTCTTGCAAATCTATGCTCCAAAAATTAGATCTCTATCTGATCTGAAAGTGCTTTAGAACTCCTTCTGAAGTTGGAGCAGCAGCCTGTCGAAGATGTCCTGCAGCCTTCTGTTCCAGGCGTCACCATGCCTTGGACCTTTGCCAGATGGATGTCCAACTCCTTGGACATGAAGAGGAGAAAGATGAGAGTAGGGAGGACATAGAGAAAAGGAAAGGATTCTCATTTTGGCTGGGTATTGAGTAGAAACTTACAAACCCTAGGCGTAGACAGGGATTTTATAGACCCTGGATGCTGTGCAGTGCCACATCATTCGGCCAATCAAAAAATTCTAATAAATTTTAAAAAAATTTTGATTGGTGGAGTGATATCATCTAATCACATTAGATAAGAATCCCCACCCTCTCTCCTATGTTGGTGCCAACTTTGGATAAGCACAAGCAAGGTGGTGCCAAAGAGTCCATGTTTATCAGGACTCTTTCATTCTTATCCAATTGGGGTGCCCACTTTAATCCAATTGGGCTCACACCATAATCTGATTATGGCACCCAATTTGATGTGGTTCAGGTATGTGGACACTCCACAAAATCCTCCAATGAACTCTCTTCAATTTAAGACCCATATGTCAATATTTGACAGATGTCCTAAAATGAAATTGGCAGGTGACAGGAATTAGCAGGTGTTGTCTTAAATTCATCTCATGAATTAAGATAAGACTTTTTTGAGCTGGACAAGCTTCATTTAGACTGAGAAAAATCTTTCAAAGATTTTCTGGATGAGTCAAATCATTTTTGGCTCAGTAGAGACAGAAAAGATTACACGAGGAGAAAGTTAGACTCAATCGTGTGCTAGCACGATTTCCTTGAACCTAATTGGATCTTATCCAAATCAATTGGGTTAGCCCAATTGATGACATCCAGACCCTAACCCTTATTTGTGTGACCTAGTTAGGTTCAATTTTGTATGGTAATGAGACATGTCGTGATCTCATCATTGACATCATCAAAACTCCTTTCGATGGACCAAAACTCTTCTGATTCAGACAATTAGAATGATCGATCATCAATATCATTCTGATTGCTCCCAAAATCCACCAGTGACACCTAGCAGTATATGGTGGCAACCCATCAGAATTGAAGATGAATCTCTTGATGCAACTACCTTGTAATTGAGTTCTTCTATCATGAGTCCCGACTGAATTAGGGTTAAGGTGAACTCGTCAAACCCAACATCAGTCATATGAATCAATCGATCGATCCGAGTCTGATGTGAAATCCCAATAGAAAATTCTTTTTCATTATTTCACTCTGCTATGGCCATGGGCTTAAGGACTCAAACTTTCGATCATCATAGGACTACTTCTCTCATCTACCGAGGTTGATAGATCCCATCTTAGTGCGACCTAGTTCCTACAATGAATATGCTACAGCCAACATACACCTCAGGGTTTCGAATGGCTAGGAGATCGAGTTATGGTGTAGTCAAACTATAACATACTCAAGATGAACTATCGATGCACCTTAGATCAAAGAACTAGACACACAACTGCAGCATCGAGCTAGTCATCGATGAGAAGGTAGACTTCCTTATGACTGCTCGATATGGTCATGCTCAGTACTCTCATTCTCAATGAATATCTGTACTCTCACTCTGGTGTCTCCACACCGTAGCCTAAAGACACATCTACCCTAAGGAAGTGATCGTACACCAACCTTCTGGATCGATCACCATCCTCGTGATGATCCTATGGTCAGGAGCTGTTTATGAGTTAGTTATGTAAATTCATGCCTTAAATTTTCAACTCTTGAAAATATGAATTGACATTCCTACTAACTCAAAGGATGTATCACATATACAATGTACACAATGTGATAGAAGAATAATTCATTTATTAATTTATAATCAAAATTATAAATTTGCCTTTAGATTTGTACAAGAATGTGTCAGCCAATCTGGCATCTAGGGCACACATCTAACAAACTCCCACTTGACCTAATGCCAATTGGCTACATATCTAAGTCCCATCTTCTCAAGGTGGACTTCGATCTTTTGCTGGCCCAATGGCTTAGTCAGTGGGTCTGCCACATTATCTGTGGAGTCGACTCTCTTGACCTTGACATAATCCTTTTTGAGGTAATCACGGATCAAATAGAATCGCCGCTCGATGTGCTTGGACTTCTGGTGAGACCTTGGCTCCTTAGCTAGGGCTATGGAGCCATTATATCACAGTAAAGAGGTATGGCATCTGATGACATCACTCCAAGCTCTGTGGCAAACTTCTTATACCAGAATGCCTTTTTCACAGCTTTCGATGCAGTAATGTACTCTGCCTCCATGGTAGAATCAGCAATCACCGTCTGCTTGGAACTTTTCCAGCTGACTGCACCACCATTACAAATGAACAGACTCTCAGATGTCGACTTTCGATCATCTATATCAGACATAAAGTCTGAGTCTGTATATCCCTAAATCTGAAGTTCTCCATTCCCAAAGACTAGAAACATATTCTTAGTCCATCTCAATTACTTAGGGATACATTTCACAGAAGTCCAGTGCTCTTTGCCTGGATTCGACTGATATCTGCTTGTGACACTCACAGCATGGGCTATATCAGGTCGTGTACATAGCATGGCATACATGAGGCTCCCTATTACCAAAGCATAAGGAATCTTGCTCATGCGTTCAATCTCCTCAGGTGTGCTAGGGCATATCTTCTTGGAGAGATGAATGCCATGTCTAAAAGATAATAAACCTCTTTTGGAGTTTTCCATGCTAAACCTTTTTAGCACCTCCTCTATGTACATCTTCTGTGAAAGTTCGAGCATCCTATTTGGTCTATCTCTATAGACCTTAATACCCAGTATAAAGGATGCCTCTCCTAGATCTTTCATAGAGAACTCCTTAGACAACCATACTTTGACTGAGGTCGACATGGGAATGTCATTCCCAATTAGGAGGATGTCATCTACGCACAATACGAGGAAGACAACTATGCTCCCACTGACCTTTTTGAACACACATGGTTCCTCTTCGTTCTTGATGAAACCAAACATTTTGATCACATCATTGAAATGAGTATTCCAACTCCGAGATGCTTGCTTAAGTCCATAAATGGACCTTTGCAGCTTGCAGATCCTGTGATCATCATCATTGGATGTGAAACTAAGCGGCTGTTCCATATAGATATCTTCTTCAAGATATCCATTTAAGAATGCCATTTTCACGTCCATCTACCATATTTTATAATCGAAATAGGCTGCAACAGCAAGCAATGTGTGGATGGATTTTAGCATGGCTACGGGTGAAAAGGTATCCTGATAGTCAATGCCTTCGCGCTGACTATAACCTTTTGCTATGAGCCTAGCTTTGAATGTCTCCACATTCCCATCTGCCCCTATCTCTCTCTTGAAGATCCATTTACACCCAATAGGTACAATACCTTCAAGTGGATCTACCAAGGTCCGACTTGATTTGAGTGCATCGAGTCAATTTCTGATCTCATTGCCTCTAACCATTTCTCGGAGTCGATATCTGATATTGCCTCGTTATAGGTCTTGGGATCATCACCATGAACCCCATTTCCCATGAGGAATATTTTCTCTACATCCTCTTGTATAGTACCTAAGTACCTTTCAGGAGGATGGGAAACCCTAGTCGATCTACGAGATGGAAGAGGTTGTGTTAGGACTGGTTCTGATTGATTTGGTTCCTCAGGTTCTTTAGCTCGTTGCTCTTAGGAGACATTATCCTTGAGCTTAATTATTCTTCTGATGCCACCATCTTGAATAAACTATTTTTCAAGAAAAATAGCATTTCGACTCACAATCACATTGTGATCTTTTGAAATATAAAAATAGTATCCTAATGACTCTTTTGGATATCCTATGAATCGAGCTCTAAAAGATCTGAACTCTAACTTGTCCGTTTGTTGTCTCTTGACATGAGCCGGACAACCCCAAATTCTGAGATGATTCAGACTTGTCTTCTTACCATGCCATATCTTATACGGTATAGTAGGAACGATTTTAGAGGAAACCCTATTCAAAATATATAAATTACTGTCATGAGATAATATCCCCAAAGAAATTCAGGGAGGTCCGTGAAGCTCATCATGGAACGGACCATATCTAATAGGGTCCAATTTCTCCATTCTGAAACCCCATTGAGTTGAGATGTTCTAGGTGGAGTCTATTGAGAGACTATACCATTGTCCTTAAGATAGTCTAGGAACTTCCGACTAAGGTATTCACCTCCTCGATCTGATCGAAGAACCTTAATGGGCTTTCTTGTTTGTTTTTCTGCCTCATGTCTGAATTTTTTGAACCTTTCAAAAGCTTCAGACTTGTGTTTCATTAGAAACACATATCCATACCTAGACATATGATCGGTAAAGGTAATGAAGTAGACGTAGTTGCCTCTAGCCGGCACATCAAATGGGCCGCACACATCCGTATGTACTAGGGCAAGTAGGTCTGTGGCCCTTTCTCCATGTCCCACAAAAGGAAGCTTGGTCATTTTGCCTTGAAGGCATGATTCACAAACTGGATATGACTCGAAAGTCAACAGATTCAATAGCTCAAATTTCTCCAATTTGTTAACCCTGTCTTTCGCTATATGACCTAGCCTTAGGTGCCACAGATACCTATCATTTAGACTATCTCTAGGCCTTTTATTTCCTATGACATTCACATTTTGCTCGATATTAAATACAAATACATCAATATGTAGCTGATAGAGACCGTTAATAAGAAAACTATCTGCAACTTTATTATTTTCATAAAATATGTTACAATGGTCCTTATGAAAGCTAATCACATAGCCTTCTTGTGCTAAACATGAAACAAAAATCAAATTCCTGCTTGCTGCAGGCACATAATAACAATCTCTAAGAAATAAATCTAATCCTAATGGTAATCACAGAGGGTAGATTCCCACGACCACAGCAGCAACTCTTGCTCCGTTCCCGACGTATAGCATCATCTCTCCATCTCTCAGCCTCCTGCTCTCCTCAAGACCTTGCATAGAAGTGCACAAATGAGTACTAGAACCAGAGTCAAGCACCCAACTGGATGCAGAAGAAATTGTAAGGTTAGATTCTAAAATGAGCATACCTCCAGAAGGACCATCCTTCTTGTTCTTCAGGGTGGCCAGGTATTGAGGACAGTTTCACTTCCAATGGCCATCTGGTTAGAGTGAAAATATTTTCCCTTATCAGTAGCCTTCTTCTTCGGTTCTATCTTCGTCTGGTTAGAGTGAAAATATTTTCCCTTATCAGTAGCCTTCTTCTTCGGTTCTATCTTCTTCTTCTTGCCATCCACCTTTTGCTTTTTTGCAGATATTTTTTTTCTTTCTAAAAGACTTTCTCTTGGAAGAAGTCCGCTCCACTGTAAGAACTGAGCCTTTTGAACCCTTCATAGAAAGCTCAGCCGTAACTAGCATGTTCATTAACTCGACCAAGGTACACTACATCTTATGCATATGGAAGTTCATGATGAGCTGACCATATGCATCAGACAAGAACTGAAGGATCACATCAATCTGAAAATCCTTATCTAAGATGATACCGAGCTTTTCAAGCTCCTCAAGATCCTTGATCATTGTCAAATAATGATCTTGAACTGACTGCCCATCATGCATCTTGGCCTTAAAAAGTCTTTGACAGACTTGATACTTGGCCGCGTGACTCTGTTTGCCAAACAACTCTTGTAGGTGAGCCAACATTTGGTAGGTAGTCAAAATATTTTCATGTTGGTGCTGCAATCATCAGACATTGCACCCAATATGTAGTACCTTGCTTTGTTATCATCATCTATCCACTTTTCTAGAGACACTCTCTATTCAGCAGTCGGACGTGCTGGCATGGCAGGTGGGTCCTGGTCCAAGACATGAGTCAATTTTTTGGAACCTAGAATAATTCTATAGTTCCTCAACCAGTCCTTGAAATTGGGTCCAGTCAATCTGTGGGTGTCTAGTATTTTGGTCATGGGGTTTGAGGCAGACATGTTTCCTGTAGAGAGTCAAAAGTTTTTAGTTAGATTTTGTAATCAGATTTAACCAATTTGTTTAGAGATTTTATTTTTAAACAAATTAGGCTCCCACTATTTTCTCAGATCCCTACACTCCCTTGGTAGAGATGTGAAAATCTCCAGGATCAGTGATTTTTAGTGGGTGGTGCGGTCTCACCGACTGGCTCATCATCTCACCTAACAGTTATTGGTGATGGGTCAACCGATGAGTGGACAACTCTTGTCCAATGATTCTCTAATCATGGTGCACCCAAAACTTGGTCTCTAATTTATGAAGTTCACCATGTCCGAAATATTGCTCCAATCCTTAGTTAAGTCAGACCCACCATTTGCACGAACTAGATTCCTGATTGGGTCCCTCACCGTATCCGAAATATTGAGCCCAACCCATCCTCTAATTCATAGCATCCAATGCCTAATGGACATGATTGCATCTTCTCGGTGCAACTGAGCCACTGTAACGAGTCGAGAACAATCAACCCCAAGAAGGGCCCGCACATCCACAATGGTGGAAGACCTAAACTTATATTTTTTTTAGGGAGATTTGATTTAGGTCTCATTAAACTTGACTTGACATAGTTATAACAATTATGACTAACCTAGCGGCATGGGTCAACTCAAATTGTTAGCCACCTCAAATTAGAACTGGATCGACACATTTGGCCAGGTAAGTGAGACCGGTGGAAGGGATATGCCATTAACTTGACAAGAACACATTCGAGTCGAGTAGTTCCCAATTAAAAATCAAACGATCGCATCTGCCCAACTTACCTTAGACACCAAATTATCAAACCAGAATCAATTGGGTTAGCCTACAATCCAGGCTCTAAACACTAAGCCAAATTAGGTCTTAACTTGATCGAGTCACATCTAAATGTGATTCGACCTTGACCCAGACTTAATCCTATTAGGCTGGTCAATTATTAGCTTCCATGATCTCACCTAACCAACTCTTGATTCAATTTGATCAACCGCTAGACCTAATTGAGCTACCCAAGCCTGAACCGAATTTTATAAAAATATCTTAGATCTGAAATTTTTAATTTTTAGACCAAATTGATTTCATAAATTTAATTCATTAATTAAGTTTGAGTTCATAAATAAAACATGTAAAATAAATCTTAAGGTTTCAGGATCTAAGATTTTACAGAAAAATAAGTTTTGATTTCTGATTAAAGATGAATACACGACACCCCTACATGTCATATGAACACCCCATTGAATGAGAAGAGAGGATCTTAAAATTTTACTTTATTTTTATGATCAAACGGCCATGAGGAACACCTTAATCAGAAATATTAATTTAACTACAA
>NC_026003.2:76012088-76034091 GCF_000442705.2 Elaeis guineensis
AATCAGATTTAACCAATTTGTTTAGAGATTTTATTTTTAAACAAATTAGGCTCCCACTATTTTCTCAGATCCCTACACTCCCTTGGTAGAGATGTGAAAATCTCCAGGATCAGTGATTTTTAGTGGGTGGTGCGGTCTCACCGACTGGCTCATCATCTCACCTAACAGTTATTGGTGATGGGTCAACCGATGAGTGGACAACTCTTGTCCAATGATTCTCTAATCATGGTGCACCCAAAACTTGGTCTCTAATTTATGAAGTTCACCATGTCCGAAATATTGCTCCAATCCTTAGTTAAGTCAGACCCACCATTTGCACGAACTAGATTCCTGATTGGGTCCCTCACCGTATCCGAAATATTGAGCCCAACCCATCCTCTAATTCATAGCATCCAATGCCTAATGGACATGATTGCATCTTCTCGGTGCAACTGAGCCACTGTAACGAGTCGAGAACAATCAACCCCAAGAAGGGCCCGCACATCCACAATGGTGGAAGACCTAAACTTAATATTTTTTTTAGGGAGATTTGATTTAGGTCTCATTAAACTTGACTTGACATAGTTATAACAATTATGACTAACCTAGCGGCATGGGTCAACTCAAATTGTTAGCCACCTCAAATTAGAACTGGATCGACACATTTGGCCAGGTAAGTGAGACCGGTGGAAGGGATATGCCATTAACTTGACAAGAACACATTCGAGTCGAGTAGTTCCCAATTAAAAATCAAACGATCGCATCTGCCCAACTTACCTTAGACACCAAATTATCAAACCAGAATCAATTGGGTTAGCCTACAATCCAGGCTCTAAACACTAAGCCAAATTAGGTCTTAACTTGATCGAGTCACATCTAAATGTGATTCGACCTTGACCCAGACTTAATCCTATTAGGCTGGTCAATTATTAGCTTCCATGATCTCACCTAACCAACTCTTGATTCAATTTGATCAACCGCTAGACCTAATTGAGCTACCCAAGCCTGAACCGAATTTTATAAAAATATCTTAGATCTGAAATTTTTAATTTTAGACCAAATTGATTTCATAAATTTAATTCATTAATTAAGTTTGAGTTCATAAATAAAACATGTAAAATAAATCTTAAGGTTTCAGGATCTAAGATTTTACAGAAAAATAAGTTTTGATTTCTGATTAAAGATGAATACACGACACCCCTACATGTCATATGAACACCCCATTGAATGAGAAGAGAGGATCTTAAAATTTTACTTTATTTTTATGATCAAACGGCCATGAGGAACACCTTAATCAGAAATATTAATTTAACTACAAAATTAGTTAGATCTAAATTTATATATCTCATATACAATTTAAGATCTAACTAATACATGCTTTGCATACATCTCATGTATCAAAAATTGATCTAATTAACATGCTTTCAGATCTAATATATCATATATAATATCTAAAAAATATAATTTAAATTGAACTATTCAAAATAAAAACTATTCTAGATAAGTTACTAGAATAATTCTACAACTAGTCTAGGCATGCAACAGATCAATTTTATGGAATAATTAAAATTTTATTTTTTATTTTTGATCTAATTATAATATTTATAATATCAAAAAAATAAATAATAAATTTGATTTAATTCATATTTTAATCATATTAAAACATAAACTTAAGACTATTCATGGATTCAACTAATCCTAGTCTAGTCATGCATCTCATGCATGTTAGATCTTTCTAGATTTAATTTTAAATATTTTAATTTTAGATTCTATCATATCTGATGTGACATTTAAAATCTTTTAATATCAAATAAATTAAAATTAAAATCAGATCTAAATTAGATCTGAAACTGAGCCATCAACCTGGCTCTGATACCAGTTGAAGGGAAAACCGTCTTTTTCTTTTGTAGGATCTTCCAGATTTCATCAAATCTGGAGTAGAATAATTTAAAAAAATTTATCCTATATTTATTTTAGATCTAAGTCTCTAGATCTAATCTTCATATCTAATATTAAGTTTAAAATAAATTTAAAAGGGATGAGAAAACAAGTAATACCTCAAGGATAATCTGATTATCCTGTAGATGATCTCTGCATAGCCTGAGGTTCTAATGTAGCCATGCAAGTGCCTAACCTCTATCGATATCCACTCAGGTAGGACCTAGAATATCTTCTTCTCATGAATCTACACTCCAAAAATCAGATCTCTATCTGATCTGAAAGTGCTTTAGAACTCCTTCTGAAGTTAGAGCAGCAGCCTGTCGAAGATGTCCTGCAGCCTTCTATTTTAGGCATCACCACGCCTTGGACCTTTGCCAGATGGATGTCTAACTCCTTGAATGTGAAGAGGGGAAAGAGAAGAGTAGGGAGGACATAGAGAAGAGGAGATAATTTTCGTTTTGGTTGGGTATTGAGCAGAAACTTACAAACCCTAGGTGCAGACAGGGATTTTATAGACCCTGGATGCTGCGCAGTGCCACATCATTCGATCAATCAGAAAATTCCAATAAAATTTGAAAAAATTTTGATTGGTAGAGTGATGTCATCTGATCACATCAGATAAGAACCCCCACCCTCTCTCCTATGTTGGCACCAACTTTGGATAAGCACAAGCAAGGTGGCGCCAAAGAGTCCATGTTTATCAGGACTCTTTCAATCTTATCCATTTGGGGTGCCCACTTTAATCCAATTGGGCTCACACCATAATCTGATTATGGCACCCAATTTAATGTGGTTTAGGCATGTGGACACTCTACAAAAATCTTCCAATGAACTCTCTTCAGTTTAAGACCCATATGTCAACATTTGACAGATGTCCTAAAATGAAATTGGCAGGTGATAGGAATTAGCAAATGTTGTCTTAAATTCATCTCATGAATTAAGACAAGACTTTTCTGAGCTAGACAAGCTTCATTTAGACTAAGAAAAATTTTTCAAAGGTTCTTTGGATGAGTCAAATCATATTTGGCTTAGTAGAGACAGAAAAGATTACACGAGGAGAAAGTTAGGCTCAATCGTGTGCTAGCACGATTTCCTTGAACCTAATTGAATCTTATCCAAATCAATTGGGTTAGCCCAATTGATGACATCCAGACCCTAACCCTTGTTTGTGTGATCTAGTTAGGTTCAATTTCATATGGTAATGAGATATGTCATGATCTCATCATCAACATTATATACATCATTATGTATGAGACTTAAAACTTTATCAGCTCCTTCACCTTTTCCATTAAAAGGTGACTTTGTCATCCTTCTAAGAAGACAAGACTCACAGGCTATCAATGATTCACAATCATTGATATCGAGGTTTACCTCTCAAGCTAATCTATTTATCCTGTTCTTATCAAGGTGACTAAGCCTATAATGTCAAAGATAGACATCCGTGACATTATCTAACTTGGCTGTGTACATTACACTTAACAGGCTGTGTAAATGTTAAATGTCATTTTCTTATTGTCCATGTATTATTGTAACATTATACATAATAATATCACAATAATCTTTTTTTATTAATGAATGATGATCATCTTTGGACAATAGTAACAATTATTCTAAATGACAATATTTGAAAATAAGCTCTATAATTTCTAAAGTTAGGATTGGTTAGGATTGGAATAAGACTTCCATCCCTAACATTCAAGAATCTCTCACCATTTTCAAACATTCCACTTACTTGTAGTCCTAGCAATAAATTGCATAAGACCATCGGTATCTAATACCTAGGTAGTAGAATTACATAGAGAAACTTTAAGGTGTTATTATATAACATCCTTGATGAGCAACTCTTGCTCCTTTCTCTTGTTCAACCTATTATGGTCAAGGGAAGCAAGATAATTCTTCTTCCTATGACCCTGCTTCTAATAGTAGAAGCAACATACCTAATTTGGGTCAATTTTGGATTAATTATTTTGACTGGACTAAGAAGCCCCAATACGAACCCATTCGTACTACTGAACCAAATTCAATTTTTGATACTAATTATCGAAGTTGGGTCCCATAAGTCATCACTGTCTAACAGCGATTAAAGCAATTAAGGTTTAGCCTTATTTTGAGAAAAGAGAAGAATGACCTAATGTATATGAATTATTTTAAGCCTAGAGACTTGAATTTTAGTCTCAAGGTTCTCTCATTATTTTATTCAAATTGATAGCCTCTACCTCCAATTCGAAAAATTACTTTAATTTTCTAGTAGGTACTAGAATCCACATAGGCTACACACAAGCCCGACTTTGGTCGGCCAACCCATCTGCATCTACGGATAGGTTCATTAACCAATTGTTTCTCCAAACAACTTCTAGTAATTTAATTTTGCCCTGAAAACCTAATCAGTAGGCTTTGGCCTCCATAGTAAGGATCCGATTAGGTCCAACCATTAACATGACTATACTTGGTGCATCTAACTAATGAATGATTAAGCCCAACTTTGGTTGGCCAACCTAACCACCATTAGAGAGACACTTCCAAGTCGTCATATGATGAGTGATAATTCCATTAGTCAACAAGCACCAGGCCTTTGGGTCTGCAATGATTATTGAGTTAATGGACCCATTATCAAACACCTTAATGGGAGGCTATGACTCAGTTATCTCCATACCTTTATCATTTTAAGGACCTAATAATTTTAGAGGATTTAAAATTATTAGTGATTTAAGGATAGAAAGGACTTGGACCAATTTGCTCCCACTGACTTCACCAAGTCAAGTCCTCCCACTGACTTCTAAAGTCATTAACAAGGGCTAGGATCAAATTTGGTCCATGGGCACCTAGATCAATCTCACTGAATGAAATCAGACTTACAGATTTCCTATGTGACATGGGTTAGCACGAATCAATGAGCAACCTAATCAAGACCTGATTAACCACATTGGCTAGGTAAGTATGATCGGTAGGAGGGTCTGCCAAAGCTTGCCTTAGACACCATAAGAAATGGTCAGGTAAGCGAGCTGCCAATTAAAAATCACCAGTCTGGTTTACCTTAGACACCAACTGGTTTATCAATTTTGATTTGGTTTGCCTAAAGACTAGGGCTCAACCGCTGAGCCACGATCGGTGTCCATTTGTTAGATATATGGACTTTGATTAACTACAACTATTGAAGTCATCTATAGAAATGACCTAATCCTAATTAACTTTTAATTAGGTTTGATCAATTTTTTAACTTAGTCCATATTTAATCTAACCCTAGGTCTAACCCAGTTAATGACCTGATCAAAGCTAACCCATTACCCTTTAACCCATATTTTATGAAATTATCTTAGGATCTTTAAATCACAAACCTAGATCCTAAACAATCACTTAATTCTTTTAATTAAGTTCATGGCTGAGGGTTGGGTTCGACATTTCGAAAATCATTTTCAACTTTTGAAAGGTTTAATACAATCTAGTGTTGTTTTACTAAATAGGTCAACTCATTTCAAAAATGGGTCGGCTTATTTCACTAACAAACACTAATTATAGGTTAAAATAATTAAAATTAGTTAGAAAAATAATTCAACCAACTTTTCAGTCGAGCTGGCTTGGATCCTATCTGAGCCGGCCCAATTTTCAGGTGAGCCAGTTCGATTCCTAATTGAGCCAGCACGAACAGCATTCTACAATGTTGTTTCAAGCTGGCGTGCAGGTCGAGCCGGCTCGATTTTTGAGAGCACCGGTTCGATCAGCAAACAGAACCTTCATAAGATCTTGTTCTTGACTGATTTTAATTTATGTACATTATATAAAAATTTATAAAATGAAATAGACTTAATCTAAAACATTCATGATAAGATTTATTTAATTTTTTTTTTAATTTTCTAGATCGCAATGTACCAGGACAACCTTTGCACTATAAGAGGTAAACCTTACAGCAGGACAACCTACAGTCCGTGCGATCATTATTTTATTTTTTAGATTTATTTTAATGCAATCATGAATAGTTATAAAAGAACCAAGATGCTCTGATACCATTGATGAAAAAGTGCAGGGTTTCATGCATGAATTTCAAAATATTTTTGAAATGTAACGCAGTGGAATATGTAAATTAAATAATTTAATCTATAAATGCATGTAATCATATTACTAAACCCTACAACTAGGACCTATAACATATCATATTGCATTTATAAGTCAGAAAATAAATGTTTTAAAATTGATCAAATCAATACCCTAGATCTAAAATAGTTTTAGATCTAAAACCTAGATCACATCTAGGTAAGATAAGAGATCAAATCTTTTACCTTTGCATGGGTCGAGAACTCTGCAGTTGATTTTCTTTGTTATCTTTGGAGCCGCACACGCATCTGGCCTCTACAGGAGATCTACACGAGGCTGCAACAAAATCAGAGGTTCGTCGAATGAAGATCCGCTCGAAGTGCTAGCTTTTTGCGGATCCCTTCGGATGGTTAATCTAAAAATATTCATCAGATCTCTTGGATATTTCAAGAGATGAAGAATATGAGGAGGAATGAGAGAGAAGTCAAACCCTTGGATCTTTCTAAAATCAAAAATAATATATAATAGAAAAGGTCCTAAGAGAAGACAGATCTTCTCTTTCAGGACATCAATGATTGATGTCCTGAGAACATCTCTATGCTAAGACATGAGGATACCTTCTTCTCTAGATGTTTTCCAAACTCTCAGATCTTATGTTATCTGATTTTTCTCATAGAAAAATCTCATGATTGATGGAGAAGAAGGGTTCTAAAAGAAACCTTAAGAGATGACCTTCTTTTCTTCTTCTTCTCTCATCAGGACATGATCAGATCATGTCCAAAATCAGATCACCATGCCCCAACTCATTGGAGCATAGATCCACCACACCATCTCTCTTTCTCTCTCAGACTTTTATCACATAAAAATTACAAAAATAAAGAGAAAATAAATTGAAAGAAAAACAATAAGAGAAGACAATCTTCTCTCTTACCTTTTGTCTCTACAAGACATCAACTTTTGATGTCTTGGCAGAAGACTCTCCTCCAAGAAAATTGGTGCCTCAAAACACCCATGCCATCCTCTTTCTTCTCTACCTTTTCTATGGAAAAACCATAGATTTCTGACTCCCACCTCCTATCATATAGGAGGCACCACTAGATAAGGTAGACTAGGTCAAATGACCTAGTCAAACAAGGAAACCATGGGGCGTCCAACTCTTGGATGCCCCTTCCCTTATTATCTGCATGGAGATCAGGAAACCACACACAAAAGAGGTGACGAAAAGAAAAGGTAGGCATGGAGAAAGTTGGCGCCAGAGAGGGGAGAGGAGTTTTTGTCAAGAGAGACTTTTTCAAAGGAAATAAACCCAAACCACTTTCCATAATGAACCAAATCAAATCTGATTCAAATCTCTAGAATAAGTAGTGTGGATTATATTTCTTAGACATACATATAATAGAAAAAATATCTAAAAATAAATATGTGGGCGTGGGCTTTCTTAGGTGGCGCAAGGGAGAAGATGGAATCCTAGTCTAACTAGGATTTCATGTAGACTAGGTCAAACTCTTTGAACCCAATCCAAATTAATTATAATTTAATTAAGAATCATTCTAGTCTAACTAAGAGCTCAATTAAATTAGATTAAATCATATTTAATTTTGATTTAAATCCTAACTTAATTAGGAATTAGGTGCGTACAAGTCCTAGTCGAATAGGGACTTGTTCTCCCTTGCAACTGGCTTATCTAATAAACCAATTAGACTTAATCGAATTAAGTCCAAACTAATTCTAATTGAATCATATTTAATTAGACTTGATCACAACCCAATTGCTCAATTAGATTGAGCTAATTAGCAATCCAATTGCTAATTGATCCTCCTGTAACACTTGCATTAGGTCAAACATCAATCACATTGATCATTTAACCTTAGAATGATTCTCAATCATCAATTAACCATCTGATTAGATTACAATCTCTTATGTGTGTGACCCTATATGTTCGAACCTAAGCTAGTAGCATAGAAATCAATTCTTGTACTAGTCAAAGTAACCATCTACAATGGTTCCCAATGTCCAGATAAGTCAAATGTATGCAAAGCAACATTCTAAGAACCCTGACCAATGGTTATCGTATAATTCATCTCTTTGGCCATTAATGCTCCAGACGACTTCGAGTATGCTGTCAACACTCATACAAGTCATCTCTATTATGTCTCAAAATTTTGCAAATCTCGTGACTCCTCACGAGGATTACCCAGGCCTAGGTTTTTATAAATTAAAACACTACGAGATATTCTTTTTCTGAAGTTAATCAAGAGTGGTCAATCCCATCTTGACTCACACACCGACTTCACAAGTACTTGACTGTACCCAAAAATCTTTCGAACCTATATTAAAAATACAGATAGTTTGACATCAAAGTACAGTGAGTTGCTTGTATGTCACCGTGGTGATCTTAGATCGGAGGGACACTTATACCCATTGGCCTTAGCTAGCTACTCTTGACAGTAGAGTATTACATTGGTCACATTTAGTGCAGATATACTCCTACATCTCACCTAGATGCCATACCAGTGTCTCCACACCACTTGGTTACGAGTACAATTAATGCATATGGCATACAGCGACCTACACTTGATAAGTTATCGTCTTTGTTAATAACTTATCATTTGGTCGTGAATAATTTAAGAACCATCTGATATATCCTCCTTTATTGATTGATTGTAGTTCTAAAGACTTCATCATAATTTAAGAGTTTATTTAAGGAAGATAAAACTTTTATGATGAACCTGCCAAATAACTATTATTATTAGATAATTCATATACTAATTTCAATCATCTACCATTTAGATGATTGACTTTAGGATATATTTTCTAACAAATATATTTTAGTTTTAAATCTGATATTTGATCAGCTATATACATATTAGATTAGATAATCTGAGTAGCAAAGTGCTCAGATTGGGTAATCACCAGACCGTCCGATCATAGGAGCAAGTAGAGTTACATGACTCTTTCCTCCCAATCAATGGGGTGCTTTTATGGTATGTAGGGGTGCCACTGTGAGGTCCCATGAAGAATAAAGCAAAAAGAAAAACTTACTTTCTTGCAAAATTCTAGATCTTGAAACCCTAGGATTTGTTATATGTGATGCAAGTTACAAAGAAAAATAGTTACATCTAATTTTGATAATCAAAATTATTTTGATTTAAAATCATAAAAATTTAGATATGATCTAAAAAAATTTTGTGATTTAATGCAAAAAGTTTATATGAGAAATAGTTTCAAAATTTAACCTAAACCATGTTGATGCTAAACTTAATTAAGAATTAAGTATAGAAGATTAGATCTAAAATTATGATTTAAGATCTAAAGACATCGCATAAAATATGGGCATGAGTTAGCTCAAATCAGGTCCTCATAATTAGGTTAGACCTAAGATTAGAATCCAAAAATTAATGGACCATGTAGAGAAATTGATTAAATCTAACCAAATATTGAATTAGATTAAATCAAAAATTTTCAAATACAATAGTTGTAGATGGTCAAATCCATGTCTTTGATTAGACCAAATGGACCTTGATTGTGGCTCAGTGGTTGGATCTGAATCATTAGGTTGGTCAAATCAAAACTAATTAATCAATTAGTGTCTAAGATAAGTTAGACTTTTTGATCAATGGTTTTTAATTGAGAACAGCTTATCTGACTATTTCTATGGTGTCTAAGACAAGCTTAGTGTACCCTCCCATCGATCTCACTTATCTGGCCAATTTGGTGCATTATATCTTGATTAGACCGTTAAGTGATTCGAGTTGACCTATGCCATTAAGGTTAATCAGTGTGACTGATCTAGGTGCCAGTTTGACCAGCATGACCTTAATCTAATTCAATGACTTAGTGAAGTCAGTGGAAGGATTGTGGTTTACTAGTTGATCTCTTTTTTTCTTTTTTTTTAATTTATAAATTAAAATTTTTAAATTATTAAGTCTCTAAAATGAGATAGTTATGGTGATAGCTAAATCATTACCTCTCATTAAGTTGAGTGATAATGGGTCCATTAGTATGATGATCATTAGAGGCCCAAATACTTGGTACTTATCTACTATTGAAATTATCATTCATAATATTATGACTTAGTTGAGTCTCTCTAGTAAGTGATCAGGTTAGTCAGTCAAAGTCGGGCCAAATCATTTGGTAGTTAGATTCTTAAGTATGATCATGTTAATGGTTGGACCTAATTAGGGCTTGCAGAGAAGACCAAAGTCAACTGAAAAGTTACCTGGGGCTAAATCAATTACTGAAAATTGTTTGGTAAAATAATTGGTTAAAGAATCTATCCATGGATGCACATAGGTAAGCCAGCTAAAGTCGAGCTTGTGTGCAGTCTGTGTGGATTCTAGTACTCGTTAAGAAATTAAGGTAATTCCTCAAATTGGAGGTAAAGGCTATCAATTCGTATAAAATAGTGAGAGAACCTTTACACTAAAGTCTATATCTTTAGGCTTAATTAATTTATATACTGATTAGATTTTGATTTTTTTTTGTGCAAATATGGCCTCAAACTTATCGCTCCAATCACTATTGGATAGTGAGAAGTTGACAAGATCCAATTTCGATAACTGGTATCAAAACTTAAAATTATCCTGGAGTATGAGCAGATTTTGTATGTCATTACAGATTTGGCACCTAAGGAGCCTACTCCCAATGCTCGTGGCATGGTTCGAGACACTTACTTGAAGTGGCTCAATGATAGCACCATAGTTCATTGTATAATGCCGCCTTCAATGAACGATGAGTTCAGTCAAAAGTTTGAAGAGGCTCAGCCAGAAGATATGATCAAGGTGTTGAGAAAGTCTTTTGGTACTTCGAACAATATTGAGCGGCACAAGACTAGTTGCACCATTTTCAATACTCGAATGAGGGAGGGAGTATCGGTCATCGATCATGTATTATACATGATCGAACAGATTGAGCATTTGAGTAGCTTGACTTTCTCTTGCATGAATAGCTTCGGAAGGAGCGATCCTGAACTCCCTGTCCAAATTCTACCTATCTTTTCTCAGTCATTTTAGAATGACGAAGTCTGTAGTCAACTATCATGATCTGTTGTGATTGCTACAAACTTTTGAGAAGGATCACCAACTCTAGAAGGAGACGGTGAATATAGTGGAAGGATCTTCTTCGGATAGGTATCGTCTCTTTAAAAAAGAAAAGAATAAAAAGAATAAAAAGGTACAAAGTGCTGAAGTCAAACCCAGAAGCCCAAGTTTAAGACCGACCAAAGTCAGGCAGAGTGCTTCTATTGTAAAAAGCAGGATCACTGAAAAAGGAACTATCCTCAATACTTAGCTTTCTTTGATCCAAATAGATTAAAGAAGAAGAAACAATTGGTTGCTGGATAAGGTAATTATATAATAACACCTTATAAGTTCTCTATTTTTGATACAATGATCTGGGTATTGGATATTGGTAGTCCTATTAACATTTGTAATTTGTTGTAGGGTCTTCAGATCAGTCAGAGATTTAGAGACGATGAGAGATTCCTGAACATTAGAGATAGAAGATCAGTTCCAGTTCTAGCTTTAAGAATTATCAAGTTTGAATTCAATTTTTATTTTATTATTCTTAATGAATGTTATTACTGTCTCAATTTTTTTTTGAATATTATTTCTGTAGATCTTTTGGCCAAAGCAAATTATGAAATTTCAATAAAGAAATACTTTTAGTAATATCATTTTGAATGGTGTTATTATAATGCATGGATAGTTGAACAATGGTATTTATATTGTATCACGGCCAAATATAATGTACACATCTAATAAACATCCTAGAATAGTCGATATCATGAATGCCTATCTTTGGCATTGTAGGCTAGGTCATATCAACAACAACAAGGTGAATAGATTAACTCAAAAAAAAAATTCTTGATGACAATGACTATGAATCATTATCAATCTGTGAATCTTGTTTACTTGAAAAAATAACCAAATCTCTTTTACTGAAAAATATGAACGAGCCAATGATGTTCTGGGTCTTGTACATACTGATGTATGTGGATCCATGAGCACTTGTACCGGAGGAGGGTATTACTAATTCATTACATTCATAGATGATCTATCTAGGTATGGGTATATCTACTTGATGAAATACTAGTTTGAATCATTTGAAATATTCAAATAATTCTATAATGAAATAGAAAAACAAACTAGAAAGAATATTAAAACTCTTCGATCAGATCAAGAAGATCAATACCTTTCCGATGAATTTATGATATATCTTGAGAAGAATGAGATTCTTTCTCAATGGACACCTCTTGGAATGCTACAACATAATGGTGTATTGGAAAAGAGAAATCGAACCCTATTGGATATGGTTCGATCTATGATAGACTTTTCTAGTCTATCAATATCTTTTTAGAGATATACACTCGAGTTGGCTTGTTATGTATTTAATAGAGTTCCTAAAGCTAATCATTTGATGATTATGCTAATTATAAATGTATATGAATTGATAAATAATAAAAATTATTTGATATTTTTTGTCACAAGATTATATCTTCTAACGAACTCCTATGTTATGATGAAGTCTATAGGATTACTTTGATCGATAAAGGAGGATTTATCGTGTAATCTTAAAATTAGTTCGCGACCAAATGATACGCTATTACTAGAATGGTAGCGATATCAAGTGTAGGTCATTTTGTGCCATATGCGTTGGTTGTCCTTATAACCAAATGGTGTGAAGACACTGGTATGGCATGCAGGTGAGATATAGGAGTACATCATCACCGAACATGACCAACTGCGGAGCACTCTGCTGTCAAGGGGAGCTTGTAAAGGGTTTGAGTATAAGTGTCCCTCCAACTTGAGATCACTATGGTGACTCACAAGCAACTCACTATACTTTGGCAATTAGAAAAATTTTTTGGTACAATCAAGTACTTATCAATTTGGTGTATGAGTCATGATGGGATTGACCCCTCCGAATTAATAGGAGTTAATGTATCAATATATTTCAATTTAGCAAAATCTGAGCTCAGATAATCCATATGATGGATTTGAAAAAAGATTTAAGTATAATGTGGATGACTTATTTAGGATTGATAGTTAAATTCTAGGTCATCCTCGAGCATTATGGTCAAAGAGATGAATTATACGGTAACCATATGCCAATAGGTTCTTGAATGTTGCTTCACCTTCATTCGACCTATCCAGACGTCGGATCACCATTACTAGATGGTTACATTGATTGGTTCAGAAAAATATTTTTATACTACCATCTTAGGTTTGAACCTATGAGGTCACACTCAAAAAAAATTTCTAACTGATTATGTGGCTGATCAACAATTGAGAATCATTCAAGGGCTTAATCTATGATATGATCTAATCGATAAGAGAGAATAGTCTCTGATTTGATCAAAACTTTGATTCAATCAATTTTTAATTTAATTAAAAATTGATTAAAAATTTATAAACCTAATTAGATTAGATTTTATATATTTTATTTAGGCTAAACCAAATGTGATTTGGTTTGGATTCAAATAAGGAAATTAAGAGTCCTTATTAGAATAGGACTCTTCTCCCTTGCGCTAACCCACTTTGCATGCCATCTATCTCCACACACAAATAGTTTTTGTATGATATTTTTTCATGCCAAAGAGTTATTCTCTCTCTCTATATCACATCCACATCTGATTTGGTTTTGATAAAAGAAAAGTTCTGAAATTGAATTTCAAAATATGCCTTATCAAGAGAGTCTGTTCTTATCCAAATCAATCTCTCCATGCCAACTTATTTTTTCATCCTTATATGTGTGATATTTTGAGGTGAGTTTTTAAAAGAGATTAGTTGGAGAATTGATTTACTATAGAAGAATATCAGAAGGGGCATCCGATATTTTTTTGGCACATTTTGGCATGAATTTTTGAGTAGGGACGACAACATATCAAGAATCTATGATCTCTAGGACTCTTCATCCTACCTCCTTACACATTAAAATAAAAGAAGTTTTACTTCATTCTTATGTGTGTAAGAGATTTGAGAGAGAGGCCTTCATGTTGAAAGGAGTTGGGCATGGGTTCATGGTATGAAAAAGAAGAGGAGAGTCCTTCTTGGGGTGTGCATAAAATCTATTTTCTAAGATTTTATACCTTTGGGTTTGAGAAGAGAGAAAAAAATAAGAGAAAAATTATTTTTTTTCTCTATCTTTCTTTCACCTCTTAATCTCCTCTAAAAATCTATCTTCAATCTCTATAAATATTTTAAAGATTTGAAAAAAAGATCTAGATCAGTCAAGAAGAAGGCCTTCATGCGAGCTAGCACTCCCAAGAAGACCGATCAAATCGGGGCTTCGAGTGGATTTTCAATAGAGATCGGATATGTGTGTGGCTGTGAGCAACTAGCAAAGATCCTCTCTATCATGTCTCTCAGTAGTGATGATCATCGATTTGTGCAAAGGTATTGAGTTCTGAACTCTGATTAGATGTAGATGTGATTTACTGCTCACATGCATGCCTGCTGATTTTATCTTCAGTATTTTTTAAATTTTATATGCAACATATCATGTCATAGATCTTAGAGTAGGTTGATTTGATAGTTAGATCATATACATATTAGATTAATTTGATTAATCTAATTATCTTTCACTATAATTTATTCAAAAAAGTTTCGAAATACATACATGAAATCGCTTATATTTTCCAACAGTGGTATTAGAGTCTAGGTTCATTATGACATAATTTATGTGCATATTAAATCTAAAATTTAATTTAATTTAGATATGATATATGATATTTTGATCTAAATTTAATTAATGATTGATTGCATAAATTAATATAAGATTATCCTGCAGTAGGGTTTATCCCTTACAGTGAAAAAGTTGTCCTAGTTTATGCTGATCGTTGATAAAATCTAATTTTATGTATTACATATGATATCATTTGATTTAGATGTGATCTTAAGTTATAATCAGATCTGATATAATTTAGATTAGATCTAAATTCATGCATATGTGATATGTGATTAGTTAGATGATCCGATTAGCAAGTACTTGGATTGAGTTGATCATTAAGCCGTTCAGTCATAGGAGGAAGAAACGATTAAAGGTCCTCTCTTCCTATTTGATGGGGTGCTCTTATGACGTATTGGGGTGCCATGTGATTAGATCTCATGTAGAAGAATGCAAAAGGAAGAACTTATTTTTCTGTAAAATCCAAGATCTTGAAATCCTAGATCTGTTGTATGTGATACAAAGTTGTATGAAATGTAAGACATCTAATCTATGTGATTAAAATTATTTTAATCATGAGAAAATAAAATCTTGAATCATAATAAGTTTAGATAGGATCTAAAAGGTGTTTATGATTGATTTTATTTTAGGATTATGCAAGATTTTTCAGATCTGAATCATGCTCGCATAATTACTGAGTCGACTTAGTTTTGACCTTAGTTAACTCAGTCTCTTTGTGTAGCCGACTCAATGGTGATTGAGTCGTCCTAGTTTTAAAATAAAAAATCTTTGCATAACATTTGTTATAAATTATTTATAAAATAAAAAGGTTGAAATTGTTTCAAATCTAAAACCTAAACCCATGTTGATGCTGAAACTTAATTGAGAATTAAGTGTAGAATTGATTGGATCTAGAATTGTGATTTAAAATCTAATGAGATTATATAAAATATGGGGACATGGGTTAGCTCAAGTTAGACCCTTTTAATTGGGTTAGACCTAAGGTTAGAATCAAAAAATTAATTGATCCTATAGAGAAATTGATTAAGTCTAATCAAATATTGAATTAGATTAATCAGAATTTTTCTAATACAATAGTTGTGATGGTCAAGTCCATATCTTTGATTAGACCAAATAGACCTTGATTATGGCTCAATGGTTGAACTCGAATCATTAGATTGATCAAATAAAAACTAATTAATCAATTGGTGTCTAAGGTAAGTTCGACATTCTGATCGGTGGTTTTTAATTAGGAGCGGCTTACTTGGCCATTTCGATGGTGTCTAAGGCAAGCTTAGCAGACCCTCCCATTGATCTCAGAAAATTATGGTTTATTGATTGATCTCTTCTCTTCTCTTGACTCATAAATTAAATTTTTTAAATTATTAAGTCTCTAAAATGAGCTAGTTATAGGGATAACTAGATCATAGCCTCCCATTAAGTTGGGTGATAATGAGTCCATTAGTATGATGATCATTGGAATCCCAAAGGCTTGGTGTTCATCTACTATTGGAATTATCATTCATAATATCATGACTTAGTCGAGTCTCTCTATCAAGTGGTTAGATTAACTGGTCAAAGTTGGGCCTGATTATTTGGTAGTTAGATTTGTAAGTATGATCATGTTAATGGTTGGACCTAATTAGGATTTGCAGAGAAGACTAAAGTCAACTAAAAAGTTATTTGAGGCTAAATCAATTACTAAAAATTATTTGATAAAATAATTGGATAAGAACCTACCCATAGATGTACATGGATGAGCCGACCAATGTCGGGCTCATGTGCAGTCTATGTAGATTCTAGTACTCGCTAAGGAATTAGAGTAATTTCTTGGATTGGAGATAGAGGCTACCAATTCGACTAAAATAGTAGGAGAACCTTTAGACTAAAGTCCAAGTCTTTAGGCTTAATTAATTCATAAATATAGAGGTCTTCAGTTTTTTCTTTTAGTTATGGCTAGATGTTCGTTGCTCTATTCACTGTCTAACAGTGATTTATTTATAGGACCCAACTTCGATAGATGGTATCGAAAATAGCAAATAGTTCGAAAGCACGAATGGATCCTATATATGATTATGGATCTAGTACCTGATGTTTCCACATCCAACACATGTATGTGATCAAAGGTACTTATCATAAGTGACCAAATGATCAAATCACCATGTGGTGTTATTGAGAGTAGCAAAGAATATGAATTTAGTTGTAAATTTGATGATGCTTAGTGGGAGAAAATCTTTCAAATGTTGAAGGAGTTTTTTTTGCACCTCTGAAGATGTATCTTCAGTGGGGCAATAATTTTTTAAGAAAGAAAAGAAAAAGAAGGTGCAAAAGAATCATGCTTGGTCTAATGAGTCCAAACTGACAAAAGAGTCTAAGGTTAACCTAGTCTCGCAAAGTCCCTTGATTCGAACAGATTAAGGAAGAAAAATCAGCAAAAGATTGCTGGATAAGATATTTATATGATAATATTTTGTGATTTCTCTATTTGTAATACTACTACCTCAGTATTGGATATCGAAAGTCTATGCAAATTATTGCAACAACTTCAGGTTAGTAGAAAGATTGAAAACAACAAGAGATTCCTGAATGTTGGAGATAGAAGTTGTTGGTGCAAAAATCTGCTTGCGCCGGAGAAGCTGGAGTCGGGGAAGCCGCGGTCGCCGTCGGGACCTGCAAGGAAAGTCTAAACCGGAGGTGGGGTTGCTCCGGCAAGACCCTCCGACGCTCAAGTCAGTTCTCTGCCTCAACAAGAATGGAGTGCTCGAACGGAGAATTTAGCAGAGTTTTGGGATAAGAAAATGAGCTTAAAGAATAACGTATCTGGGTCCCCCTTTTATAGGCGGAGGAGGCAACGGATTGATGGCGACGTTTGTAACCGTCTGATAGTGGACCGCCCATGGTCAGGAGAATTGATTGCAAAAGATAGTGGAGTAGACGCGTGGCCATCACCGTGGCTCGCCATGTGGAATCTGTTACGAGGGGTGGAGCAGCGTCCGTTGTCGTGACTCGCCAGCGGATGGAAGAATCACATGGAATCCATCGCAGGAGGTGAAGCAGGTTCGTGGCCGTTATTGTGGCCTGCCAGGGGGTAGTGGAGCTGTGCGGAATCTGCCACAGGAAATGGAGCAGGGTGGCGATGGTTACTGCGGCCTGTCAGGGAATGATGGAACTGCGTGGAGTCTGCCACAGAAAGTGGAGCAGGGTCGTGGCCGTTTTGGTGGCCTGCCAGGGGGCGCGGATCTGTTGATTGAAGCTCGGCAGCGGCCGGAGCCCAGTTTCTGTAGAGGTCCGGGAGAGGTCCTCCTGGCGGTTGGGATTGTGGGTGGAGCCCGACTTCCGGGGGAGTCCGGGCGGATCCCTCTCGGAGCCGAAGTTGCGGGCGGAGCCCGGCTCCCGTAGGAGTCCGGGCGGAGTCCTCAGCAGCTGTTGTTGAGGACGGAGCCCGGCTCCCATAGGAGTCCGGGCGGAGTCTGCTTGCGGCTACAGTCGTTGGCGTCGAGGATGAAGCCCGGCTCCCTTAAGAGTACGGGCGAAGTCCTCCTGCAATTAAAATTAAAGGCGAAGTCCGGCTCTCGTAGGAGTCCGGACGGGGCTTACCAGCGGTTGGTGCTGAGGACGAAGCCCGGCTCCCGTAGGAGCCCGGTCGGAGCTGTGCTGTGGTTGGTGTCGGCGGTGGAGCCCGACTCCCGTGGGAGTCCGGGCGGAGCTGTGCTACTGTCGGCGGCGGAGCCCGGCTCCCATAGGAGTCCGGGCGGAGCTGTTCTGCTGTCGACGGCGGAGCCCGGCTCCCATAGGAGTCCGGGCGGAGCTGTTCTGCTGTCGATGGTGGAGCCCGGCTCCCGTAGGGGCTCGGGCGGAGCTGTGCTGCAATCAAAGTTAAGGGTGAAGTTCGGCTCTCGTAGGAGTCCGAATGGAGCTTACCAGCAGTTGATACTGAGAGCGGAGCCCGGCTCCTGTAGGAGTCCGGGCGGAGCTGTGCAGCAGTTGATGTCGGAGGCGGAGCCCAGCTCCCGTAGGAGTCCGGGCGGAGCTGTGCAGCAGTTGAAGTCGGAGGCGGAGCCCGGCTCCCGTAGGAGTCCGGGCGGAGCTGTGCAGCAGTTGATGTCGGAGGCGGAGCCCGGCTCCCGTAGGAGTCCGGGCGAAGCTGTGCAGCAGTTGATGTCGGAGGCGGAGCCCGGCTCCCGTCGGAGTCCGGGCGGAGCTGCGCAGCAGTTGATGTCGGAGGCGGAGCCCGGCTCCCGTAGGAGTCCGGGCGGAGCTGTGCAGCAGTTGAAGTCGGAGGCGGAGCCCGGCTCCCGTAGGAGTCCGGGCGGAGCTGTGCAGCAGTTGATGTCGGAGGCGGAGCCCGGCTCCCATAGGAGTCCGGGCGGAGCTGTGCTGCTGCCGGAGGCGGAGCCCGGCTCCCGTAGGAGTCCGGGCGGAGCCGTGCTGCCGTCGGGTCCCGCCGAGGGTTTCGGCTGTGGGTATTTTATACCCAACACCAGTCCCCTACTTCCGAGTTTGAATTTCAAACGAAGGAAGTACAGAGAGAGAGAGACACAGTCGGACCCGTCCCTTCGAATCCTGCGCACTGCCGCCTCCAGATATTTTGGCATTAAATGAGCGCGTGCCGGAGTCTTTTCGAATTGGAGCGGTATGAGGGGATGCTTCGAAAATCCGTAGGTACACTGGCCTAGGTACGGCATAATTATGATCCTGCCAACCACCAGCCGCTTTTAGCCGTCTTCCAGGGGGAGTGGGACACGTGTCGGATGTGGACTGGCCAGGGGGATTCGCGATCATTATGGCGCCGGATCCCAGGGTCTATTTAAACCCGTCCTCCCCCTTCAGGCGTCCTACTCCATTTCTGAGTTTTCGCTGGTGTCTGTCTTCTCTTCGAGAGCCTTGCTCTAGTGAACGTCTTCTCGAGCCGTAGGCGCCTCCCGTTTCTCGTCCCCCAGGTCCCTCAGAGCAACATAGGTTAGTGCCAACCTTCTTCTCTCCGCCTAGGGGCTTCTCCTCTCTTCATTACTTTTGTGCCTCCCTCCGAGTTAGCCTTCGGCGTCTCGTTCCCCTTTCGGTCTGTCTTTTTAGGGTCCCTTGGGCTCTCCCTTCGAAACTGTTCAAAATGTCCTCTGACTCTTCTGCTCTCGGTAGTTCCGAGAGTTCCTCTGCTTCAAACCCCCAGGTCCCTGTCTCTACGGACGAGCCCGCGTCCGGGGCTGGGTCTCGCCCGATTTTCGCATCGGGCGCAATTCCATGCTCGTCGACTCCGGATGAACTCCTTCTGATAAGGGTTCGGTATGGGGTTCCTTCGGAGTACGACCTGGAGCTACCTAGCCCCTCTGACCAGGCCAGCGCTCCTCCACCCGGTCGCTTCTGTTTGTATCAGGAGGCGTTCCGTGCCGGACTCCGGCTTCCGCTTCCTGTCTTTGTTGCTGCCTTCTTCCGCTTTTTGGACATTTCCCTCGCCTCCGTGGCCCCGAATTTCTTTAGGTTCTTGATAGGATTTCTCTCTCTCTGCCACATAGCCGAGGTCCAGCCGTCCCTCTCTTTGTTCAGGCATTTTTATACTTTCAAACGCCATCCTTCGGCGAAGGACTGGTGGTACTTCTCCCCCCATTTGGTAAGAAGGGGTTGCTGAAGGGCGCCCCTTCCTTGATTCACAATTGGAAGGGAAATTTCTCTTCGTCTACTGCCCGACCCTGGAACTGGGCCTGCCCCCTTTGGGGTCTCTGAGGGATTCCGTCCGTCGGGCTCCCAGCCTGGGAGAGGACGACCTCCAGGCCGTCCAGAAGCTTCTAAGTTATCCCGCTCCTTCCCTTCCTAATCTTCTGAGGGAGCAGCTTCTTTTCAACATCGGCCTGAGCCCTCAGGATCCAGCAAGTATTTATCTTTTCTTTTCTTGCCTTCTTCTTCTTCTCTTTATTTTTTCCTTCCCGCTCTTTTCTTCCTCTTTCTTTCTCTCTTCTTTTCTCTTCTCTCTTCTTTTCTCTTCTCTCTTCTTTCTTTTTTCTTCTTTTCTTTTTCTTTTTTTTTTTTTTTTTGACTCTGGACTGATCCGTGTCGCTTCTTCTTTCTTCTTTTTTTTTTTCTTTTTCTTTCTTCTCTTCTTTTTTTTTTTAGCAATGGACGTCGAAGCCACGCGGATGCTCGCCAAGGGCATGAGAGCTCAGAAGAGGAAGGGCACGACGGCCTCCGGATCGGCGAAGAGGGCCAGGGCGGAGGAGACGGGCTTGGCTGCGCCCGTCCAGGCGACCCCGGCCATCGACATTCCTTCGGATGCCGAGCCAGCGGCCCCCCGGGCTTCCTCAAGGAGCCCGACGACTGGGGCCCCCGTTTCGGGGGTTCGCCCCACGGAGGCGCCCGTCACGGGGAGGAGGAGGAAATCGGTGGCTCGCAGGGTGAGCAGCCACCGAGCTACTGCAGACGAGTCCGTCTGCTCCGAGGGGGGATCGGAGAACCCCTTCAACGACAAGGACCTGATCAGGCGGCTGCTCGATGGCTGCATCCTGTCCGATGTTGTGGAGAGGATCGACCGCGCCGATCCCGAGCAGCGGGCTTGGGACTCTTTGGGGTCCTTCCTTGAGGTAAGAGGATGTTTATTTGCATGGTCACTCGGCCTTTGTTGTAATTCTCTATCCGTCCTTGCAGATTGGGCACCAGCTCTTCGCCTATGTCGAGGCGACGAGCCGCATGAGAAGGGACCTCCTTCAGGCGGAGGAGCGCTGCCAGGCCGAGGTTGCTCGCCTCCAAGCGAAGACGGCCGAAGTAGCCGCCCTCCAGGAGGCCCTGGAGAGAGAGAGGCAAGCCCAGGAAGAGGAGAGACAGGCCCGGGAAGAGGAGAGACAGGCCCGGGAAGAGGAGAGAAGAATCTTGGAGGAGTCGGTGAGGAAGGCGGAGGCCGAGGTCGCCCATTTGGCCGAGCAAACTCCGGTTCTGGTCTCGGAGGCCAGGGCCCTTGCGGTGGAGGAGTTCAAGGTCTCCGCGGAGATGAGGGAACTGAACATCCAGTTCGGCCAGGAGGCGTTCACTAAGGGTTCGAGCTCTGCCAAGAGAAGGTGGCCAGCAGATACCCCGACCTCGATCTCGGCTTTCTTGAGGAGTCTGAAGACGAGGCCGGCCCTTCATCCGCCGCTACCGCAGTCGCACCCCCCACGCCGAGCTCTCCACCTCCTGCCCCCGAGGTCTGAGACCTCCGATCTTGTGCCCTTATTTTGTCGCCATATTTTCTTTCTGTTTGTCTTCAAAATTTTCAATCAATAAAGTCGAATTTCTTGTGTGGATGGCCTCTCCTTCCCCCTCCTCCTCCTTTCTGCCTTTCTTCTTGAATGAGCCGGTCTTTGACGTTTGCACCTCCCGATGGCAGTGCCCTGCTGAAGCACTTCCCTTGCCCCTGGGGGTCCCG
>NC_026003.2:76034191-76067766 GCF_000442705.2 Elaeis guineensis
TTTTAGTGATTATCATTATTATCTAATAATTTTTGTGATATCATTATAAATGATGTCAAAATTATGTGGATAGCTGAGAAATGGCATTTACAAATAGTCATAGCCTGTTAGTGTATTGTACACAATAAACAAACTCTTTATAGTAGATAATGTCACAAATGTCTACCTTTGATAATTTAGGCTCGATCATTTAACCAGAATAGGATCAATAGGAGATAATTTTTGAAGTCAATGATTGTAAATCATTGTCAACCTGTCAATCCTATCTCTTTAGTAAGATAACCGAATAACCTTTTGCTAGAAAAGATAAACAAGCCAATGATGTTCCGAATCTGATACGTACTGATGTATTGGATCTACAAACATGTTTGCTATAAATTTAGATTATTTAAAATATTCAAATAATTTCATAATAAGGTAGAAACTAGAAAAAATATTAAAACTCTTCGATCAGACCAAGGAGGAGAATGCCCTTTCGGTAAGTTTTTGACATATCTAGAAGAGAATAAGATTCTCTCTTATTGGAATCGACTTTGTTAGACATAGTTCGATCCAAGATGAGGTTTACAAGTTTGCCAATCACTTTTTAAGGTTATGCTCTTGAGACTACTTAGCATATTATGAACTTGATTTCGAATTAATCAGTCGCAGAGACTCCATATGAGATATGGATTAGGCGTAAGACGATACTTTCTTATCTTAGGGTTTGGGAGTGTTCAGTTTATGTTGAGTATTTGTAGACCAATTAGCTTGAATTTTGATCCTATATATATTATTTTGTAGGGTATTCTAAAGAATCTAGGGAATATAACTTCTACCATGCTAAAGAATAAAAGTTGTTCGGCATTCCTTTTAAAAAAATAATACCTTGGTGAAGGTACTGATGCCTTTAATATAGAACTTATGAAGTTCGATAGGTAGAAAAACTGACACAATCTGATGAATCTATAGAACTAGATTTGATTAGATCAAATCTAGAATCTATTATAGAGACACCATTAAGGAGATCCGATAAAGTACCACATCAGTCGGATAGAACTTTGGTATCTAGGTCTGAGATATGATTATATTGAATTTGTAAGAATAACAAGGATCTGATCGCCTACATGGATACCATGTAGAGGTCCAACTCTGATTAATGGCTTGGAGCCATAAAGTCTAAAATTGAGTCCATGAAGGTCAACGGTGTATGGACACTTGTTGATCCACTCGAAGGGATAAAACCCATAGGATGTAAATAGATCTTCAATAGAATTAGAGAGCATAGACAAGAAGGTGGAGACCTACAACGCTCGTCTGATTGCCTAAGGATATTATCAATATTATTATATCGACCATAACGAGATATTTTCTCTGGTGACAATGTTAAATATTTAGAGTTGGAACATATATTTTGATAAGTGATCAAAATGCATGGCTTCGTTGAGAATGAAGAAAAATCCTATAAATACAAATGGATTAATGATGAATACTTAATTTAAGTCACTAGAGATACTAAATATTATAATAATTGATGTTATTTTACTGAAATTTGATGTTCTCTAGTCTATTTTGCAGGTAATTGGGAGTTTGGATTCATATGATTCAAATTAGACTCAAATTGGATCACTTGAGTGAACCAGACAACCAGCTCCTATTTCAGTATGAACATGACTTAAAGATCAATGGAGGAGAATCAATATAAAATCCAAAGATCCTTATTCATGCTTCCACCTCTCTTTTCACGAAATCCTAGCCTCCCCACTCTATAGATAGAACCCAAGGCCTCAATTAAGCTAACCCTAAGTTCTCTTCAAGCTTCTCTCTTTCTCTTCTTCTTCTCCATAAATCTAGGAGAAGTACTAACCCTAGCATGACACCATATTTCTCCATAGATTTTTTACACATCCCATCAAATCTAGGAGAGATCCTAATCCTAGTGCCACTACCCTTTCTCTTCTACATACCCACTTCTATCAACCTTTCTTCCTTGGAGTTCTTAGACCAAGCATTCCAGCCATCCTACCACTGTCTACATGGAGGAAGATGAAGGATTCAAGGAGACATATCCATCATCAGACGCTACAAGAAGATCAACTTGGTTTATTTGTCTTGTGTTATAATTTTATTTCTTTTCTTTATGTATGCTTCTTTATTTGATTAATGAAAAGTAATTTGATTATAATTTTCATACTTCTTTCTTAGTTTCTTACAATCTATTATTTTTTCTTTTATATTTTTAAAATAATTAACTAAGATTCTTACGGATACGATCCCGACTCACCCTATCTATATAGTAGTAAGTAGGGTTAATTTTGGTGTGCTACGACATTCATCAAATTTTGGCACCATTACTGGAGATCTTGGCACGATTGTTTTAAAAAAAATAAAAAAAAATTATAAAATAATAAAAAAATATTTTATTGCTTTCTAGATTTTTATTTCTTACTTTAGATTGTTTGACTGCCGTATATGCTTTACTACTTTATATTTCTAGTTGACTATTTCTTCTCTTGTACTCTTTCTTTCTATACTTTACTTTGTTGAATAGTAGTTTACCTTTTATTGTTAGTTAATTTATTTTAATTACTTAATTATCTTCTATTTATTTTTTTGAAAAATTTTACCTCATATAGCTTTTCGTATATGATAGATTTACTATTTTATATCCAGATTTCTTTATTTGCATGTATAGAAAAATTTTCTACTTTCTATAGCCTGATGATCTACTGCTTTCTATAGGTTAGAATAATTTACTACTTTATATAATTAGTGATTTTTACTTCCTAAGTAGATTAGATTATTTATCTTTTATTTAGATTACATAGTTACCTTTTTTCTTAACTGTGAGATTACTTTATTTGCATAATGAGCAGTTACCTTATTTATTATTGCCTATTATTCCTAGTAATTTACTATTTCCATAGCTTAGAATAATTTATTACCCTAAAAGTAGATTTAATTTGTTGCTTTATTTGTAAGCTACCTACTTGCCTTTTAATCTTAGCATTATTTACTTTCTATTTAATTAAATTTATTAGATCTTCTCATACCTAATTAACCTAATTTAAAACTTACCTCTTATTCCTTCTTGCTTAAAGATAACATAATATAAAAAGAATACAAAGACACTACATAACACTTGACTAATATAAATAAACCAATTAAATCTTAAAAGCTACTTAACATGTTTGGACACTTTTTCTTTTTACATTACATATTTTCATAAAAAATCTTAAGGGCAAAACCCTAATCAACATAAGGTGAAGATTTCATCACCTTCCTTGGCCTACAAACCACTATCTTGCAATTGCATTGACCTAAACTCTAACTTTAAAATCGATTAGACGTTACCCCTAAGGATCCTCGAGCTCAGTAGGATAAAAAACTCTAAAAGTTAGATTGAATTAGGTTAGTCAGTTTAGTTGGTGTCTAAAAAGTGGTTCAGAGATTACGTTCGAAGGAAGGTGATTCATTAATTAGTTTCGTTCGCTTACCTAGCCAATACAGTTGGTGTCTAAAGAAACAATGGGGGACCCCCACCAACCTTACACTTATCTGACTAGTTGAGTGGCTAGTCTGCTATTTGGAGTACTTGAAGGTGACCTTGACAGTTAGGAGCTATCTAGATCTAAGGTAACCTATAGATAGGATTGATTGAACCACTTGATTGTTAACTAAAAACATCAAATCCAATTAATTCTTCTCTATCTTCTTAGCATTAGAACTCCTTAGGTTTTTTCTTTAGAACTCTTTTTCCTCCTCCTTTTCTCCTCTTCTCTTTCAAAAAAAAATTATGGAAATTAAAACTCGTGAGATCTTTTGGGTGCATGCTAGGACATCATCATTACAACTTGACTTACACCCATTAGACCTAGAGCTAGAAAGAATGATTCAATAAACCAAATCAAAATCATAGATCCAAAATAAGAGACTGACCCACCACGATAATTGAGGGAGTATTTTACTCCCTCATCTTACACCTACTCGCCATGTATCCAACCTCCTCCTTGGAGGCAGCACAATACAAAATCAAGTCTAGCATTATTCAAATGCTACCATCTTCTATGGACTGATGAATGAGGATCCATATAAATACTTGGATGAATTTCTTGAGATATGCTCCACAGTAAAAATCCAAAACTTCTCTAATGATATTCCTTAGGTTGAAACTATTCCTTTTTCACTTAAGGACAAAGCCAAGCATTGATTAAACTCCCTAGATTCATAATCATTTCAACTTGGGACCATCTTCAGAGAGAATTGCTCAAGAAATACTTCTCAATTGGAAAAACAAATCAAATTGAAAAGCCATCACTAGTTTTTCCCAATTGGATGGTGAACTTTTTCATGAGACATGAGAAAGGTTAAGAGACCTTATTCGTAAATGCCCCCACCACGCTGTCTCCAAATGACAACTTGTTCATGTATCTATGATGGTCTATTAGAGAAATACCGACAAATGATCGATGCATCGTGTGGTGGGACATTCATGCTAAAGAGTGAGGATGAGGCTTGGTAGCTTTTTGAAATACTTAGTGAGAACTCCCTGCATCACATCTCTGCCATCTCTAGAGAACAACCATGTCTCAATAGAAAAGAGGTAAATCTATCAGATTGGAAATATTATGGATATCCACATAAGATAGATGAGTTGTCCCAAAAATTAGACCATCTTCTAAATACTGGACACTCTTCGACTCTACCTAATCTAGTCCAAGATGTTTGTGCATTGTGTGCAAGCCCGACCTATTGTATTAGTGAATGCCCAATCGCACCTCAATTTTTGAGTTTTGCATGAGCAGGTCCAGCAAGCTCAAACCCAATAAGCTCATAGACCAAGAAATGATCCATATTGAATACTTATAACCCGACTGGAGAAACCACCCAAATTTTTTCTGGAGACCACATCCAGTAGTTGGCCCTGCTGTACCTAGACCTAACTATCAGGACCTAATATAGGCATGGACCATACCACTAGTTTCAAAATGCTCCTCAACCGTCTATCACTGGTCACAGCTTAGCTTTTGAGGAGAAGGTTCAAAAGTGCTAAATGATTAGAAGTCGACATCCAAACTCTTAACTCCCACATGCAATCCATTGCTAAGCTAGAGACCCAAATAGGTCAACTAGCAACCGCAATCAATAGGAGGGAAGGAGAAAATTACCTAGCCAACCTGAGAGGAATCTGAGAGGATAATTCATGGTTGAGAGCTCTATTACTCCAATACCATTTTTGAACATGCCAAATCAATCATGACTCTCAAAAGTAGGAAGGTCATTGAACACGAGTAAATCGAATAAGACGACCCTAGACCTCTGACCAAGCCCGAATCACCTAAGAATAAGGAGAACCCAAAAGTAGAGAATGGACCAACTGCATCGGAATCACCTTACTTGCCTAAAGCTCATTTCAAGTGCCCTAAAAGCCCCTACTCCTATGGATAAGAAGGAAGAAGACTCGACGAGATGTTAGAATTATTTAAGCAAGTCCAGATTAATCCTCCCTTCTAGACGCAATCAAACAGGTCCAACTTATGTAAAATTTTTGAAAAATTATGCACTTAGAAACGTAAATCTCATCACAACTCTCGAAGAAAGTATGCCTCACCGAACAAGCTAGCTCTGTATTCCAGCATGCTATCCCTCCAAAGCTTAAAGATTCAGGTACCCCTACATTTCTTGATTATAGGAGACTTTCACATTGAACAAGCTCTCTTGGACCTAGGGGCCAGTGTGAACCTTTTACCTAGCTTGATTTATGAACTTTTTGGATTGAAGAACTGAAACCCATGTCAGTCACTTTATAGTTGCTGATAGATCAATTAAGACACCACATGGGATGATCTAAGATGTTTTGGTCAAGGTAGATGAGTTCTATTTTTCAGTTGATTTTTAGTCCTTGATATGGAACTGAGTGGCAATCCAAGGCAAATTCCATTATCTTAGGCAGACCCTTCCTAGCTATGGCAAATGCATGCATCAATTGTAGGATAGAAGTCATGGAGTATATTTGAGAATAAAAATAAGACTGAATTGTTCAGTGCATCCCAGGACCATCAATTGATAGTTGCTTCGAGATAGATACATTCGAGGACATCATAGAGGAAGCAACATCAATGATTTTTGCACATGATTCCTGAGACACCCACTTGACGCACTTTGGGTGGATGACTGTGATATGGAGAGAGGTAGCAAAGAAGTAAATATTCTAGTTGATACATAAATGCTGAAACTACTCCCCTTGACAATCAAGTATGAGCCATTACCCGCATTAGCCAATACACCCACAGTTCCATCATTAGAATCACCACCTACACTAGAATTAAAGCCACTTCAGCCACACTAAGTATGATTCCTAGGACCTAATGACACCCTCCCAGTGATCATTGCATCAGACTTGACCCGGATCAAGAAGTACAATTGGTTGGTGTTCTGAAGAAAACAAAGAGGCTATCGGCTGGTCCATTATCGATCTAAAAGAAATTGACCCCTCCATCTGTATGCACCACATTCATTGTGAGGCAGATGCCAAACCCCATCGAGACATGCAGAGGAGACTGAACCCAAACATGCGGAAGTAGTGAAGAAAGAGGTGGTAAAATGATTGATGTGGAATCATCTATCCCATATCCGACAGTAAATGGTCAGCCCTACCTAAGTAGTACCTAAAAAATAGGTATTACTATGGTGGAGAATGAAGAAGGTGAATTGTTCCCACTCGCACACCATCTAGCTGGCGAGTATGCATTGACTATAGGAAACTAAACGCTATTACTAGGAAGGATCATTTTCATTACCCTTCGTCACCAAATCCTAGAACGGACTAGCGGGTCAACATTTTTTCTATTTTCTAGATGTTATTAGGGTACAATCAGATATCTGTATTTTTGGATGACCAAGAAAACCACCTTCACTTGCCCCTATGGCACTTTCACTTTTGATGTATGCCGTTCGGGCTCTGCAATGCACCCGCTACATTTCAACGGTGCATTTTGACCATTTTTTCAGATATGGTGGATAAATATCTGAAATTTTCATGGATGATTTCTCATGTTTGAACCACCTTGAGATTATCTTCATAACCTCTCCAAAGTCCTTAAGCGCTGCACGAAAAAAATCTGATTTTAAGTTAGAAAAGAGCCATTTCATGGTTCAAAAGGAATCATATTGGACATATTGTTTTGAAAGGGGATTGAGGTAGACAAAGCCAAAATCGAGATCATTTCAAAACTACCACCCCCCACTTCGATTCAACAAATATGATCCTTCCTAGGTCATGCTGGATTTTACAGATGCTTCATTAAAGATTGTAGCAAAATATCAAGACCCTTGTGCAATCTGCTAGCCAAAGATATGCCATTTATTTTAATGAAGAATGTCTACAAGCCTTCCACACATTGAGCAGCCCTGAAACAGCACCCATAATAAAACCCCTAATTGTCCTTCTCATTTGAAATCATGTGTGATGTTTTGATTTCACAATAGGGGCCGTCTTAGGTCAAAGAATCAATAAGGAGCCACATGTGATCTATTACGCTAGCAAAACTCTATCTGATGCCCAATTGAACTACACTACGACAGAAAAAGAGCTACTAGCGATGGTATTGCCCTTGATAAATTTGTTCATATCTGTTAGGGTCTAAGGTTCTAGTATATTCTGATCAGTGGCTCTGAAATATCTGCTCTCAAAGAAAGATACTAAACCATGATTGATCAGATGGATCCTTCTGCTTCTAGAATTTGATCTAAAATTCAGACATGAAGGGTTTGAAAATGTGGTGTGATCATATTTTAGAATCTTAGTTGATCATACGATGAGTACAGATGAAGTTAAAGAAATTCTCTGACAAACAACTTTTTGCAACTATCTCTGACCAAATCCCTGGTTTGCCCACATCGTTAACTATTTAGTAACAGAGCAAGTTTCTCTCCATTGGACAAAATAGGAGAAGGATCATTCTTCTCACAGGTCAAACATTATTATTGGAGGAATCCGAATTGTTCAAATATTATCCTACCAAGTGATTCGATGCTGTGTCCCTGAGAGTGAGTATCAAAGTATACTTACCTTTTATCACTCTCATGCATGCGGGGGACATTTTAGTGGGAAGAGAATGGCCGTGAAAGTGTTACAAAGTGGATTTTACGGCCGACATTGTTTAAGGATGCACATAAATTTTATCTTGAGTGCTTGCGCTATCAGCAGATGAGAATATTTCTAGAAAAAAATGATGCCCCTATCTCCCATTTTAGTTGTGAAGTTTTTGATGTTTGGGAATCGATTTTATGGGCCCCTTTCCTCCATCCTATGGATACGAATATATTTTGGTTGCGGTAGATTACGTATCTAAATGGATTGAGGTATGGCAACTAGGATGAATGATCACAAGATGGTAATCAAATTCATCCAACAGAACATCTTAAGTCGATTCGATTGCCAAGGGCCATTATTAGTGATGAGGTGCACACTTCATGAATAGCACTTTGAAAGTTTAATGAAAAATATGAAATCACTCATAAAGTTGCCAACCATATATCCCCAAACTAGTGGCCAAGTGAAAGTCCCAATAGGAGATCAAATGAATTCTTAAGAAGACGTTAGGCCTGATTGAAAAGATTGGTCTGGATGATTAGACGATGCATTATGGGCCTATCGTACTGCATACAGGACCCGATAGAATGTCCCTTATCGACTTATTTTTGAAAAAGCCTGCCATCTGCAGTAGAGCTAGAACACCACGTATTTTGGGTTATAAAGTAATTCAATTTCGATATGAAAAATCGAGTAGTAATAGGAGACTACAATTGAATGAATTAAAAAGCTACGCAATGAAGCATACAAGAGTTTATGAATTTATAAGGCTCAAACTAAGGCTTATCATGATAAATACATTTCATAAAAAATATTCGAACCTAATCAAAAAGTGTGGCTTTATAATTCAAAGTTACGACTATTTCTTGAAAAACTTTGTTCACGTTGGGATGGACCATATATCGTACTCATGTATTCCCTCATGGAGTAATTGAAATCAAAGATCCTAAATAGAGAAACACCTTCAAAGTAAATGGCCAACGATTGATTATGTGGATGAAATCAGAGATGGTGAGCAAGTTGACTCAATTGAATTGCAAGATCCATCTACAATTGAACTTTGACTTGGTCTAGCTGAAGACTTAAACTTAGCATTTATTGGGAGGCAACCCAATATTTTATTTTTCAGTTATCCAATTTCTTTTTATTTTGTAAGAATTTTTGAGAAAGACAATTAGCCAAGTTGGGGGGAGCACCATGATCAATGGAGTTAAGAACACACCACGCCCAACAATGAAGGACCTCTCAATCAAGATTACACACATCAAACTCAGATGGTATCCTTCCTTGTTACATTCTATTTTAGCTTTATTATGATTCTCTTCTTCCATTGGGGATAATAAAAATTAAGTTGGGGGAGAGAATTACTAATTTAATTTAGTCTTCGAGTATGGTTAGAAATAATTAGTTTTGTGTATCTGAATTTTATCTCGATTTGAAGTTAACTAGGCACTTTTAGAGATATTGAGGAAGAAATTATTAAGGATGCCCAATTAATGAGAGAATTTAGACCAGACTAAATTTTAAGTGATTCTAGAATCCTCTTCCCACCATCTCAATGAAGAATCTGCTTTATGGGGTATGGATGGAAAGATCGAGGTATGTAAAAAAAAATTATTATAAAAAAAATAAAAAAAAAAAATAGCATTTCTCACTAAGTAACTGGATCCCTTCGCCTAAGTAAGCATTGTTGTTCACGTCAAAAGATGAGAATATGAAGAAAACTCTTGTATAGTTAGTTTTTAACTCGTAACTTTTTGACTCGAGTCATTAAGCCTGAGGGTGTTTTACACTTATGTCCTAAAGCCAACTAGTTTGGAGTCATTGGCCTAAAGCTCGCTACAAGAATCAATTAGAAAGCTTAAGGGTTAGGACATTGCACTAACTGTACATGTAAATATTTTTACAAAGAAAAAAAAAGAAAGAAAAAAAAGAATAAGAGATAAATTGTAAGAAGACAATAAATCTGCTTACATCAAGTTAGAGGACTTAAAGAGTAGAGTGGAAAGTTGATGAAAGAAGATCTTTAAAAATTTTTATGGCTAATACCCAACCATTAATTGGATCGAATTGATAATCCAATGAAGTACCTCATTAATGGTCTAGCCGGATATCCACTACAGTTAGGAATGTCTAGGATAACTTTCGATTCCAGGATAATTTGGTGCACAATGCTAATGTATCTATTTTACTCGAAGACGAGTAAAAGTTTAAGTTGGACAGTGTGATGAATACTTAATTTAAGTTTCTAGAGGTACTAAATATTATAATAATTGATGTTATTTTATTAAAATTTAATACTCTCTAGTCTATTTTGCAGGTAATTAGGAGTTTGGATTCATATGACTCAAATTAGACTCAAATTGGATCAGACTTGATTGAACCAGGCAACCAGCTCCTATTCTAATGTGAACATGATTTAAAGATCAATGGAGGAGAATCAATATGAAGATCCAAGGGTCCTTATTCATGCTCTCACCTCTCTTTTCATGAAACCTTAGCCTCCCCACTCTACAAATAGAACCCCAAGACCTCAATCAAACCAACCCTAAGTTCTCTTCAAGCTTCTCTCTTTCTCTCTCCCTCTTCTTCTTCTCCATAAGTCTAGGAGAGGTACTAACCCTAGTACGACACCATATTCCTCCACAGATCCTTTTTTTATATCCCATCAAATTTAAGAGAGGTCTTAATCCTAGTACCACTACCCTTTCTCTTCTACATATCCACTTCCATCAACCTTTCTTCCTTGGAGTTTCTAGACCAAGCCTTCCAGCCATCCTGTCGCTGTCTGCATGGAGGAAGATGAAGGATTCAAGGAGACACATCCACCATCGGATGCAGCAAGAAGATCAATTTGATTTAGTTGTCTTGTATCATAATTTTATTTCTTTTCTTTATGTATGCTTCTTTATTTGATTAATAAAAAATAATTTTATTATAATTTTTATATTTCTTTCTTAGTTTCTTACAATCTATTATTTTTTTCTTTTATATTTTCAAAATAATCAACTAAGATTCCTACGGATACGATCCTGACTCACCCTATCTACAAAGTAGTGAGTAGGGTTAATTTTAGTGTGCTACGACATGCATCAGTTAATAGTTCTGTGAGTGTATTTCTTATTTTGTATATGAATATAATTTTTTTAATTAAAAATTATATTCTTTATATTATCGAGAATAAAGATTTTGCTATTATAATTATTCTCCATAAAGGACTTTGGAAAAGCATCCATCATCCTAGGAATGAAGATCTATAGAGATAGATCTAAGAGGCTGCTTGGGTTTTTCCAGTCCAACATACATAGGGTGTTTATGTATAGAATTTATTCTCTCATATACACCATGTATGAGATCGAATATGGTATACTCAATAAGGTAGTGAATGGATACCTACAAGATTTGAGTTAGAATCACTGGTAGAACATCCATATGTATTTAAGAAATACTAAGGGCTGATAACTCAGTTATGGAGAATCTAACTTAAAACTTATAGAGTATGACTCCAGTTTCTAGTTGGATATAATAATAGAAAGAATGTATCTGAATAAATTCTTATCCTAAATAATGGAGCAATCTGTTGGAATGGTTCCAAGTAGAGCAATAAAGCCAAATTCAAATTGCAAGGCAAAATGCATTACAGCATTCAATGCTTGCAAGAAAGCTATATGATTGTACAGGTTCACTGACGAGCTAGGAGTGGCACCCTTCGATGATGGTCCTACTGTATTGTATTGCATCGGAGTCATAGCTTATGCCAGGGAGCCGAAGTCCCATTAGCTTACTAGGCATTTTGCATCGCTACCACCTTATTCGAAAAATCTATTAAGGTGACGTCAATCTTTAGAAGATCAATGGAAAGGAGAACTTGACCAATCCATTTACTAAAGCCTCGGTACCTAGAAGTTCTGAGATGATAAATCGAAGATGGATATATGATACTACACTAATTAGCTTTAGTCCAAGTGGGAGTTGTTGGAAAATATGTCTTAAAGCCAATCGTTTGATGATTGTGCTAATTATAAATGTATATGAATTGATAAATAATAAAAGTTATTTAGTATTTTTTATCATAAAATTATATCTTCAAACGAACTCCTATGTTGTGATGAAGTCCTTAGGATTATTTTGATCGATAAAAAAAGATTTATCGCATAATCTTTAAATTGGTTTGTGACCAAACAATACACTATTACTAGGACGATAGCGATATCAAGTGTATATCGTTGTGTGCCATATGCATTGGTTGTCCTCGTAATCAAATAGTATAGAGATACTGATATGGCATGCAGGTGAGATGTAGGAGTACATCATCTTGAACATGACCAATTATGGAGCACTCTGCTGTCAAGGGTAGCTTGTGAAGGGTATGGGTATAAGTGTCCCTCTGACCTGAGATCACCATGGTGACTTGCAAACAACTCACTATACTTTGGTGCTGGACTAATTGAGTTTCTAATTCAGTGACAAAAAGTTTCTGGGTGCAGTCAGGTACTTGTCAAGTCAGTGCGTAAGTCAAGATGGGATTGATCCCATCAAATTAGTAGGAGTTAATATATCAATGTATTTTAATTTAGCAAAATCTGAGCTCGAAAAATCCATGTCATGGATTTAAAAAAAGATTAAAGTACAATATGGATGACTTATCTAGGATTGACAGTTAAATCCTAGGTCATCCTCGAGCTTTAAGATCAAAGAGATGAATTATATGATAACCATACGCCAATAGGTTCTTGAATGTTGCTTCGCCTTCATTCGACCTGTCCAGATATTGGATCACCATTGCTAAATGGTTACACCGATTGGTCTAAAAAGTTATTCTTGTACTATCGAAATAGGTTCAAACCTATGGGGTCACACTCAAAAAAAGTTTCTGACTGATTATGTGGCTGATCAACGATTGAAAATCGTTCAAGGGCTTAATCATCAATTCAATTGATGATTAACCTTATGCAAAAGTTATAATAAATTAATTCATCAAGTGTTAGTAAATTAATGAAGAATTAATTAGTAATTAAATTATTGATTAGCTCAATTTGATTGAGCAAAGAGGATTAAATAAAATCTAATTGAATTGGATTCAATTAGATTTGATCTGATTAGATTATGAGATGACCTAATCACTAAAGGAGAATAGTTTCTAATCTCAATTCTTAATTTGATTGAGATTTGATTAAAAATTTATGAATCTAATTAAGTTGAGTTTCATATATTTTATTTGGGCTAAACTAGATGTGATTTGATTTGAATTCAAATAAAAAAATTAAGAATCCTTATTAGAATAGGACTCTTCACTTTTGCGCCAACCCACTTTGCACGCCATCTATCTCCATGCACAAATAGTTTTTGTGTAAGACTTTTTCATGCCGAAGAGTTCTTCTCCCTTTCTATCTCACATCTAAATCTGATTTGGTTTTGATAAAAGAAAAATTTTGAAATTAGATTTCAAAATATTCCTTATCAAGAGAGTCTGTTCTTATCCAAATCAACCTCTCCATGTCAACTTATTTTTTTCTCCTTATATGTGTGATATTTTGATGAGATTTTTTGTGAGAGATTAGTTAGAGAACTGATTTACCATAAACAAATATGGAGAAGGGTATCCCATATTGTTTTGATATGTTTTGGCAAAAATTTTTTAGTAGGGACGACAACACATCAAGAGTCCATGATCTCTAGGACTCTTCATCCCACCTCCTTACGCATTGAAATAAAAGGAGTTTTATTTCATTCTTATGTGTGTAAGAAATCTGAGAGAGAGGCCTTCACGTTGAAAGGAGTTGGGCATGGGTTCATGGTGTGAAAAAGAAGAAGAGAGTCCTTCTTCTTGGGGTGTGCGCAAAATCTATTTTCTAGGATTTTATACCTTTGGGTTTGGAAAGAGAGAAAAAATAAGAGAAAATTTATTTGAAGAAAAGATCTTTCTTTCACCTCTTAATCTTCTCCAAAAGTCCATCTTCAATCTCTAAAAAGATTTCAAAGATTTGAAGAAAAGATCCAGATCAGTCAAGAAGAAAGTCTTCGCGTGAGCTAGCACTCCCAAGAAGACCGATCTGATTGAAACTTCAAGTGGATTTCTCATAGAGGTCGAATGTGTGTACGGCTACGAGCAACTAGCAAAGATCCTCTCTACCATGTCTTTCAATAGTAGCGATCATCGATCCACACAAAGGTATCAAATTTTGAACTCAGATTAAAAGTAGATGTGATCTACTACTCACATGCATGCATGCTAATTTTATCTTTAGTATTTTTCAGATTTTATACGTAACATATCATGTTATAGATCCTAGAGTAAGTTGATTTGATGATTAGATCATATGCATGTTAGATTAATCTGATTAATCTAATTATCTTCCATCATAATTTATTCGAAAAAATTTTGAAATGCATGCATGAAATCGTCTACATTTTCCAACAGACACCTCTTGGAACGCCACAACATAATGGTGTGTCAGAAAGAAGAAATCGAACCCAATTGGATATGGTTCGATTCATAATAGGCTTTTCTAGTCTGTCGATATCTTTTTGGGGATATGCACTTGAGTCGACTTGTTATGTGCTTAATAGAGTTCCTAATAAATCCATAAGTAAGACACTATATGAGATATGGACAGGATGTAAGCCAGGGCTCTCTTACCTTAGGATTTGGGGATGTTTGACTTATATCAAATATTTGAAAACAGACAACTTGGAGCTAGATCTGATAAATATATTTTTGTAAGGTATCTTAAAAAAACTAAGGGGTATTATTTCTATCTTGTTGATGAACAAAAAGTGTTTATCAGCCCTAGAGTAGTTTTTTTTAAAAAAAAAGTTTTTAGGAAAGAAATTAATACCTCTAAGGTTGAACTTGAGGAAGTTCAATAGGTAGAACCGATACAATCTAGTGAGTCCACAGAATCGAATTTGATGATGTCAAACCTCGAACCCATTGTAGAGGCACCATTAAGGAGATGCGATAGAGTATCGCATCAACTGGACAGATACTATAGTTTTTTTATCTGTGATGGAGATCCTGTTGAACTCGATGAGAATAATGAGGATCTGATTATCTATATGGATGCAATGCAGAGCTCCGACTCTGATAAATGGCCATGAAATCCAAAATGAAATTCATGAAGGTCAATGATATGTGGACATTACTTGACCCACCTTAAGGGGTTAAATCCATAAGGTGTAAGTAGGTTTTCAAAAGATAGAGGGGTGCGGACAAGAAAGTGGAGACCTATAAAGCTCGTTTGGTTACCAAGGGTTATCATCAACATTATAGTATTGACTATGATGAGATACATTCTCCTGTGGCAATGCTCAAATACATTCGGATTATACTTGCGATGGTGGCACACATGGACTATGAAATCTGATAAATAGATGTGAAAATAGCTTTTCTAAATAAAGAACTAGAAGAAGAGGTGTATATGATATAGCTTGAAGGTTTTACATCCACAAATAAGTCCAACGTGTGCAAGCTTCAGAGATCCATCTATGGATTGAAGTAGGCATCTAGGAGTTGGAACATACATTTTGATAAGATTATCAAAATGTATGGCTTCGTTAGGAATAGAAAAGAATTCTACATTTACAAATGGGTAAATAACTCTATGGTTATATTTCTCATACTGTAAATAGATGACATTCTCTTCATCGAGAATGACTTCTCTGCATTACAAGAAATAAAAGTCTGGTTATTGTCTCAATTCTCTATGAAGGACTGGGGAGAAGCATCCTACATCCTTGGGATGAAGATCTATAGAGATAGATCAAAAAGGTTGCTTGGATTGTCCTAGTCTACGTACATAGACACCGTGCTGAAGCAGTTCAACATGGAGAATTTCAAGAAAGGCTATCTCCCGATAGGCCATAGAATTTTTTCTTGAAGAGGGATTATCTGACAACTCCTCAAGAGAGAGAGCGTATGAGTAGAGTTTCATATGCTTTGGTAGTGGCTTTTATAATGTACACCATGATATGTACAAGATCAGATGTGGTATACTCATTAGAGATAGTGGTAGATACCAATCTGATCCAGGAGAGAACCATTGGAAGATCGTAAAGACCATCCTTAAGTATTTAAGAAATACTAAGGATCAGTGGCTTGTTTATGGTGAAATTGACTTAAAACTAGTGGGGTTCATCGACTCCAGCTTTCAGTCAGACCATGATGATAGTAAGAGTGTGTCGAGTTATATCTTTATCCTAAACGATGGAGCAACCTACTGAAAAAATTTTAAGCAGCATACCATGGTAGACTTTGTTTGCGAGGTAGAGTACATCGTGGCATCCAATGCTGCAAAGAAAGTTGTATGGCTGCCAAAGTTCATTGACGAGCTTGGAGTGGCACCCTCCATCGATGGCCTTATCCTGTTATACTGCGATAGCATTGGAGCCATTGCTCAAGCTAAGGAGCCGAAGTTCCATTAGCACGCCAAGTATATTTTGCATTGCTACCATCTTATCCGAAAGATCATGAATCGAGATGACGTCGACCTTCAGAAGATTGATGGAAAGGAGAACTTAGCTGACCATTTACTAAAACTCTCGAAATCAAAGAGTTTGATGATCGCAAGTCAAAGATGGATATACAATACTATATCGATTGGCTTTAATCCAAGTGAGAGTTGTTGGAAATTGTATCCCAAAATCAATCGTCAGTCTGTTGATGATTGTGCTCATATTTATAATTATATATAATTTTTTTAATAAAAGTTATTTAATTTTTTATCATAATTTATCCATCTTATTTGAACTCCTATATTGTGATGAAGTCTTTAGGACTATAATTAATCGACAAAGGAGGATTTATCATTTAATCCTTAAAAGTGTTCACGACCAAATGATATGCTGTTAATAGGATGATAGCAATATCAAGTATAGATCATTGTGTACCATATGGGTTGGTTGTCCTCTTAACTAAGTGAAAGAAGAGTGCCCTATAAGCCAATCGCAAGTATGTTGTGATGGGATTTTTCTTTGTAATTTTTCAACTCATATAATGATATTTATTATTTGAGACATTGATTCATTATTTTAGCTGCATCTTATTATGTCTAAGATTATGATGAACTCCAAAAATTAGGACAATAATTTTAAGAGATATGAACGGGTCATGCTAGTGAGTCTTAAAATCTTAATCTTAAATATTTTTGATCGTAAGAAAATTGAGTCGACGATCAATGCTCTGGATAGACTGGCATATCCTATATATGCTCGATGAAAAGGGTGGCAGATCTCACTAGCCACTTGTGTATGGGACACTAATCAAAGATGTGGGTGCCCATTTAAAAATGAGTCCACTGAATTGACTCGATGAAAGAGAATATCTTATGAAAGCCTTACTTGCATGTCAAAGATGGTTCTCTAAGTGGGAGTTGTGCAAGTGATCCTTAGACCTAAGATCACTATGAAACCTTACGTACATGAACCCACATTTTGGTTCATATCCAGGCATAGCATTAAGATGTGCATGGGGTATTTTGGATATGGTGGAGTGTGTATGAAGGTTGTGAGTAGGTCAACATGGAATTGATCACTCATAGTAAGAGGAGATTACATTCTGTGTATTCTCATTCCTAGATAACTCGAAAAAAATCTTTTGGCCAAAAGTAGGAAAAAAATTAGAAAGAGTTTCTAATGCTTCTTCATCAGAGTCATCATTAGTTAATTGAGAACTGATATGAATATGTATTTGAGTTTGACATGATTCCATACTCATGAACATATTCAGGGTGCAGGGATGATCGAAGGATTGAATTGCATGGTAACTTGCCACTGAAGGATATATTTGATATTTTCATCAATTTCATAACTTTTGAGTAGTCATGATATGTTGCTAGATATTAATCTTGACTTATAGGTTTGGTCGAATTAAAGAGTTTAATTCGATCGTCAATTAGAAAGGATTCTAATTATTGAACTCAAAATAGCTCGATTGGACCTAAATCGATTAGATTGAAATCTAATCAAATTTTGTCAACTTGCACCCAAATCTACTTCTTAGTAGATGTCGAGCTCAATGGGTCACACACATATAAAAATTGGCTAAGGATCATTTTGATAAGGTTGATTGAAATTTTAGATTCAATTAGGGTTTTCGATGAGCATGCTAGCACATGTGAAAATCCTAGCTCCTTGGGAGATCAATTTGGTCTCTTTCCTTGCTAATTAGCTAGCCCAATTTGATAGACATTTGGGTCAGGTCGTGCCACATAGAAGCAGTCCAAAGTGGGATGCCACATCTCATTTTAACACCATATATGAAGAATCCAAGTTGTGAAGGACTCTTGGCGCAAATCAGTATTGGCATGCACGTGTTGGCATGAGCAAAAGAAAGAATCCTTCTGGCATGGGAATAAGATGCATGTGGTAGCCCACATCACCCTCCATCCTCCAATGCACATCTCAAAGTATGAGTTAGATTTTTTCTAGATTATTTGGGGTAGAGAAAAATTGGAAACGAGAATGGTCTCTCACACACGCATTTAAGCGTCGCATTTCCTCATGTTTTGGAGAGCCCTTCTCCTAATCAAACTCATTCTAATTAGAATAATTTCTTTTGATAATGTTTCACATTTGATCAGCTATTTTTGGTGATTTATCTAAATTTTTTTTAGATTTACCAGAGGACCAAATGGATGCTAGAAACCTCCTCATGTGCGCATGCATGGTGATCAGAACTCATGTGAAGAGGTGCGACAACAACATCCTTCCATGAGATTTTTATTAGCTTATTAAGTTTTTTGGAATTAGAAATGAGTCCCCTATCTGTATGAATTTTTTTGGATTTTTTGATTTAGGAAAGGATGCGAAAACATCCCTTCTTTGGTCGCACATGCAGGTGAAGGTGCAGATCGACGTATCATTGATAAGAGTCCTTCTGTTTGAAGGAACTCTTATCTCTGATAATCAGATCAGATAGGCCTCTTGGATGAGGCATGTCCTTTCCTAATGGTGCCCCCTCTGGTAGCTATAAAAAGGTCTGGGTGATGGGTGTTCGAGGCATTCAGAAAACCTTTTCAAAATCTCCCCATTGCTATCCTTTCTTTCTTACAACCTATCTTAGTTTTAGGACAAGACTTTGAAATTTAAGACAAAGCCTTATCTGATCCAAATAAGAGTTATGAGGGTCCTAAAGAAGGAGAATCAGAAGTTCAGAGAAAGTTCTGAGAGGGTGGAGTCAGGTTCTCGAAAAAATCTGACCGGTACGAGGCTCGTTGAGTTCTAGGGGCTAGAACTCTTGAAGCAAGGTGAAGAAGGAGCGCTGTTCTTAGTTTAATTTTCATATGGATCACCATTAGAGGGCAGACACATGGACGTCTCATGAAAATTTGGATTAGCACTATAGATATTCTTCTTTTCTAATTTTATATTAGTAATACTTTGATTGATATAGTCAAGGATTTCTGGGCATAGGGTTTCCAGTGCATCAGATGTTTTGTATGAAAATTTTAAGCACCTAATCCTTCCACTGCCCCATCAAAACCCAATAGTAGTATCAGAGCTAACCTTGATCTATATAATCAAAGGTTAAATTATTATCTTGATAGTGATCAAGCATGAGTTTTTGGTTTGGTTCAAGTTGGATCAAGGATTGAACCCAATTGAACATCCAAACTCTAGCATGTCTTAGAGATATGTTTTAAATATTGAATGCATGATGTATGTATAAATTTTTTTTGAGTAGCTTAGTACTCAAATTGAGGTTCCTCACCAGGCCATCCGGTCATAAGAGCAAGTAAGATTCAAAGACCCTCTTTTTTCATTCCATGGGATACTCTTATGGTGTGTGGGGGTGCCACTATGATGTCTCAAGAAGAAGAACTGTGAAAAGAGTATTTTATTTTCATGCATATGATATGCTTAAGTTGGTATAATCATATTGTATGATTATGTTTTCATATCTTAGAGATATGATTGGATGCTATGATTAGTTGTAATGATTGTTAAGATACAACTATAATAGTGTATCATTATGATTGATTGAATTAAGGATGTGCATGAAACCATTAAAGCCCTCATAAAAATTATATTAAGTCATAGTATTGTGAACCAGAAGCTGACCTATTTTTTAAATAAATTAATCAATTGATGTGTAAGGAGTGTTTCAAGTATGGTAGTTATTTAATTGATTTCATTTATTGGCCTGGCCAATATTTATTGGTGTCTAAGAAAAACAACAGGGGGATCCCCACTAATATTAATATTTTTTTGATCAATTAGATTAGCTCGAATCTTAAATAAAGATAGCTCAGTATTTTGAACACTACATATGCCTTTCTTCATGCCAAGTAAATATCCTATCAAAAATCATAGTAGGTTTGTTGTGATATCCACAAGGCTTGCTGTGGAGATTGATGTGGGTTTGTCTTGATGCATATTATATGTTTTACATCATTTTTTGGATATGTTGCATTATTGTGATATCTACAATGACAGTATTTTTCAGATATGGCTGTATAAAAATGAAGGATCTGACTTAACTATAAAATACTATAGTTTGTTGTGATATCCATAAGGCTATGAGTATTTTTAGAGGTAAGGTTTATGTAGAGAATTGTATGAGATGCAATTGGATATGTTTTTCTACCTTTAAACTCAATGAGGTTTGTTGTGATATCCACAAGACTTCATTGAGGGATTAGGGTCTCAACTCCATTAAGAAACGAGATTAAGATTTCTCATTTACCATAGGAGAGGGCTATGGTATCTGATAAAATAGTAAAAGACATAACTAGTTAAAATATCTCATCTAGTTATGCATATCAAACAAGAGTGGTCTGGTTATATAATTATTCTGCATTATGGCTTCTTTATTTTCACTGCATGAAATTATGTTGACCGATCCAAACTATGTGGATTGGTTGAGGAACTTGCAAATTAGGTTCATACCGGAGAAAAACTCTGATGTTCTAAATATTTCTGACCTTAGATCGGTCAGTAATAATGAGAAGGCAAAAGAAATTCTCATGAAAATTATTTATGGCAAATTTGGATATTGAAAGAATAATTATAAGAATTATCTTGCAAGATTGAAGCAGGATGTAAGTGTAACACCAAAAGGTGTGTATATGATAAAGACCTATTTTTTATTGAGTGGCTCAGACTCTGATACTTGAATATTGGATACTGTCTATAGATCATATATTTATAATTTATTATAGTGACTACAGAATATCAAAGGTCTGAAAAGTGATAATCTCGAGCTTTATGGCATAAGTGGAGGTCCATTAGTGTAGAAGCTATGGGAACCTATATGCTTGATTTGTCTTCAGATAAAATTTTAGAATTAAAAGACTGTTATTACTTGTCAAAGGATGTTACAAACATTATTTCTATACCTTTATTATTAAAATAAGATTATGAAATAAGGTCAATGGGAAATGGATTTTTTATTTCTTTTCTAATAAATTTTATTGTAGTGGTAATATGGATAACAATCTTTTAATTTTTGCACCCAATAAAAATATTTTTTATATTGAAAAAAATATGAAAAGAAAGAGAGAAGATGTGAATATCACATATATCTGGCATTGCCGTCTTGGTCATATTAGTGAGTCAAGAATAAACAAGTTATACAAAGAAGAATTCTTTGACCCATATGATTATGAATCATTAGGAACTTATGAATCTTGTCTCATGGATAAGATGACCAAGACTCTATTTTTTGGACATAAAAAATGGGTGAATGAGTTGTTAGCCCTAGTACATACAGATGTATGTAGACCAATGACAACTCAAGCCAGAGAAGGGTACTCCTATTTTATTATCTTTACAGATGATCTATCAAGGTTTGAATATGTGTATCTTATGAAACATAAATTTGAAGTCTTTGATAAGTTCAAGCAGTATCAAAGTATGGTAGAGAAATAAATTGGAAAAAATGTCAAGTTCTTCGATTTGATTGAGGAGGAGAATACCTATCCAGTAAATTTTTTGATCATCTTAAAAGTAAAGATATTTTCTCTGAATGGATCCCTCCTTATACACCCTAATTAAATGGTGTAGCAGAAAGGAGAAATCATATTTTGATGGCTATGACGGTCCATGATGTGCTTCACAGATCTTCCAATATCTTTCTAGAGATATGCCTTAGATACTGTCACATTATTTTAAACAGAGTACCTTCAAAGTCTGTTGCAAACACACCATATGAAATATAGAAGGGAAGGAAGTCTAATCTTAAATATTTTAAGATTTAGGACTGTCTGGCTTATATCAAAAATATTTTTGGACATAAGCTTAGTGCTAGATTAGACAAGTATAGGTTTGTAGGATATCCTAAAGAAACTAATGGATATTACTTCTACCACCCTACTGAATAAAAAGATTTGTTAGTAGGTACATCATTTTCTTAAAAAATAAATTCATCCAAGAAGGAGGTAGTGGGAGGAATATTAAACTTATAGAAGTTCAGAATCTACAAATCGATCCAAAAATATCTGTGGTTGAACCACAAGAAGATCCTCAATCAGAAGTACCCAAGGATGAGGTACATCCATAATATACACCTCCTCTCTGAAGATCAGATAGAGTGCGTCAAGCACCTCTGAGATATGATTTTATCATTGAGAATGACTATACAATCAACATCATTCAAAATGATGATCCACTGACCTATTCAGAAGCCGTCATGTGTAGAGACTCAGACAGATGGTTGAAAGTCATAAAATCTGAAATGGACACGATGTATACCAACCAAGTGTGGACCTTGGTTGATGCACCTGAAGGTGTAACCCCAATAGAGTGCAAATGGGTCTTCAAGAAGAAGATCGGAGCAGATGAACAAGTAGAAACCTACAAAGCTAGGTTGGGGGCGAAGAGTTTCAAACAAAGGCAAGAAATTGTCTATGATGAAATCTTCTCACCAGTGGCTATGTTCAAGTCCATCAGAATTTTGCTTGCTATAGTGGCATACTATGACTATGAGATCTGGCAGATGGATGTCAAGACAGCTTTTCTCAATAGTAATCTAGAGGAAGAGGTCTATATGACTTAGCCAGAGAGATTTGTCTCAAGTGGGAGGGCAAGTCAAGTATGCAAGCTAAAGAAATTCATCTATAGATTGAAGCAGGCTTCGAGGAGCTAGAACATCCGATTTGATATGACAGTCAATAAGTTTGGCTTTATCAAAAATAAGGATGAACCATGTGTGTATAAAAAGATAAATGAGAGTACTATTATCTTCTTGATTCTGTATATCGATGATATACTGCTCATTGAGAATGATATCCTAATGATGCAATCAGTCAAGACCTGACTATCAAATAAGTTTTTCATGAAAGACTTAGGTGAAGCATCCTATATACTGGGTATAAAGATCTATAGAGATAGATCTAAAAGAATGTTAGGTTTATCCCGGACATGGTATATAGATCTCATATTAAAGAGATTTAATATGGAGGTAAATAAGAGAGGTTACCTACCTGCAAGTCATGGTATACATCTCTCTAAGAAAATGTGTCCTAAGACACCAGAGGAGAGGAAGAGAACGAACGAAATCTCTTATACTTTGGTTATGGGATTAATTATGTATGCCATGCTATGTACCAGGCCTGATGTAGCTTATGCTTTAGGTGTAGCTAGTAGATTTCAGGCTGATGCAGGAAAGGATCATTGAAAAGCTATGAAAAATATTCTAAAGTACCTAAAAAGGACTAAAGATATTTTTCTCATATATGGAGGAGGATCAGAGTTGAAACTAGAGAGATATACAGATTCTAATTTTCAATCTGATCTAGATGATAGCAAGTCAATATCAAGGTATGTATTTATCCTAAATGGTAGGGCAGTGAGTTGAAAGAGTTTCAAATAGTAGATAGTAGCTGACTCACCACTGAGGCAGAGTACATCGCTGCTAGTGAAACCATTAAGGAAGCTATCTGGATGAAGAAGTTCATCATGAAATTAGGAGTCATTCCTAAGATTGAAGAACCGATATCACTCTATTGTGATAACACTGTGGTTATTATTCAAGCTAAAGAATCTATGTCTCATCATAGATCCAAGCACATCTTCAGATGTTTCCACCATATTTGAGAAATTGTAGAGAGACAAGATGTTATCCTTGAATGAGTAGAAATAAAGAACAATATAGCAGACCTATTCACTAAGGCCATACCATAGCAGCTATTTGATCACCATCTTAATTGTATGAGATACAAAAGCAATTGGTTTTAGTGCAAATGAGAGATTGAAAGAAGAGTGCCCTATAAGTCAATCGCAAGTATATTGTGATGGAACTTTTCTTTATAATTTTTCAACTCATGTAATGACATTTATTATTTAAGACATTGATTCATCATTTTAGCTGCATCTTATTATGTCTAAGATTATGATGAACCCCAAAGATTAAGGCAATAGTTTTAGGAGACATGAATGGGTCATGCTAGTGAGACCTAAAATCCTAAAACTTTAATCTTAAATATTCTTGATTGTAGGAATATTGAGTCGGAGATCAATATTTCGGATAGATTGGTACATCCAATATATGCTCAATGGTGAGAGTGGCAAATCTCACTAGCCACTTGTGTATGGGACACTAATACAAGGATATGGATGCTCATTTGAAAATGAGTTCACTGAATTGACTTGATAAAAGAGAATATCTTATGAAAGCCTTACTTGCATGTCAAAGATGGTTCTCTAAGTGAGAGTTGTGCAAGTAATCCTTAGATCTGAGATAACCATGGAATCTTATGCACATGAACCCATATTTTGGTTCATACTCAGGTATGGCATTAAGACATGTACGGGGTGTTCTGGATATGGTGGAGTGTGTATGAAGGTTGTGAGTAGGTCAACATGGAATCGATCACTCTTTGTAAGAGGAGATCGCATCCTGTGTATTCTCATTCCTAGATAATTCGAAAAAAGTCTTTTGGCCAAAAGCATGAAGGAGATCAGAAAAAGTTTCTAATACTTCGTTATTGGAGTCATCATTGGTTAATTAAGAATCGATATGAATATGTGTTCGAGTTTGACATGATTTTATAATCATGAATATATTCAGGGTGTAGGGATGATCGAAGGATTGAATTGCATGGTGACTTACCACTAAAGGATATATTTGGTATTTTTATCAAATTTTACATCTTCTAAGTAGTCATGATATATTTCAAGATGTCAATCTTGACTTTCAAGTATGATCAAATTAAAGAGTTTAATTCGATCGTCAATTAGAAAGGATTCTAATTGTTGAACTCGGGTTATCTCGATTGGACCTAAATCGGTTAGATTGAAATCTAATCAAATTTGATCAACTTGCATCCGAACCTACTACTAGCTAGATATAGAATCTAATAGGTCACACACATATAAAAATTGGCCAAGGATCTTTTTGATAAGGTTGATTAAAATTTTGAATTCAATCAAGGTTCTCGATAAGCATGCTAACATATGTAGAAACCCTAGCTCCTTGGAAGATCTATTTGGTCTCATCCCTTGCTAATTAGCTAACCCAATTTGGTGGTCATTTGCATCAGGTTGTGCCACCTTGAAGTAGACCAAAGTGGGGCACCACATCTCATTTTAACGCCATATATGAAGAGTCCAAGTTGTGAAGGACTCTTGACGCAAATCAGTATTGGCATGCGCGTGTTGGTGTGAGTAGAAGAAAGAATCCTTCTGGAATGGGATTAAGATATGTGTGGTAGACCACATCATCCTCCATCCTCTGATGCACATCTCAAAGTATGAGATGGATTTTTTCAGGATTATTTGGGGTAGAGAAAAATTGAAAATGAGAAGGGTCTCTCGCATGCATGTGTTGAAGCATCGCATTTTCTTGTGCTTTAGAAAGTCCTTCTCCTAATCAAACTCATTCAAATTGGAACAATTTTTTTTTGATAATGTTTCATATTTGGTTTTCTATTTTTGGTGATTTATCCAGAATTTTTTCAGATATATCAGAGGGCCAAATGGATGCTAGAAGCCTCCTCGCATGCGCACATGCATGGTGATCAGAACTCGCATGAAGAGGTGAGAGGATAACATTCTTTCATGAGATTTTTATCACTTGATCAAGTTTTCTAGAATTAAAAATAAGTCCCCTATCCACATGGATTTTTGTGAATTTTTTTGATTTGAGAAGGGATACAAAAATATCCCTTCTCTAGTTGCACGTGCAGGTGAAGGTGCAGATCGACGTATTATTGATAAGAGTCTTTCTACTTGAAGAAACTCTTATCTTTGATAATCAAATTAGATAGACCTTTTGGATGAGGCATATCCTTCACTATTGGCACCCCCTCTAGTGGCTATAAAAAGGTCTAGGCACTGGGTGTCTGAGGCATTCAGAAAACCTTTCCAATTTCTCTCTGTTGCTATCCTTTCTTTCTTACAACCCATCTTAGTTTTAGGACAAGGCTTTGGGATTTAAGACAAAGCTTTATCTAATCTAAACAAAGATTATGAGGGTTCTAAAGAAGGGGAATCAAAAGTCTAGAGGAAGTTCTGAGATGATAGAGTCAGGTTCTTGAAGAAACCTGATCGGTATGAGGCTAATCGAGTTCTAGGGGCTAGAACTCTTGAAGCAAGGTGAAGAAGGAGCGCTGTCCTTGATTTAATTTTTGTGTGGATTACTGTTAGAGGATGGACACTTGGACACCTCATGAAAATTTGGATTAGCGCTATAGGTATTCTTCCTATCTAATTTTATATTAATAATACTTTGATTGATATAGTCAAGGATTTTTGGGTATTAGGATTTTTGGTGCATCAGATGTTTCGAATAAAAATTTTAAATACTTAACCCTTCTACTGTGCCATCAAAACCCAACATTAAAGAGTGTGGAGACACTGGTATGGCATGCAGGTAGAATGTAGGAGTACATTCGCATCGAATGTGACCATTTATTGAGCACTCTACTGTCAAGAGTAGCTCGTGAAGGTTAGGGTATAAGTGTCCCTCTGATTTGATATCATAATGGTGACTTATAAGCAACTCACTGTACTTTAGTATCGAACCATCTGAATTTCTATTTCAATGATGAAAGATTACTAGATACAGTCAAGTACTTATCAAGTCAGTGTGTGAGTCAAGATGGAATTGACCCCTCTGAATAAGTAGGAGATATGCATCGATATATTTTAATTTAGTAAAAACTTGATCAGGATAATCCATATGATGGATTTAAAAAGTTGAAATACAATGTGATTGATTATATTAGGGTTGACAGTCAAACCCTAAGTCACCTTGAGCATTAGGGTCAAACAGGTTCTAGAATGTTGCTTTGCAATCTTTCAAACTATCCGGACATCGGGTTCTATTGCTAGATGGTTATATCGATTAGTATAAAAAAATATTCTTATACTACCAACTTAGGTTCAAACCTATGAGGTCACACATATTAGAAGATACGATCTAATCTGATGGATGAAGAGTCCAATTGGATTGTGACTCTGGTGAATAGTCCCACTGGAACTGGGACTCTGGAGGAGAATCCCACTGGACTGGGACTCTACTATTAATGAAAAATTAATTAGTAATTAAATTGCTAATTGATTTAATTTGATTGAGCAAAAAATTTGAGATCAAGTCTAATTGAATTGGATTCAGTTTGACTTAGTTTGTGTTTGATTTGATTAAGACTAATCATAAGAAAAAATTTGATCCTGATTTGATCAGAACTTGGACTCAGCTAATTTCTTATTGGGTTAGGAATTTATTGAGATGATTGAGCTTCTAATTAGATTGGGTTCATTTCTATTATTGGGTTCAAATCAGATTTGATTTGGTTTAGAATTAAAACAGAAATTAAGAGTCCAAGCCAACAGGGACTCTATCTCTTCTCCTTGCACCACCTTGGATCCACCTCTTCTTCTCAACGCCAAAATGGTTTTGGCATGAGATTTTTGGTGTGAAGAGAGAGGGCATAGTAAGGGTGGGCAGCAAAGCATGATGAGTCATATTCTTATCTCCTACCTAATTTGAATGCGATCCAAATTAGAGATAAGGAGATAAGAAGGAAAGAGATTTTTATGTTTGGAAAGAAGGGTGGCACCAAGGGATTTTTTTCTTGAATTCCTTGAAGAGTTTTTTTTGGAATGAAAAACACAAGATCCCTTCCTCAAACCATCACTCATTCTTGAAAATTTTGGAATCCCAAATTGGTTTTTGACATGGTGGTTTTGGTGCCCTCCCCTTTGACCCAATTCCCTAATCCCTTGTTATAAAAGGGAGGCTCCAGTAGTTGATGCCTCACATGGTTCCCAGTTCAAGTTTTTGCTTCTTCTCCATAGCCTCTCTTGTTCTTCTCTTCCTCCTTTAATTCTTCATCTCCTTTGGAGCATCCAAGAGATCTAAAGAAGAAGAAGAGTTCAGCCTTTGAAGATCCTTGCAAGCTAGCACTTTCAAGGAGTTGATCTGCACCGATCTTCATGTGGATGATCTGTAGAGGCCGAACATCTTTGTGCTGCTGTGAACAACCTGAAAGGACTCTCTCCTACATGAGTTATTTGTAAAGATCAGCAACCCACATCTGATAACGAGGTTTGAACTTGTTAGATTAGTTTTGATAGATCTAGTTCGCAGCATCGATTAGATCAATGTAGATTTTTTCATATCTTAAGTTCATATTAAATCATATCATAGTTTCTAGTATGGTAGTCTAAATTAGATCTTATACATGTAAAATAGATTAAAATATTTAATGTAATAAATTTGTGACAAAAAATTTTAAAATTGCATGCATAGAAGTACCCTACTTTTTCTTCATTTCACCGATGCCGACTAGGTAGGTCAGATATGTGAATGTGCTGATTAGAACTTGATCAGTCAGATATCAAATTTGATAACTTAGATGAGATCTAAATCTAAATCTCTTCTTTAAATATTAAGTCTTGCAGTTTTCCACCATTGTAGAAATGAGGGTGCCTTCTTGATGTTGATTGTTCTCAGCTTGTTACAGTGGATCGGTTGTATCAGAAAGGTATAACCACTCTATTGGCATTAGATGCCCCGAGGTAAAGATGGGGTTGGGCCCAATAACTGTTAGATGAGGGATCCAATGATGGCTTTACATCTGCTGGTGAATGGTGGGTCTGACTTAATTAAGAAATGTATCAATAATTGTTAGGTGAGTCCACAGGACTTAGAGAACGAATCTGCTACATCTTGCTTAGTGAAGCAATGAAGAAAGTATTGTCCACTCATTAGTTTGTGCTCACCAATAACTGTTAAGGGAGATGTGTATAGATCTATGGGACTATAATACCCATTAAAAATCGATCACGTATAGATTTTCATTTCTCCATCTGAGGAGTATAGAAGATTCGAGGAAATAGTGAAAGCCTTGTTTGATTTTAAAAGTTTCTAGAATAAATATTTAATAAGTACAAATATCTAAGTAGAAACTATTCTCTTTGAAGATAACTATGTCAAGTTCAAACCCTTTAGCCCGTATCCTTGACACAAATAGGATGATTGAGACAAACTACAAAGACTGGCTCTAAAATTTAAGAATCGTTCTCAGTTTCGAAAAGCTAACTCATGTCTTAGATCAAGATGCGCCTGTGTTACTATCTCATCTGTCCCTTGATCAACAAGTCATACTTGAGAAGTGGATGAATAAGGATAATAAGGCAAAGTGTTACATTCTAGCATCCATGTCCAATGATCTTCAACAACAGCATGAAGACATGAGGACTATCAAGGAGATGCTAACTCACCTGCAAGAGTTGTATGGTGAGCAAAGTCACACAGCTCATTTTGAGATCCCTCAGAGACTATTTAGAGTGAAAATGCATGATGGACATTTCGTCAATGATTATTATTTGACAATAATCAAACATATTGAAGAGCTTCAGAAGCTCGGGATGAACATGGATAAGAAATTGCAGGTGGATTTGATCCTCCAATCTCTTCCTGATTTATATGAGTAGTTCATTATGAGCTACCATATGAATAAAATTGATAGCACTTTGTTCGAATTGCTGAATATGTTGGTGATAGCTGAGGGCACCTTGAAAGGTTCAAGGAGTATGGTTCTAATTATAGAGTGGGCTTTCTCTAAGAGAAAGTTTTCTTTCAAAAAGAAGAAGCCTGCAAAAAAGCAAAAGAATGAGGCCAAGCCCAAAAATCAGATTCCAAAGAAGGCCGACGATAAAAAAAATATTTCCATTGCAATATCGAAGGCCATTGGAGAAGGGGCTGTTCGGCCTACTTGGCGACTATGAAGAATAGAAAGAAGGATGGCCTTCTGAAGGTATGTCTAATTTGCTTATAATAGAATCTAATCTAACAGTTTTCTTTTCTTCTAGTTGGATTCTAAATTTTGATTCAAGTGCTCACTTGTGCGCTTCTATGTAGAATCTTGAAGAAGTTAGGAGGTTGAGGGAAGGCGAGATCACTTTTCGGGTTAGCAATAAGATAAGAGTTGCTGCTGTGGCCATCGGGATCTATCCTCTATGACTACCATTAGGATATACATTATTATTAAAAGACTGCTATTATGTACCTATAACTAATAAAAATTTAATTTTCATATCTGTGCTAGCACAGGATAACTATAATTTTTATTTCAATAAAGATATATGTGCAATTTATTTTGAAAATAAAGTTGTTGCACATGCTTTCTTGATTGATGGTCTTTATCATTTGCATATGGATGCGAGTATTAATATTAACGAGCAAACTATGAATGTCATAGGATCTAAGAGACTGAGAGATAGAATTAGCCAAAAATATCTATTGGTACCTAAGGCTAGGCCATATAGGAGAGGACAGAATCAACAAACTGAAAAAAGATGGCCTTCAAAAGTCATTGACTTTTGAGTCTTATCTCATTTGTGAGTCCTGTCTTCAAGAAAAAATGGCTAAGCCACATTTTATGAGGCAAAGAGAAAGGGCCACTAAGATATTAGCCCTAGTACACACTGACATGTGTGGTCCATTCGATGTACAAGCCAAAGGTGGGTATGTCTACTTCATAAATTTTGTCGATGATTATTCATAGTATAATTTTATATAATTGATGCATCAAAAGTCTAAAGCCTTTGAAAAATTTGTTGAATTCAGACATGAAGTAGAAAAATAGATCGAAAAATCTATAAAGATTCTTCGATCAGATCGAAGAGAAAAATACCTTAGCGAAGAATTTCAGATCTATCTCAAGGATAACGGCATAGTCTCATAATGGACACCTCCAAGGATGTCTCAGCTCAACGAGGTATCCAAAAAGAGGAATCGGATCCTATTAGATATGGTTCGGTCCATGATAAGCTTTACAAATCTTCCTATCTTTCTCTAGGGACATGCATTACTTTTTGTAATTCATCTTTTGAATAGGGTTCCCTATAAATCTGTTCTTACCATACCATATGAGTTATGGCATGGTAAGAAGCCAGCTCTTGGGTATTTCAAGATTTGGAGATGTCCGGCCCATGTCAAGCGACAGCAGGCGGACAAGTTAGAAGCTAGATCTTTTAGGGCTCATTTTATAAAGTATCCTAAGAAATCTATGGGATACTATCTCTATCTTCTTGAGGATCACAATGTGATTGAGAGTCGTCATGCCATCTTCTTAAAAAAAGAGTTTGTCTAAGATGGAGGTAGTAGAAGGAAGATTGAGCTCAAAGAGATCTCTGAAGAGCATCGAGTCCAAGAATCTAAATCCAGTAGTGAGCCAGTAGATGTGGTACCTTCTCTACCTCGTAGATTAAGTAGGATCTTCCATTCTTCTAAAAAGTACTTAGATATTCTTACAGAGGATTTAGATGAAGCATTTCTTATGAAAAATTGGGACATTAGGAATAATCCCAAGACCTATGATAAGGAGATATTAGATGTTGACTTCGAGAGATGGATGGAAGCAATGAAGTCAGAAATTGACTCCATGCATTCTAACCAAGTTTGGATTTTAGTAGATCAATCTGAAGGTACTATACCTATTTGATGTAAATAAATCTATAAAAAAAATTGGATCGGATGGTCGGGTAGAGACCTATAAGGCAAGGCTGGTTGCAAAAAGCTATAATCAACGCAAAGGCATTGACTATCAGGAAACCTTTTCACTCGTGGCCATGCTAAAATCTATCGAGACTCTGCTTGCAATTATAGCTTTTCATGATTATAAAATTTTGTAGATGGATGTGAAAACTACTTTTCTATATAAGTATCTAGAGGAAGATATCTATATAGAGCAGCCTTTGGATTGCACATCAAGTGATAGTGATTACAAGGTCTGCATGCTGCAAAGATCCATATATGGACTCAAGTAAGCATCTCAGAGTTGGAACACTCACTTTAATGATATGATCAAAATATTTGATTTCATAAAAAATGAGGAGGAGTCATATGTGTATAAAAAAGTTAGTGAGAGCACTGTCATATTCCTCGTATTGTATGTGGATGACATCCTCTTGATTGAAAATGATATTTCCATGCTGACATTAGTCAAAATATGGTTGTCAAAAGAATTCACCATAAAAGACCTGAGAGAAGCTTCCTACATTCTTGGTATAAAGGTCTATAGAGATAGATCTAAGAGAATGATAGGACTCACAGCAAATGTACATAAAGGAGGTGCTGTAAAGATTCAGTATGAAAAATTTTAAGAGGAGTCTCTTGCCCCTTAGACATGGCATTCATCTCTCCAAGAAGATGTGTCCTGACACACCTGAAGAGAGTCAGCACATAAGCAAGATCCCTTATGCTTCGATAATAGAGAGCCTCATGTATGTCATGTTATGTGCATAACCTGATATAGCACTTGTCATGAGTGTCATGAGTAGATATCAGGCAAATTTAGGTGAAGAACACTAGAATGCTGTGAAGAATATTCTTAAGTACTTGAAAAGAATTAAGAATTTATTCTTGACTTTGGTGAAGGATCAAAGCTGAAAGAGGAGGGATACATCGATTTCGATTTCATGATTGATGTTGATGATAGAAAGCCTACATCGGGATATATTTTCTTATATAATAGAGGATCGGTTAGCTGGAAGAGTTTCAAGCAGCCGGTCATTACAGATTCGACCATGAAAATTGAGTATATCACTACCTCTAAAGCTGCTAAGAAAGCATTCTGATTTAAAAAGTTTGTTGCGGAGCTGGGTGTAATGCTATCAGATATCATTGCACTGTATTACGACAATAACAACAATATAGGCCTTACTAAGGAGTGCATATCTCATCAGAAGTTCAAGCATATAAAGCGATAGATCCATATCATACGTGAGTATCTCAAGAAGAAGTTCATTGAGGTACAAAGAGTTAACTCTGCACAGAATGTGATTGACCCGCTGACCAAGTCTTTCAACCAACAGAAGATCAAAGCTCACCTTAAGAAGATAGGTCTTAGGTATATGGCCAATTGGCTTTAGGTCAAGTGAGAGTTTGTTAGATGAGTGTCCTAAAAATCAATTGTTGGCTAATATATTTTGTAATTCTAGGACTGAACTTTGTACTTATAACACTTTTATTAATAAAAGGGCTTTTTATTTTCAATCATATTTATGTGTACATGATTTGTCCTAAAAATTAACAAAGATGATTTTGTATATT